>NC_041391.1:473575037-473613041 GCF_002162155.2 Triticum dicoccoides | reverse complement strand
CGGAGATCGCACGAAGAGCAGATCGAGGCAAAGCACACGAGCAGTTTACCCAGCTTCGGATCTCTCCAGAGAGATAAAACCCCTACTGCTGCTTGTCTGATTGTATTGTGTTCTTGCTCAAGAGCGCTGAGTGCTACAGTACACTCTAGCTGCTAATGAGACCGAGCGTGTGTGATTTTCTGGGTTCGGACCCCCTCTACGTTGCGCATGGGCCTCCTTTTATACGCTCAAGGGGTCACCGACAGGTGGCAACGCAGACGAGGGTAAAAATGGAAAAGGAGTTGTGGTTGGTACAGCTACCTGCACAGTGCATCCTACCTAACCCTGACGGCAGGGGACAAAGGCATTAAATGCCCGTCTGTGTCGCCCAAACAGTGCAGAAAAGGACCGTCAGGGACGCCACCGTTCGCCATGATGGTAATCTTGTCAGCGTTGCTTGCCACCTCGCACCGCTGGCTGCTCAGCCTCCTGCCACGCGTGCCTGGGAAGGCCCCAGGGCGACACGTTGGTGGATGCGCTGGAGCGTGGGTGCAGAGTGATAACCTGCCACGGCAAGCGCCTTGCCGCGGCCGTTGTCTTGTCGCGTCCGGAAGCTTGTCGCTCACCGGGTCTTGCCGGGACGCGTGGCGCGTCGCGGCAAGTTCCTCGAAATGCCTTGGTTGGCCTTCCTGGCAAGCTCCTCTTGCCGGGGCCTTGTCTCCTTGGCTTGAATACTTTGTTCTTGAATGGCTCCAAGGGAACCACGGAGGAGCTTGGCGGTCGCCCGGCAAGCCTTGCCGCGGGGTGCTGCCCGTGCACAAGTTCGGGATACTAGGGTGCCCCTACTCTAGTACACCGACAAATAGGCAAAAATAGGAACTGACACTGGGCTCTAGGTTAATAGGTTAGTCCCAAAACTAATATAAAATAGCATATAAATGCATGTAAAACATCCAAAACAGATAATATAATAGCATGGAACAATCAAAAATTATAGATACGTTGAAGATGTATCAAGCATCCCCAAGCTTAATTCCTGCTTGTCCTCGAGTAGGTAAATTATAATAACAGAATATTTGAAGTGGAATGCAACCTAAAATATTTGTCCATGTAATTTTTTTTCTTGTGGTATGAATGTTCAGATCTGAAAGATTCAAAATAAAAGTTTAATATGGACATAAAAACAATAATACTTCAAGCATACTAACAAGGCAATTATGTCTTCTCAAAATAACGTGGCCAAAGAAGCTTATCCCTGCGAAATCATATAGTCTAGCTATGCTCCATCTTCATCACACAAAATACTCAAATCATGCACAACCCTGATGACAAGCCAAGAAATTGTTTCATACTTTGATGTTCTCAAACCTTTTCAACTTTCACGCAATACATGAGCGTGAGCCATGGACATAGCACTATGGTGGAAGAGAATACGGTGGTTGTGGAGAAGACAAAAAGAGGGAGATAGTCTCACATCAACTAGGCGTATCAACGGGCTATGGAGATGCCCATCAATAGATATGAATGTTAGTGAGTAGGGATTGCCATGCAATGTATGCACTAGAGCTATAAATATATGAAAGCTCAACAAAAAGAACTAAGTGGGTGTGCATCCAACCCGCTTGCTCACGAAGACCTAGGGCATTTTTGAGGAAGCCCATCATTGGAATATACAAGCCAAGTTCTATAATGAAAAATTACCACTAGTATACGAAAGTAACCAAAAAAGAGAGTCTCTATCATGAAGATCTTGGTGCTACTTTGAAGCACAAGTGTGGAAAAAGGATAGTAACATTTCCCCTTCTCTATTTTTCTCTCATTTTTTCTTTTCCCCTTTTTTCCTTTTTTTTCTTTTTTTACTTCCCCTTTTTTTCTTGGCTTCTTTGGCCTCTTTTTTTCTTTTCTTTTTTTTATTTCCTCACATGGGACAATGCTCCAATAATGATGACCATCACACTTCTATTTACTTACAACTCAAAAAATTACAACTCAGGCTTAGAACAAAATATGACTCTACGTGAATGCCTCCGGCAGTGTACCGGGATGTGCAATGAATCAAGATTGACATGTATGAAAGAATTATGAAAGGTGGCTTTGCCACAAATACTATGTCAACTACATGATCATGCAAAGCAATATGACAATGATGAAGTGTGTCATAATAAACGGAACGATGGAAAGTTGCATGGCAATATATCTTAGAATGGCTATGGGAATGCCATAATAGGTAGATATGGTGGCTGTTTTGATGAAGGTATATGGTGGGTGTATGGTACCGGTGAAAGTTGTGCGGCACAAGAGAGGCTAGCAATGGTGGAAGGGTGAGATTGCGTATAATCCATGGACTCAACATTAGTAAAAAAGAACTCACATACTTATTGCAAAACTCTATTAGTCACTGAACAAAGTACTACGCGCATGTTCCTAGGGGGATAGATTGGTAGGAAAAAACCATCGCTCGTCCCCGACCGCCACTCATAAGGAAGACATTCAATAAATACTCCATGCTCCAACTTCGTTACACAACGGTTCACCATACGTGCATGCTATGGGACTCACAAACCTCAACACAAGTATTTATAAAATTCACAATTACTCCACTAGCATGACTCTGATATCACCATCTTCATATCTCAAAACAATCATAAATAATCAAACTTCTCATAGTATTTAATGCACTTTATTCGAAAGTTTTTATTATATCCCTCTTAGATGCCTATCATATTAGGACTAAATTTATAACCAAGGCAAATTACCGTGTTGTTCTAAAATACTCTAAAAATAATATAAGTGAAGCATGAGAGTTCATAAATTTCTATAAAATAAAGCCACTTTCGTGCTCTAAAAAGATATAAGTGAAGTACTAGAGCAATATTGCCTAGCTCAAAAGATATAAGTGAAGCACATAAAGTATTCTAATAAATAATGATTCATGCGTGTCTGTCCCAAAAGGTGTGGACAGCAAGGATGATTGTGGAAAACTAAAAAGCAAAGACTCAAATCATACAAGACGCTCCAAGCAAAACACATATCATGTGGTGAATAAAAATATAGCCTCAAGTAAAGTTACCGATGGACGAAGACGAAAGAGGGGATGCCTTCCGGAGCATCCCCAACCTTAGGCTTTTGGTTGTCCTTGAATGTTACCTTGGGGTGCCTTGGGCATACCCAAGCTTAGGCTCTTTCCACTCCTTATTCCATAGTCCATCAAATCCTTACCCAAAACTTAAAAACTTCACAACACAAAACTCAACAGAAAATCTCATGCGCTCCATTAGTATAAGAAAATAAACCACCACTTTAAGGTACTGTTGCAAACTCATTTTTTATTTATATTGGTGTAATATCTACTTTATTCCAACTTTTGAATGGTTCATACCCCCCGATACTACCCATAGATTCATCAAAATAAGCAAACAACACACAGAAAACAGAATTTGTCAAAAAACAGAACAATCTGTAGCAATCTGTAACTCTCGAATACTTCTTTAACTCCAAAATTTCTGAACAATTAGGAAAACCTGAGAAATTTGTTTACCAATCCAGAGCAAAACGAATCAGATCAAAATCTCGTTTATGTGAATTTTGGAAATTATTTTCCTGGGCGCAAAAGTTTCTGATTTTCAGCCGGATCAACACAACTATCACCGTAAGCTATCCTAAAGGTTTAACTTGGCACAAACACTAATTAAAACATAAAACCACATATAACCAGAGGCTGGATGAATTATTTATTACTAAACAAGAACAAAAATCAAATAGCAAAAATAAAATTGGGTTGCCTCCCAACAAGCGCTATTGTTTAACGCCCTTAGCTAGGCATTGATAATTTTGATGATGCTCACATAAAATACAAGAATGGAAGCATAAAGAGATCATCATGAAACATGTGACAAACATATATAAGTCTTACATAATTCCTATGCATAGGCATTTTATAAGCAAACAAATTATCAAGGTAAGCAAAAACTAGCATATGCAAGGAAGAAGAAAGAAACAATAGCAATCTCAACATAACGAGAGGTAATTTAGTAACATGAATTTTTTTACAACCATATTTTCCCCTCTCGTAATAATTACATGTAGGATCATAATAAAATTCAACAATATAGCTATCACATAACATATTCTCAACACGATCCACATGCATGCGAAGTTGACACTCTTCCAAAATAGTGGGATCAACATTAACTAAAGTCATGACCTCTTCAAACCCACTTTTATCAAAAATTTCATAAGATTGAACATTCTCCAAATATGTGGGATCTAAAGTTGACACTCTTCCAAACCCACTTTCAATATTATTGCAAACATCATTATCAATCTCATATACATCATGGGGCTTAAATAAATTTTCAAGATCATAAGAAGAATCACCACAATCATGATCATTAAAACAAGTAGTGGACATAGCAAAACTAGCATCCCCAAGCTTAGGGTTTTGTATATTTTTAGCATAATTGACGTTAATAAAATTTATAGTAAAATCATTGCAATCATGCTTTTTATTCAAGGAGCTATCGTGAATCTGTTCATAAATTTCTTCATCACAATTTTCAGGTTCAGGAATTTCAACCAACACTTGATAAAGATAATCTAGTGCACAAGACTCACTAGCAATTGGTTCAATATAATTGGATCTCTTAAAGAGATTAGCAAGTGGATGAGGATCCATAAACTTTTAGCAAGCAAACATACAAGAAGGAAGGCACATGGTAACACAAGCTAACAAAAGATCAAACGAAAAGAAGGCGAATAAAAAGGCAAATCTTTTCGAAAATCGTTTTAGAGGTCGGGGAGAGGAAAATGAGAGGCGAATGGCAAATAATGTAATGCAAGAGATGAGAGTTTATGATGGGTACTTGGTATGGCTTGACTTGACGCAGATCTCCCCGGCAACGGCGCCAGAAATTCTTCCTGCTACTTCTTGAGCTTGCATTGGTTTTTCCCTTTGAGAGGAAAGGGTGATGCAGCAAACTAGAGTAAGTATTTCCCTTAGTTTGAGAACCAAGGTATCAATCCAGTAGGAGACAATGTACAAGTCACCGAATACCTGCACAAACAATCAACAAACATGCACCCAACGCGATAAAGGGGTTGTTAATCCCTTCACGGTTACTTGCAAAAGTGAGATCTGATAGAGATAGATAAACAGTAAAGCATTTTTTTGGTTTATGGAACGAAAAGTACAAGATTGCAAAGTAAAGGAATGGCGACAGAAATTGGCAAGTTGATGGGAAACAAATATGATGTAAAATAGACCCGAGGGCCATAGGTTTCACTAGTGGCTTCTCTCAAGATAGCAAATATAACAGTGGGTAAACAAATTACTACCGAGCAATTGATAGAAAAGCGCAAAGTTATGACGATACTTAAGGCAATGATCATGAACATAGGCATCCCGTCTGTGTCAAGTAGACCAAAACGATTCTGCATCTACTACTATTACTCCACACATTTGCCGCTATCCAGCATGCATATAGAGTATTAAGTTCATAAAGAACGGAGTAATGCATTAAGTAAGATGACATGAGGTAGAGGAATTAACTCAAGCAATATGATGAAAACCCCATCTTTTTATCCTCGATGGCAACAATACAATACGTGCCTTGCTGCCCCTAGTGTCACTGGGAAAGGACACCGCAAGATTGAACCAAAAGCTGAGCACTTCTCCCATTGCAAGAAAAACCAATCTAGTAGGCCAAAATAAACCATTAATTCGAAGAGACTTGAAAATATATCAAATCATGCATATAAGAATTCAGAGAAGATTCAAATAATATTCATAGATAATCTGATCATAAATCCACAATTGATCGGATCTCGGCAAACACACCGCAAAAGAGTATTACATCGAATAGATCTCCAAGAACATCAAGGAGAACATGGTATTGAGAATCAAGAGAGAGAAGAAGCCATCTAGCTACTAGCTATGGACCTGTAGGTCTGTGGTAAACTACTCACGCTTCATTGGAAGGGTAATGGTGTTGATGTAGAAGTCCTCCATGATCGAATCCCCCTCTGGCAGGAAGTCGGAAAAGGCCCCTAGATGAGATCTCACGCGTACAGAAGGTTGCGGTGGTGGAAAAGTGTTTTCGTGGCTCCCCTAATGGTTTTGGGGTATAAGAGTATATGTAGGCGAAAGAACTAGGTCAGGAGAGCTCTGAGGGGCCCACGAGGTAGGGGGCACGCCCTATCCCCTGGGCGCGCCTTCCACCCTCGTGGCCACCTCGTTATGTCTGCGACTTCATCTCGAAGTCTCCTGGTTTGCTTCTGCTCCAAGAAAGATCATCGCGAAAGTTTCAATCCGTTTGGACTCCGTTTGGTATTCCTTTTCTACGAAACTCTAAAACAGGCAAAAAATAGAAACTAGCACTGGGCTCTAGGTTAATAGGTTAGTCCCAAAAATATATAAAATAGCATATAAATGCTTATAAAACATCCAAAATAGATAATATAATAGCATGGAACAATAAAAATCATAGATATGTTTGAGACGTATCACTCTACAATGAACTACTCACGCATTATCGGAGAGGCACCAATGATGATGATGAACCCCTCCATGATGGTGTGTAGATTGGATCTGGTATTTTTGGAACTTGTGGCAGCTAGAATTTATTTTTGACGACTCTCCTAGGGATTCTGGAATATTTTGGAATTTATAGAGCAAAGCGGCGGTGCGGGAGGCCACCGAGGTGGGCACAACCCACCTGGGCACGCCTGGGCCCCTAGGCACGCCCTGGTGGGTTGTGCTCCCCTCAGAGCACCCCTCTGGTACTTCTTTGGCCCAACAGGTGTCTTCTGGTCCAGAAAAAATCCACAAAAAGTTTCGCTGCGTTTCGACTCCGTTTGGTATTGATTTCCTGCGATGTAAAAATCAAGCAGAGAACAGCAACAAACATTGGGCACTATATCAATAGGTTAGTACCAAGAATGATATAAAATGATTATAAAACATCCAATAATGATAATATAACAGCATGGAGCAATCAAAAATTATAGATACGTTGGAGACGTATCACTCCAAAAAGCATTATTATGCATAAAAACATCATAAATACCAGTAGGAAAGCATGATGCAAAATGGACGTATCAACTCCCTCCAGCTTAGACCTCGATTGTCCTCAAGCGAAAACTGTAATCGAAAAACATGTCCACATGCTTAGAGAGAGAGGTGTCGATAAAAACAAAATATGGGCATAGAAGCATCATGTATATTATTTTAACAACAACAAGTTTAACATAAAACTTTATAATAGAACTTTTCATCATAGACTTCTCATGAACAAGTGACAATTCATCACAACATCAAAGTATAAAGCATAAACTCTATTGAAAATCAACAAACTATGTTCTCAATCAACTTTGCAACTACAACTCATCATCTTTTCAGGAAGGGTCACGTATCGGAGCCGTTTTGGCAAGTCCACATACTCAACCATCATATAGTCTTCTATGATTCCTAACATCAACAAAATGTTTCAACTAGACACATAGAAAGATAGGGGCTTATAGTTTCGTCTCCCAACATACTCACTTCAAGGGTGATGTCAACAATAATAACTTATGCTAGCCACATCCAACTGGATATATGTCTCTAGATCTTTCCTCACCACATGATGCTTGCCAAAAGAGAAAATAAAAAAGGAATAGAGAGAAGAACTTTGACTCTTGCATAAAAGTAAAACATAGGCCCTTCGCAGAGGGAAGTAGAGGTTGCCATATGCTTTTTGTTTGTACGCTCAATCCCTTAGTGCAAAAGAAAGTCACGTTATATTGCCCCTTATGATAGCAACCTTTATTATGTAGTCTGTCGCTTTTATTCTTTGCCATCACAAGTTCGTACAACGCTCAATTTTCTCTTACACTAAATGATCTAACACTTTAAGAACCAATTTTTATTGCCTTATTGCACCAATGACAACTTAGTTGAAGGATCTTACTCAATCCTTAGGTAGGTATGGTCGACTCTTCAAAATAAGATTTGGGTTTATGGGTTTTTGGATGCACAAGTAGTATCTCTACTTGGTGCAGAATTTTTGGCTAGCAAAGATGGGGGGCAAGAACTACATGTTGAAGGATCTATGACAATATAACTTCTATATGAACATGAACAAACATAAATCATTACGTTGCCTTCCTTGTCCAACGTCAACAATTTTGGCATCTAATATTTTGATGGGGGCTCACAATCACAAAAGATGTCCAAGATATTATATTTGAATGTGAATATTCTCTTCCCTTATTAATTCTTTCATGAATTGCATCATTGACCAACGCTATATTTGCAAATCTCAAATAAAATATTCTACTTATACTCTTCCCTATGTGATGTCATTACTTACCATAAGATTAGCATATGATCCTTTTCATTTATTTCCTTTCTTTTTATTGAACATGAAAGTAAAGAAAACCAAACTCAAACTAAACTTTATTGTATATCTCGCACATGATTACAAAGATAGATCACTAATAAAACTATTGAAAAGGAAGGATTGAACTAAACTTTTATTCATCTATAGCCAAAGATAACTATGGATCGAACTAAGATAAGTAAAGGCAAAAGATAGTGGAGGTGATACGATACTGGGGCACCTCCCCCAAGCTTGGCACAAGCCAAGGGGAGTGCCCATACCCGACATTCAATTTTCTATTGGTGATGAAGGAGGTAGTGGTGATGAAGTGGTAGCGATCTTGTCCTTCATGATCAAGAGATTATCCAATCTACGGATGACGCTCCGGAGGGCGATGATGTGCTCTTGCATTAGAATATTTTCACGGGTGAGATATTTATTTTGCACACGAACCATTTCGATGATCCGAAAAGCTTCGATCCCGGTGGGGGTGAGATGATCATAGTAAGGTTTAAGGATATCTTCTTCTTCTTCCTCGGCAGGCAAGGCCTGCTCAACCACCGGCGCTTGATCTCCGCTAGCCTCCTTGCTCTTGCCCACCTTGACGGCTTCTACGGGCTCTTCTTTCTTCAGCTCGATCTTCATCAACCAAGCATCCTCTTCTATGTTGTTGGAGGAGGGAGAAGACATGATGCATGGCTTAACAGATCTGACCAAAAACAGCAAGAAAAGACAACAAAATATTTCTCTGAGATACGGTGGTCAATAGTTTTGGGGGTATATAAAGATTTTTTTACCATGGGAAACAAGCAAACGGAAGAAAAACAGAGTCCGAAAGGTACCCAAGGTGGGCACAACTCACCTGGACGCGGCTGGCAAGCCAGGCGCGCCCTGGTGTCTTGTGCCCACCAGGGGTGCCTTTCTGGTTGTTTCTTATTTTCCTATCTTTTTTATATTCCAAAATGGACATAAAATATTTTTGTGGATTTTTCGGAGTCCGCTTACTTACCGTAACATGTACCTCCTATTTTTCATGATTTTGGAGTGTTCCGGAAGGTTTCTGTTATGTGTTCTTTCGGTGTCATGGTTTGGATAATATTGTTTTCAACATTAATGGGTGTACCTGAGATATAATGTTTTATTCATTACCCATTAACAACCTTCGAGTTAGTACCTTCGGCATTATTTATTTTGATGGCTCTAGATCGATAAACCTCCTCAATAACTTAGGGTCCTTCCCATTTGGAGAGGAGTTTTCCTGCAAAGAATCTGAAACGAGAGTTGTACAAAAGAACATATTCTCTAACCTTGAACTCATGCTTTTGGATTCTTTTATCATGCCATATTTTAACCTTTTCTTTAAATAACTTGGCATTTTCATAAGCTTAGGTTCTCCATTCATCCAGTGAGCTAATATCAAATAACCTCTTTTCACCGGCAAGTTTGAAATCATAGTGAAGTTCTTTAATTGCCCAATATGCTTTCTGTTCTAACTCAAGAGGCAAATGCCAAGCTTTTCCATAAACCATTTTATTAGGAGACATACCCATGGGATTTTTATAAGCTGTCATATAAGCCCAGTGCATCATCTAATTTCCTAGAACAATTCTTTCGAGACCTATTAACAGTTTTTTGTAAAATTAACTTTATTTATCTATTTCTAAGTTCAACTTGACTACTAGATTGAGGATGATATGGTGATACAATTCTATGGTTAACATCGTATTTAGCAAGCATTTTATGGAAAGCACCATGAATAAAGTGTGAACCACCACCAATCATTAAATATCTAGGGACTCCAAACCTTGGTAAATGACTTCCTTAAGAATTTTAATAGAGGTGTTGTGATCAGCACTACTAGTTGGAATAGCTTCTACCCGCTTAGTAACATAATCAACAACAACCAAAATATGATTACGCCCGTTAGAGGAAGGAAAAGGTCCCATGTAATCAAATCCCCAAACATCAAATGGTTCAACTGCAAGTGAATAGTTCATAGGCATTTCTTGATGCTTACCAGTATTTCCGATTCTTTGACACTCATCACAAGATAAAACAAACTTACAGGCATCCTTGAAGAGAGTAGACCAATAAAAACCAGATTGCAATACCTTGTGCGCAGTTCTATCTCCCGCATGATGTACTCCATAAGCTTCGGAGTGACATTTTCATAGGATTTTTGCATGTTCATGCTCAGGTACACAACGTCTAATAATACCATCTACTCCTTCTTTATAAAGTTGTGGGTCATCCCAAAAGTAATTTCTTAAATCATAGAAGAATTTTTTCTTTTGTTGGTGTGAGAAGCTAGGTGGTATATATTTAGCAACAATATAACTGCCATAGTCAGCATACCAAGGAGTGTTATGAGAAACATTTATTGCAGCTAATTGTTCATCGGGAAAACTATCATTAATAGGTTGTGGGTCATCAAGAATATTTTCCAACCTAGACAAGTTATCAGCCATGGGGTTCCCAGCTCCTTTTCTATCGGTGATATGCAAGTCAAATTCTTGTAGCAAGAGAACCCACTTAATGAGTCTAGGTTTAGCATCTTTCTTTTCCATAAGATATTTTATAGCAGCATGATCGGTGTGAACAATCACTTTAGAATCAACAATGTAAGATCTAAATTTATCACAAGCAAACACCAGTGCTAAGAATTCTTTTCAGTAGTAGCATAATTTTGTTGAGCACTATCTAGAGTTTTACTAGCATAATGAATAACATTTAGTTTCTTATCAACTCTTTGTCCTAGAACAGCACCAATAGCATAGTCACTAGCATCACACATAATTTCAAAAGGCGAGTTCCAATCAAGTGGCTGAAAAACAGATGCAGAAATTAAGGCTTTCTTAAGTGTTTGAAAGGCTTCTACACAATCATCATCAAAAACAAATGGAACATCCTTTTGAAAAGATTTGTAAGAGGCCTAGAAATTTTAGAGAAGTCTTTAATAAACCTCCAACAGAAACCAGCATGACCGCGAAAACTACGAATACCTTTGATATCTTTAGGACATGGCATTTGCTCAATTGCATCAACTTTAGCTTTGTCCACCTCAATACCTCGTTCAGAAATTTTATGTCCGAAGATAATACCTTCATTAACCATAAATTGGCACTTCCCCCAATTCAAGACAAGATTAGTTTGCTCACATCTCTGCAAAATTTGATCAATGTTGCTCAAGCAATCATCAAAAGAAGTTCCGTAAACAGAAAAATCATCCATGGAAACCTCAACAATCTTTTCACAAAAGTCAGAGAATATAAAAGTCATGCATCTTTGAAAGGTAGCAGGTGCATTGCATAAACCAAACGGCATACGTCTATAAGCATAAGTTCCAAAAGGATAAGTAAAGGTGGTTTTCTCTTGATCAGGTTGTGAGATAGGTATTTGAAAACCAGAATATCCATCAAAGAAGCAAAAATGTGTGTGCTTTGACAACCTTTCTAGGATTTGATCAATAAAAGGTAGAGGGTAATGATATTTTCGAGTAGCTTTATTCAATTTTCTAAAATCAATAACCATTCTGTAGCCAGTGACAATTCTTTTTGGAATAAGTTCATTTTTATCATTAGGAACAACCATAATACCTCCTCTTTTAGGGACACAATGAACGAGACTTACCCATCTAGTATCAGTTATGGGATAGGTTATACCTGCTTCCAGAAGCTTTAATATTTCGGTTCTTACCACTTCTTTCATTTTAGGATTTAAACATCGTTGGTGATCAACAACGGGTTTAGCATCAGGCTCCATATTAATGTTGTGATGACAGAGAGTGGGACTAATGCCCTTTAAATCATCAAGAGTATATCCGATAGCAGCTCGGTGCTTCTTCAGAACCTTCAATAATCGTTCTTCTTCATGTTCTGAAAGGTTAGCACTAATAATAACAGGATATACCGTTTTCTCATCAAGATAAGCACATTTCAAAGTGTATGGCAATTGTTTTTATTCAAATACAGGATCACCTTTAGGTAGAGGAGTACCTCCTAGAGTTTCAATAAGAAAATTGTGTTCAAGCAGAGGATGTTGTTCAAAGAATTTTTTATCTATTTCATTTCTTTCATGCAGATGCATATCATTTTCTTGGTCTAGAAAATATTGTTCTAGAGGATCAGTAGGAGGTACAGCAATAGAAGCAAGACCAATTATTTCATCCTTACTAGACAATTCTTTCTTATGGTGCTTTCTACTAAACTTGGAAAAATAAAACTCATGAGACTCATCACCAAAACTAACACCGACAGTTTTCTTCTCGCAATCTAGTTTAGCACTAACAATGTTCAAGAAAGGTCTACCAAAGATAACGGGACAAAAGTCATCTTGTGGGGAACCAAGAACAAGAAAATCAGTAGGGTGTTTTATTTTCCCACACAAGACTTCCACATCTCTAACAATCCTAGTGGTGTGATGGTGTCTCTATTAGCAAGTTTAATAGTAACATCTATGTCTTCTATTTTAGCGAGTGATATATCATTCATAATTTCTTGATATAAGGTAAAAGGAATAGCACTCACGCTAGCACCTACGTCGCATAAACCATGATAATAGTGATCTCCTATTTTAACTGAGGCAACATGCATGCCAACAATGGGTCTATGTTTATATTTTTCATCGGTTTTGGCAATTCTAGCAGCTTCATCACAGAAGTAAACAACATGCCCATCTATATTTTCAACCAGGAGATCTTTAACCATAGTAACAATAGGTTCTACTTTGATTTGTTCAGCGGGTTTGGAAGTTCTAATATAACTTTTGTTGACCATAGTTTAAACTTTAGCTTGTTCCTTTATCCTAACAGGGAAAGGTGGTTTGTCAATATATGCAGTAGGAACAACTTGATCAACATTATAAATTATAGTTTCAACTTTAGCCATTACTGGTTCTTTAACCTCTTCTTTGATAGGTGGGTGATATTTAAACCACTTCTCCTTAGGGAGATCAACATGAGTAGCAAATGATTCACAAAAGGAGGTTACTATCTCAGAGTCAAGTCCATATTTAGTGTTAAACTTTTGAAAAGCATCGGTATTCACCAAATATCTAACACAATCATACTTTAGCTTAATACATGCCTCTTTACCTTTGTCGAATTCCCAATCTTCAGAATGGAGTTTAATTCTTTCTAAAAGATCCCACCGGAAGTCAATAGTCTTCTTCATAAAGGAACCAGTACAAGAAGTATCGAGCATGGATCGATCATCATGAGAAAGCCGAGCATAAAAAATTCTGAATTATAATTTCTCTTGAGAGCTCATGGTTGGGGCATGAATATAACATTGACTTAAGCCTACCCCAAGCTAGAGCGATACTTTATCCTTCACGAGGCCAAAATTTATATATATAATTCCGATCACAATGAACTAAATGCATAGGATAATTTTTTTTTGGTGAAATTCCAATTTCAATCGATTTCAATTCCAAGATCCAATATCACTGTATAGCCTATACCATGCCAATGCTTTTCCCTTCAAAGATAAAGGGAAAACCTTCTTATTAGCTTCATCTCCAGGTAAACCTGCAAGCTTAAATAATCGACAAATTTCATCCACATATATCAAGTGCATATCAGAATGTTCGGTTCCATCTCCTGCATAAGGATTAGCTAGCAGTTGTTCTATCATACCCGAAGGAATTTCATAACCAATATTTTCAGTAGGTGCAGTAGGTTGAGGGGTAACTAATTGTGGTTTTGGTCGAGGTGAAGATACACCTAAGAAACCCCTCAAAGGGTTGTTTTCCAAAGTAGCAAGTAACAATAAATTTCAGCGCGTAGTAATAATTTTACCTTACTGATTTCCACTTACCAAGAGCGCTTCACTCCCCAGAAATGGCGCCAAAAAAGAGCCTTGATGACCCACAAGTATAGGGGATCAATCATATTCCTTTCTATAAGTAAGAGTGTCGAACCCAACGAGGAGCAGAAGGAAATGACAAGCGGTTTTCAGTAAGGCAATGTCTGCAAGCACTGAAATTATAAGTAACGAGTAGTTTGATAGAAAGATAATTTGTAACGAGCTAGTAATGGTAATGGTAAAAAAAGTTCAGCAAGGTAGCCCAATCCTTTGGAGGCAAAGGACAGGCCAAAACGGTCTCTTATGATAAGCAAAGTGTTCTTGAGGGTACATGGGAATTTCATCCAGTCACCTTCATCATGTTGGTATGATTTGTGTTCGCTACTTTGATAATTTGATATCTGGGTCGACTGGTGCTTAGGTGTTGTTCTTACTTGAAAAAATGTCCTATTTATGATTAACCCCCTCGCAAGCATCGGCAACTACGAGAAAAATATTAAGAATAAATCTCACCATGGTATTAAACTTTTGGATCCAAATCAGCCCCTTACGGAATAGCACATAAACTAGGGTTTAAGCTTCTGTCACTCTCGCAACCCATCATCTAATAACTACTCCACAATGCATTCCCTTAGGCCCAAATATGGTGAAGTGTCATGTAGTCGACGTTCACATGACACCACTAAAGGAATCACAACATACATCCTATCAAAATATCGAACACTTATCAAGTTCACATGATTATTTGCAACAAGATTTCTCCCGTAACCTCAAGAACGAAAGTAACTACTCACAAATGGTATTCATGCTCAATATCCGAGGGTTATTAAATAGCATAATGGATCTGGACATATAATCTTCCACCAAATAAACCATATAGTAATCAACTACAAGATGTAATCAACACTACTAGTCACCCACAAGTACCAATCTATAGTTCCAGTACAAAGAATGAACACAAGAGATGTACTAGGGTTTGAGAGGAGATGGTGCTGTTGAAGATGATGATGGAGATTTCCCTCCCCAAGATGGGAGAGTTGTTGGTGATGATGATGATGATGATTTCCTCCTCCGGGAGGGAAGTTCCCCCGGCGAAATCGCTCCGCCGGAGGGCAAAAGTGCTCCTTCCCAAGTTCCGCCTCGAGACTGTGGCGCTTTGTCCAGAAAGTCCTATTCTTATTTCTTCTAGGTCAAAATGACTTATATACCAGAAGATGGGCACCGGAGGTGGGCCGAGGAGAGCACAACCCACCAGGGGGCGCCTGGGCTCCCTGGGGTGCCCAGGTGGGATGTGCCCACCTGGTGGGCCCCCTCCGGTACTTATTTGCTCCAATAACTCTTATTTATTCCATAAAAATTCCTCGTGAACTTTCAACTCATTTGGAGTTGTGCAGAATAGGTAGCCCGGCATAGCTTTTTTAGGTCCAAACTTGTAGCTGCCGGTATTCTCCCTCTTTGTGTGAACCTTGCATATTATGAGAGAAAAGGCATTAGAATTACTCCAAAAAGCATTATTATTCATAAAAACGTCATAAATAACAGTAGGAAAACATGATGCAAATTGGACTATCACTGGGCATCCATATTACCGCCGTACTCTCGTGCAATGACAAGTGAATAAACACTCATCTTGAGAATAACACATCTAGCATGGAAAATATTGGCCACCCCCTGCCACTTCATGAGTGGTACAACACACAAAAAGGAAATTCGTTTTTGAAAATTAGAGAAGGCGCATAAAAATTTACTTAGAACGGCATGGAAATACTGAATATAGGTAGGTATGGTGGACTCATGTGGCAAAACTGGGTTTAAGGATTGTGGATGCACAAGTAGTATTCCCACTTAGTACAAATGGAGGCTAGCAAATTTATTGAGAAGCACCAACCAAGAAACGAAAATTCACATAAATGAGCATTGAGCATAACTAACACCGAATAATGCACCACAAGTAGGATGTAATTTCATTGTGTAACTATTGACTTTCGTGCTTCCATAGGGAATCAAAAACCTAACACTAATATTCATACTAATCACAATTACTCAACAACATCACTCACATATTATTATCTCCATATCGCAAAACTATTGCAAGGAATCAAACTTATCATATCCAATGATCTAGATGAAAGTTTTTATTATATCCTTCTTGAATATTCATCATATTAGGACCAAATTCATAGCTTGTGCATAGTGTCATCACTATTATCAACTCTTAAAATAATATAAAAGTGAAGCATGAGAGTGTTTGACAAACTATCCAAAAATATATAAGTGAAGATCAAGCGAGTAGTTAAGTAAATAGGTAGCTATGTGACGACTCTCTCTTATTTAAAAACTTTCAGATCTAACTATTTTATTAAAACATCAAGCAAAACAAAATAAAATGAAACTCTAAGGATAGCACGCATCATGTGAAGAAGCAAAAACTTTGGCTCAACCGAGGCTAACTGATAATTGTTGATGAAGAAAGGTGGGATGCCTACCGGGGCATCCCCAAGCTTATATGCTTGAGACTTCTGGAAATACTAACTTGGGATGCCTTGGGCATCCTCAAGCTTGATCTCTTGTATCTTCATCATTCCTTCTATACCACGGTTTCCCTAATTCTTAAAAACTTCATCCGTGCAAAACTCAACAAGAACTCGTGAGATAAGTTAGTATGAATCAATGCAATAACCTTATCATTCTCTACTGTAACAAATCACTAAAATTATTATTTAACACTGCATACTAAATATCTGTGCATATTTAGAATCCTATCCTCAAATAGAATCTTTAAACAAGCAAACATATGCAAACATAACAACAATCTGTCTAAACAGGACGGTCTGTAAAGGATGAAGCAAGATCCACTCTTATTTAACTCAAAAAATTCCAAAAAGTTACCACACTGTAGAGAATTTATCATAGCTTATTGTGCAAAAAAAATTCAACAATTTATCTCATTCTGACTTTTCTCAAGAACTCACGCAACAGCGACAAACTTTCTGTTTTGAAACAACAACTCAAATGCTTGCAAACTAAACATGGTGAAGGCTATCCTTGACACTTTTATTCAAATAAAAGATACAAAACATTATTCCAAATAACTGCAAGAAAATCGTAACAAAATAAAATGACGCTCCAAGCAAAACACATATCATGTGACAAATAAAAATATAGTCCCAAGTGAGGTTATCGATAATGTTGAAGACGAAAGAGGGGATGCCTTCCGGGTTATCCCCAAGCTTAATTGCTTTGATCTTCCTTGAATATTACCTTGGGTGCTTTGTAAATCCCCAATATTAGGGTCTTGTCACTCCTTATTCTCCTCATATCTATATCTCACCCAAAACTTTAAAACTTCAATCACACAAACTTAACGGAACTTCATCAGATGTGTTAGTATAATAAAACAAATATCATTCACTTGGGTACTATCAAGACAAGATTCATAATTGTTTCCACTCATTTCCTACTGTACCCTATCATTTCCACAATTTATATTGACTAATATAAGCCATAGCAACTATAGAAGAAGCAAATTATGCATTGAAAACAGAATCCGACAAAAACAGAACAGTCTGCAATGATCTGACAAATGACCATACTTCTGCAACTCTAAAAATTCTGAAAATTAAGACAACGTGTACAATTTGTATATAAATCATCTGCAAAAATTTCAGATCAAAAGCACATTCCAGTGAATTTTAGAAATTCTTGTACTGGATGCAAAAGTTTCTGTTTTTGCATAGAATCAAGTCAACTATCATCCACACTATCCCAAAGGATTTACTTGGCACTTTATTGAAATAAAAGCTATAAGACATGATTTCTACAGTATCTTAATCATGTGAACACACAAAAACAGGAGGGGTAAATGTTTGGTTGTCTCCCAACAAGCGCTTTTCTTTAATGCCTTTTTAGTTAGGCGTGATGATTTTAATGATGATCACATAAAAGATAAGAATTGAAACACAAAGAGAGAATCATGAATCACATGGAAAGCACATTTAATCCTAACCCACTTCCTTATCCCCTGGATTTTGTTAGCAAACAATTTATGGGAACAAGAATCAACTAGCATAGGAAGGCAAAACAAGTATAATTAACTTCAAAATTCTCAACACATAGAGAGGGAACTTGATATTATTGCGATATGTAAAAGCATATGTTCCTCTCTCATAATAATTTTCAATAGCATCATGAATGAATTCAACAATATAACTATCAGATAAAGCATTCTTTTCATGATCCACAAGTATAAAGTTTTTATTACTCTCCACATAAGCAAAATTATTCTCATCAATAGTAATGGGAGCAAATTCAACAAAATAACTATCATGTGATTGAAAATTAAAATCATGATGACTAGTTACATGGTTATTATTATTCAACATATCATACATGTCGTCACCATAATCATGATAGATAACAACTTTGTGCTCATAGTCAATTGTAACCTCTTTCGAAATAGTGGATTCATCACTAAATAAAGTCATGACCTCTCCAAATCCACTTTCATAAGTATTATTATAAGATTCAACACCCTCCAAAATAGTGGGATCATTACTACCTAGAGTTGACACTCTTCCAAACCCACTTTCATCAATATAATCATCATAAATAGGAGGCATGCTTTCATCATAATAAAAAAAATCATCAAGACTTGGGGGACTAAAAATATCATCTTCATCAAACATAGCATCCCCAAGCTTTTGGCTTCACATATCTTTAGCATCACGGATATTCATATAATTCATACTAACAACATTGCAATCATGATTATCATTTATGCCAAACATTTTATTGAATTCTTCTTCTAACAATTGAGCACAATTTTCCTTTCCATCAATTTCAAGAAAGACATTATAAAGACGAACAATATGAGACCACCTCAATTCCATTTTTTTGTAGTTTTCTTTTATAAACCAAACTAGTGATAAAACAAGGAACTAAAAGATTCGACTTCAAGATCTAAAGATATACCTTCAAGCACTCACCTCCCCAGCAACAGCGTCAGGAAAGAACTTGATGTCTACTCGTGTTGGGCCTCCAAGCGCAGAGTTTTGTAGGAAGTGGATGACCTAAGGTTTATCAATCCGTGGGAGGTGTAGGATGAAGATGGTCTCTCTTGAACAACCCTGTAACCAAATACCAAAGAGTCTCTTGTGTCCCCAACACACCAAATACAATGGTAAATTGTATAGGTGCACTATTTCGGTGAAGAGATGGTGATACAAGTGTAGTAGTGATAGTAGATATTGATTTTTGTAATGGTAACAATAAAAAGCAGCAAGGTAACGAGTAGCAAAAGTGAGAACAAACGGTATTGCAATGCTTGAAAATGAGGCCTAAGGTCCGTACTTTTGCTAGTGCAATCTCTCAACAATGCTAATATAATTGGATCATATAACCATCCCTCAACGGGCGATGAAGAATCACTCCAAAGTTCTTATCTGGCGAAGAACCTAAGAAGTAATTGTTTGTAGCTATTCTTTCCGATCAACATATCCAAGAGTTCGTACTAAAATAACACCAAGTTATTCTTTCTGATTGATCTATCAAGAGTTTTTCGTGGATCAAATTCTCAGCCTAGAGGGTGGACTACTCCCTCCTCATTATGGTGGCCGCCGGGATGATGAATATGGGCTCCGGTGAGATTTCCCCCTCCGGCAGGGTGCCGAAACGGGGTCCAGATTAGTTTTTCGTGGATCCAGAGGCTTGCGGTGGCAGAACTTCCGATCTAGGGTTATTTCTGGGGGTTTCTATATTTATAGGAATTTTTGGCATTGGTTTCACGCTAAGATGGGCCTCGAGGTGAGCACAGCCCACCACACCCTGGTTTGGGCTCCAGGCGCGCCCTGGTGGGTTGTGCCCTCATCGTGGCTCTTCTGGACCTCCCACGAATCTCCGGGGGTCTATTTTGTTCAAAAAAATATCAAAAAGTTTTAGCTAATTTGGAGAACTTCCATTTCTGCACAAAAAACAACACCACGGTAGTTCTGCTAGAAATAGCGTCAGTCAGGGTTAGTTCCATGCAAATCATACCAAAACCATATAAAATTGTTCTAAACATGGCATGAATACTTCATAAATTATAGATATGTTGGAGACGTATCATGGAGATGTTAAATTAAAAATAAAATGATCTAGTAATTGTTAGCAGGCTTTTACATTTAATTTAATATTAACGGGCCTTAAAAGGCCAATTGGCGGAGGGAGTATTGGGCCACATGGCCCTATAGGAAGTGTGTCGGTGTACAAAAGTAGGGGTACTTCTGTACCCCTTACTTGTGCACGGACGGTCGCAGCCGTGCCTATAACAGGGCTTGGAAAAGCAGAGGATAGTAGGAGGCAAAACAGGAACAAGGAATATCGGAACAGAGGCTTAAAGTAACGAGCAGCAGGAGGCAAGAAGGGCCACGCCCGGCAACAAGCCTTGCCGAGGCGACCTGCGAGGCCCCCGACAAGCTCCTTGTCCGGTCAGCTTGCGAAGAGACCAGCAGGGCCACCACCCTTAGGGTTGAGAGCTCTAAAACCATCGACAACCTTAAGACCAAGATTAGGAGAGAACATGCTTGCATTGATGTTCCTATTACAATCAGGCAACAAGTCATTAAGTACTTAAGGCACTGTTTGTGGAGAGGATCTGATTTGGAAGACAAAATACATGCCTCTGTTGCTTGGACCACTATGTGCAGACCTAAAGATCAAGGGGGCCTTGGAGTCAAGGACATCTTTCTGCACAATAAAACTCTCTTGCTCAAGAATTTACACAAATTCTACAATAGACATGACATTCCTTGGGTGAACCTTGTTTGGGAGACATATTATTCTGATGGTCAATTATGAGGAATGCAACAAGTGGGATCCTTCTGGTGGAAAGGAATTACACAGTTTCTCAATGACTATAAATCAATAGCAAGATGCAATGCGGGAGATGGAAAATCTGCATTCTTTTGGACTGATCTGTGGGCAGAATCAACAATGGAGACAAAATTCCCACACTTATATTCTTTTGTTATGGATCGGCATATGACAATACACAAGGTTATTACTACTGAGTTTTCGGAGGACCTCTTCCATTTACCTCTCTCCACTCAAGCATATGCTGAGTTCCTGCAATTTGAGGATATTTGTATCTCTCTCAGACACTCGGAGTTCTTCACCTATACTGATACATGGAGTTACATTTGGGGCACTGAAAATTACTCTTCAGCAAAAGCATACAAAACAATGGTTGGGCATAGAGCAACTCCACCTCACTTCAAATAGATTTGGAAATCTTCCTGTCAACCTAAACATAAGATGTTCTTTTGGATGCTTCTACATGATTGGCTAAACACAAGAAATCTTCTGAGGAACACCATGGTGTTAGAAAACTATAACTGTGCAGTGGCTACTTGTTCATCAGAGGAAACACTTCATCGCATATTCTGGGGCTGCCCATTTGCCAAAATGTGTTGGAACTACATTTGTCCAACCAGAACTCAAAATCTGTCTATACTTGAGGCCTTTCAAGATCTGAGGGACAAGATACAACTCCCTTTCTATATGGAGATCATAATCCTGGGGTCCTGGGCTATCTGGATAACCAGAAACAACAAAATATTTGAGAACATTACACCTTCATTCCAAGGATGGAAGAATATTTACCTTGAGGAACTAAAATGGCTAAGCTACTGGATGAAACTGAAGCATGTTGATGCTTTCAGAGCTTGGTTGGAGGCTCTCGTGTAATTGTTTAGATAGTCTTTTCTTTTCTTTTTTCTTCTTTTTTCTTCTTTTTCCTTTCTTGTTTTTGCTGTCCTTTTAGAGCTTCCCTCAAGCTCTAGTTGGACCTTGCTGTATAGAGGCTTTTTTATTAATAAAATTAAGTAGTGGGGTGTTTTCCCCTACTGTACATAGTCAAAAAAAAGAATGGAGCCCCTCACAAAGATGGGCAACCCACAAATCCACGTGGGATCAGATGACGAAGACCCCCGGCAAGACCCTTGACGGGAATGACTCCAAGGGCCCCGGCAAGCCTTGCCGGGGACGATCGTTGGGCCGCGGCCAGACCCGCGCCCGGCAAGGTTTCGCCACTTCACCACCACTCTAGTGCAGCGATAGGCATGCCAGCTAAGCAGGCGCCTGCATGGCGGCATGCAGATCTTCGTGGAATCCTACCATTTCGTCAACACAGCAGCTGATTGGCCAGCGTGGTGCTGCATGCCTCGTCGACCCGGACGCGTGGCAAGGCGAGGAGGAGCGGCGAAGGACGAGATGGCCTCTGTTATCGTCCCCGGTGAAGCGAGAGGACATGTAGGCAATGCATTAAATGCGTCTGTCCTATGTTGATCGTGTGATAAGCTCGTACCACTGTAGCCTGCCACCTCCTGTGTGCCACTGTGGCAACCCCTTTGTGTATAAAAGGAGGCTTGAGGCGCACAGAGAGGGGATTCGGACTTTTGGACAAAGCACGCACTGCAGCTAGTTCAAAAGCTCAAGAACACACACATATAACCAGACAAAGCAGGACTAGGGTATTACGCATCTTCGCGCCCCGAACCTGGATTAAATAATCCTATGTGCGCTAATGGCTCGACCTGCTCTTCGTGCAACTAACCCCCCGCCAAACATAGAAGGGATCCTTGTGACCCCATAGGTGATCGGTTTCCCCGACATCTTTGGCGCGCCAAGTAGGGGGTTTAGTTGTGAGAATCTGGTCCGTTAGTTAGGACAGCAGATTCTTCATCACCATGGCGCCGAAGAAGAAGATGACCACGACGATCGGTCCGTCCGGGGCCGCTCCGCCCGCACCCGCACAAGCTGGCAATGGGGCGGGCGCCAGTGGTGGCGGAGATCGAGATCGTCCACGCCATCCGAATACCAGAAGCCAGGCCGCCGGCATCCTCCACAGCGGTGACGGTGGTCGGCGCGCCGCCGTGCCCAGGGATAGAGTTGTGCCACCTGCGGATGGTGCGGGGACCTTCAAGGGCAGAAGATCGACCTCGCCAACGCGTGCGGCGCGGTCCTCTCAGCTCGTGCATGACGAACCGCGTCACGATGTTGAGGACCCTGGGCGTCGCCATGGCAAGAGCCCTCAGCGTCACTCTGAAGACACGCAGGGCCGACATGCACACCATGATGCAGGCGAATAGAGCACACGACCGCAGAATCATGATGGCACTCCTTCTAGTATTGTTAGGAGTCCGAGTTCCTCCCATTCCTCACGCCTGTCGCTGCCACCTACGCGAGCGGAAGCACTATCGCGAGCGCAGCTACTCCTCAAGTTTCCTTATCGACCATGCCAACGGGGATGGACACCGGGGAGCAAGCCCCTCGTGGCGCCAAAATGACGAGCCGACATGTGCAGGAAGTGGAAGGGTCGAGGGCGCTATTGTAGTTCTAAGGCTGACAGTAGAAAGGGGGTAGGTATGGAGAGGCAAGATCTCAGCTATGGTGAAGGTGTACACACGAGTTTTACAAGTTCAGGCCCTTCTCGGTGGAAGTAACAGCTCTATGTCTCGGTGCCTGGAGGCGGTTGATTGGATTATATGTGTGATGTTATAGGGGTGCAAACCCTTGTGACAGAGGAGGGGGTGGCTTATATAGAGTAGGACCCCCATCGCCCTCCATTACAAGGGACTTAATGTACATAAAGTGCGGGCGTTACTGGTAACACCAGCCTTAAGTGTTGTTAATGACCTTAAAGACTACGGAGTGAACGCCTGTCCATTGTAATGCTGAGTGACTCCTGGTCTTCGGTAGGTCGAGTGATTATCTGGATGGTCAAATGACAGTAGGTAGGAGGACTCCCGAGTGACATGATTGTCGAGTGGATTGCACTCGACATCTTCGACTGGGGGTCCCTTGCTGCCTCTTGGACTTCTTATTTTCTAGGGTAGTGACCTTGGGTAGGACGTATAGGCCAGGCCTATGACCCTACCCCAGGTCTATATCCTCATCAGGCGCCGCAACCATGGTGCACGCCCCTCCGCCACGGTCGGCCCGTCGGGGCGATGCCCGAGACAACGTGTCCACGGCGTCATCAGATCCACGGACCCGCCGTGACCAATGTCAAGTTCTTTGAGAGCGCCTCAAGGAGGATGCCTGGACTACTATCGAGCGGTGATGGGAAGCACATCACCAGTTCGATAGGCGTGCTGGACCCGCTGAGTGCAGGCCTGCGCTAGGGGATGCTAGCGACTTGCCATATGCAATCACTTGTCCAGCATTCACCCGCGAGCTACGGCAGTTCCAGTGGCCCAACACCTGCACGTTCAAACCAGAGGTCCCAGAGAAGTATGACGGCAAGACCCACCTTTCTGAGTTCCTGAGTGTTTACACTATTGCGATGCAAGTTAACGGAGCACGAGACGACAAGATACTCGCCAACTATTTCCTGTTGGAACTTAAGCCCAACGTCCGGTCATGGTTGATGCATCTGCCGATAGATTCCATTGCTTCTTGGTCCGACCTATACCATGAGTTTGTTGGTGCCTTCAAGGGCGGCCACGTAGCTCCTAGATAGGCAAGTGACTTGCACGTGATCCCTCAAAGAGATGGTGAATCCTTGCACAAGTACATACAGAGGTTTAGCCGTGTGCAATACAACATCCCCGATGTTCATCCCGCCGCCGTCCTCAGCGTGTTCCACCAGAACATGCGCAGTCGAAAGATGCGTGGAGAGTTGGTCGTGAACAAGGTTGCTGATGTTGCCGAGCTGTACGTTCTGGCTGACAAATGTGCCCGAGCGGAGGAAGGAAGGAAGTACCACGGCAAAGACACTGGTGTGGGAAGTGAATCTGAATACGAAGACGTTGTCGCCCCAGCAAAGAAAGGCCGGCGACGTAATAGGAAACGCAAGGGCAAGACCGTGATTGCCGTCAGGAATCCGGCAACCCCGGCACCGCCAAGAAGGCCAAGGTCGACGACCCCGGCAAGGAGGTTGCCGGGCGCGACGCCTGTTGGGCCTTGGCGGCTGCCGGCAAACCAGAGGGCTCCGACAAGTAGTACTGCAAGATTCACCGTACAAAGGGCCATGACCTCTAAAACTGCCGCCAAGTGGAGCTGCTTATGGAGAAGCAAAGAGCTGAGTACAAGAGACGGGACAAGGAGAAGGCCCAAGGAGGCACTGAAGGGCCGACAAGAAGCGCGATGGCCAAGGAGGACGCGGCAACAAGGAAAAGCAACAGGAGAGGCATGCTCGAGGTCATGACAAGAAAGAGGAGGATGATGATCATGATGACGATGATGAATCCACCGAGCATGAGGTCCAGAAGGCAATATAAGTCATTTGAGTCGACGGAGGTCCTTTGCTGCATTCTTCCCACCTCCAACTGAAACAGTGAGCGCGTGAGATTAATGCAACGGAACCAATGGTCGACGCCCAGAAGCCGTTGAGGTGGTCCCACACGCCTATCATTTTCGATGCCGAGGATCACCCTGATCGCACCACTGCGGTCGGGTGTTTGCTGTTGTTGGTATCCCCAATAATACGTAACCTCAAGGTGATGAAGATGTTAGTTGATGGTGGGGTCGGCCTTAACTTGATCTTGCCCAACGTGGTCAAGAGGCTGTAGATTCCCAATAAAGATCTTGAGAAGACGGGCACATTCCAAGGGATCAATCCGGGGAGGAGTCAGCCCCAGGGAAAGGTCATGCTACCAGTTACATTTGGTGGCGACCTCAACTACAGGACGGAGAGGATTATTTTCGATGTCGTTGAGATCACGTTGCCATACAACGGGATCCTTGGCCGCCCTACGCTGGCCAAGTTCATGGCAGTGTCGCATTACGCATAAAACAAGTTGAAGATGCATGGCCCGATGAGCATCATCACTGTCAGCTATGATAGGAAGGATGTGCTCATCTGTGCCGATCAGCTCTACCGAGAGGCGGTTGCAGCATCTGCCGCCAAGGCACCTGCTCCTACCACCGAGAAGAGGACTAGTAAGGCCTCGGCCGCTGGCAAGACTCCTGTCTCCGGCAAGGGCTCCTGTACCCTCTCCAGCAAACATGCCTCCTCGGAGTGTTGTGTTTCCGCTGGAGACGTACCAGAGAGCTCTACCGGCAAGAGGAAAAAGTCCAAGGCGGCCCTGTCGGAAACCAAGAAGGTGTCTATCAAGGAGGATGGCACGGGCGGAGCTTTCGTCATAAGCTCCACCCTTGACAGCAAATAGGAAAGCGCGCTCGTCGCCTTCCTGCGGGCAAATGTCGACATGTTTGCATGGCAAGCATCCGACATCCCCAACGTTCCCAGGGAGATGATTGTGCACCATCTTGTTGTCTGCCCCCATGCACGGCCCATCAAGCAGAAGGTTAGAAAGCAAGCTTTGGAGCGATAAGAGTTTATCGTCGAGGAGATCAGGAAGTTGGAGGCGGAAGGTTTGGTCAAGGGAGTTCTCCACTTGACGTGGTTGGCCAATCCAGTCGTAGTACATAAGGCGAATGGGAAGTGGTGTCTGAAGGATACTTTCCCATTGCCACGTATCGATCAGATAGTGGACTCCACTGCTGGGTGTGACCTGCTGTCATTCCTTGATGCTTACTTAGGGTATCATCAGATCTTCATGACGAAGGAAGATGAAGAGAAGACCGCGTTCATCACCCCATGTGGTATGTACTGTTTTGTATGGATGCCTTTTGGGTTGAAGAGCGCTGGTTCGACGTTCGCTCGAGCGGTCCAAATTGGTTTTGAACCCCAGCTCCATAGAAATATGGAAGCCTACATGGATGACATAGTGGTCAAAACCAATAATAAGGCCACGCTCGTGCAGGACCTGGAAGAAATATTTGCAAACTTGCGCAGGATCAACCTCAAGCTCAACCCAGAGAAGTGCATGTTCGGCGTTCCGTCCAGCAAGCTTCTTGGGTTCTTTGTGTCTCAACACGGAATCGAAGCCAATCCCGACAAGATCAAAGCAATCGAGCAAATTGAGGCGCCAAGACGGGTCAAAGATGTCCGAAGGCTTGCCGGCTGTGTTGCCGCCCTGAGTAGGTTCATCTCTAAATCTACTCAGTGTGCCCTCCCCTTTTTTAAGATTTTAAAAAAGGCGGGTCCAATGAAATGGACCCCGGAGGCAGAGGCAGCACTGCAAGACTTGAAGAGATACCTCCCCTCTACACCAATACTGGTCGTGCCCAAGCCACAAGAGCCGTTGTTGCTATATCTGGCGGCAACAAGTCAGGTGGTTAGTGTTGTGCTAGTGGTGCAGAGAGAACTTGAGGAAGAGGCGACAGCAGCGGCAAGGCCCTTAGGAGAAGAGCTAGACCCGGCAGGATCTGGTCCCGGCAAGGGAGAGCCCCCGGCAGGATCTGATCCCGGCAAGGGAGAGCCCCCGGTGTTGGGGAACATAGTAATTTCAAAAAAATTCCTACGCACATGCAAGATCATGGTGATGCATAGCAACAAGAGGGGAGAGTGTTATCTACGTACCCTCGTAGACCGAAAGCGAAAGCGTTACCACAACGCAGTCGATGTAGTCGTACGTCTTCACGCCCGACCGATCAAGCACCGAAACTACGGCACCTCCGAGTTCTTGCACACGTTCAGCTCGATGACGTTCCCCGTACACCGATCTAGCAGAATGCCGGGGAAGAGTTTCGTCAGCACGACGGCGTGGTGACGATCTTGATGTTCTACCGTCGCAGGGCTTCGCCTAAGCACCGCTACAATATTATCGAGGAGGACTATGGTGGAGGGGGGCACCACACACGGCTAAGAGATCAATGATCAATTGTTGTTGTGTCTAGAGGTGCCCCCCTGCCCCCGTATATAAAGGGTGAAGGGGGAGGGGGCGGCCGGCCAGGAGGAGGCGCGCCAGGGAGGAGTCCTACTCCCACCGGGAGTAGGACTCCCTCCTTTCCTAATCCAAGTAGGAGAGGGGAAGGAAGGGGAGGAGAAGGAGAAGGAAGGAGAGGGAGGAAAAGGAGGAAAGGGGGGTCGGCCCCCTAGTCCAATTCGGTTTGGGCTAGGGCGGCTGCGTGCCCTGCCTCCTCTCTTCCACCACTTGTCCCATGAGACCCATTACTTCTTCCTCGTATTCCCGTAACTCCTCGGTACCCCGAAAAATACCCGAATCATTCGGAACCTTTCTGAAGTCCGAATATAGTCGTCCAATATATCGATCTTTACGTCTCGATCATTTTGGAGACTCCACGTCATGTCCCCGATCTCATCCGAGACTCCAAACTCCTTCGGTACATCAAAACACATAAACTCATAATATAACTGTCATTGAAACCTTAAGCATGCGGACCCTATGGGTTCGAGAACTATGTAGACATGACCGAGACACGTTTCCGGTCAATAACCAATAGCGGAACCTGGATGCTCATATTGGCTCCCACATATTCTACGAAGATCTTTATCGGTCAAACCGCATAATGACATACGTTGTTCCCTTTGTCATCGGTATGTTACTTTCCCGAGATTCGATCGTCGGTATCTCAATACCTAGTTCAATCTCGTTACCGGCAAGTCTCTTTACTCGTTACGTAATACATCATCCTGCAACTAACTCATTAGTTGCAATGCTTGCAAGGCTTATAGTGATGTGCATTACCGGGTGGGCCCAGAGATACCTCTCCGACAATCGGAGTGACAAATCCTAATCTCAAAATACGCCAACCCAACAAGTACCTTTGGAGACACCTATAGAGCACATTTATAATCACCCAGTTACGTTGTGACGTTTGGTAGCACACAAAGTGTTCCTCCGGTAAACGGGAGTTGCATAATCTCATAGTCATAGGAACATGTATAGGTCATGAAGAAAGCAATAGCAATATACTAAACGATCAAGTGCTAAGCTAACAGAATGGGTCAAGTCAATCACATCATTCTCCTAATGATGTAATCCCGTTAATCAAATGACAACTCATGTCTATGGTCAGGAAACTTAACCATCTTTGATTAACGAGCTAGTCAAGTAGAGGCATACTAGTGACACTATGTTTGTCTATGTATTCACACATGTATTATGTTTCCGATTAATAAAATTCTAGCATGAATAATAAACATTTATCATGAAATAAGGAAATAAATAATAACTTTATTATTGCCTCTAGGGCATATTTCCTTCAGTCTCCCACTTGCACTAGAGTCAATAATCTAGTTCACATCGCCATGTGATTTAACACCAATATTCACATCTGTATGTGATTAATACCCATAGTTCACATCGTCATGTGATCAACACCCAAAGGGTTTACTAGAGTCAATAATCTAGTTCACATTGCTATGTGATTAACACCCAAAGAGTACTAAGGTATGATCATGTTTTCCTCGTGAGAGAAGTTTAGTCAACGGGTCTCTCACATTTAGAGCCGTATGTAGTTTGCAAATATTATATGTCTGCAATGCTCTGCACGGAGCTACTCTAGCTAATTGCTCCCACTTTCAATATGTATCCAGATTGAGACATATAGTCATCTGGATCGATGTAAAAGCTTGCATCGATGTAACTTTTTACGACGAAATCTTTTATCACCTCCATAATCGAGAAACATCTCCTTAGTCCTCACTAAGGATATTCTTGACCGTTGTCTAGTGATCTACTCTTAGATCAAAATTTTATTCCTTTGCCAAACTCAGAGCAAGGTATACAATAGGTCTGGTACACAGCATAGCATACTTTATAGAACCTATGACTGAGGCATAGGGAATGACTTTTCATTCTCTTTCTATTTTCTGCCATGGTTTGGTTTTGACTCTTACTCAACATCACACCTTTGTATCACAGGCAAGAACTCTTTCTTTGACTGTTCCATTTTGAACTACTTCAAAATCTTGTCAAGGTATGTACTCATTGAAAAAACTTATCAAGCGTCTTCATCTATCTCTATAGATCTTGATGCTCAATGTGTAAGCAGCTTCACCGAGGTCTTTCTTTGAAAAACTCCTTTAAAACACTCCTTTATGCTTTCCAGAAAATTCTACATCATTTCCGATCAACAATATGTCATTCACATATACTTAACAGAAAGGCTGTAGTGCTCCCACTTACTTTTTGTAAATACAGGTCTTTCCAAAAGTCTGTATAAAACCATATGCTTTGATCAAGTCATCAAAGCGTATATTCCAACTCCGAGATGCTTGCACCAGTCCATTGATGGATCGCTGGAGCTTGCACATTTTGTTAGCACCTTTCGGATCGACAAAACCTTCTGGTTGCATCATATACAACTCTTCTTCCAGAAATCCATTCAGGAACACAGTTTTGATATCCATTTTCCAGATTTCATAAAATGTGGCAATTGCTAACATGATTCGGACAGACTTAAGCATCGTTACGAGTGAGAAAATCTCATCATATTCAACACTTTGAACTTGTCGAAAACCTTTCTCAACAAGTCGAGCTTTGTAGATAGTAACACTACTATCAGTGTCCGTCTTCCTCTTGAAGATCCATTTATTTTCTATGGCTTGCCGATCATCGGGCAAGACAACCAAAGTCCACACTTTGTTCTCATACATGGATCCCATCTCAGATTTCATGGCCTTAAGCCATTTCGCGGAATCTGGGCTCATCATCGCTTCCTCATAGTTCATAGGTTCATCATGGTCTAGTAACATGACTTTCAGAACAGGATTACCGTACCACTCTGGTGCGGACTGTACTTTGGAAAACCTACGAGGTTTGGTAGCAACTTGATCTGAAGTTTCATGATCATCATCATTAACTTCCTCACTAATTGGTGTAGGAATCACTGGAACTGATTTCTGTCATGAACTACTTTCCAATAAGGGAGAAGGTACAATTACCTCATCAAGTTCTACTTTCCTCCCACTCACTTCTTTTGAGAGAAACTCCTTCTCTAGAAAGGATCCATCTTAGCAACGAATAACTTGCCTTCGAATCTGTGATAGAATGTGTACCCAATAGTTACCTTTGGGTATTCTATGAATACGCACTCCTCCCATTTGGGTTCGAGCTTATTAGGTGAAAACTTTTTCACATAAGCATCGCAGCCCCAAACTTTAAGAAACGACAACTTTGGTTTCTCGCCAAACCACAGTTCATAAGGCGTCATCTCAACGGATTTTGATGGTGCCCTATTTAAAGTGAATGCAGTTGTCTCTAATGCATAACCCCAAAACGGTAGTGGTAAATCAGTAAGAGACATCATAGATTGCACTATATCCAATAAAGTACGGTTATGACGTTCGGACACACCATAACGCTGTGGCGTTCCATGTGGCGTGAGCTGTGAAACTATTCCACATTGTTTTATATGGAGGCCAAACTCGTAACTCAAATATTCTTCTCCATGATCAGATCGTAGAAACTTTATTTTCTTGTTACGATGATTCTCCACTTCACTCTGAAATTCTTTGAACTTTTCAAATGTTTCAGACTTGTGTTTCATTAAGTAGATATACTCATATCTGCTCAAATCATCTTGTGAAGGTGAGAAAATAATGATATCCACCATGAGCCTCAACATCCATTGGACCACATACATTTGTATGTATGATCTCCAATAAATCAGTTGCTCTCTCCATAGTACCGGAGAACGGTGTTTTAGTCATCTTGCCCATGAGGCACGGTTCGCAAGTACCAAGTGATTCATAATCAAGTGGTTCCAAAAGTCCATCAGTATGGAGTTTCTTTATGCGCTTTACACCGATATGACCTAAATGGCAGTGCCACAAATAAGTTGCACTATCATTATCAACTCTACATCTTTTGGCTTCAATATTATGAATATGTGTATCACTACGATTGGTATCCAACAAACTATTTTCATTGGGTGTATGACCATTGAAGGTTTTATTCATGTAAACAGAACAACAATTATTCTCTGACTTTAAATGAATAATCGTATTGCAATAAACATGATCAAATCATATTCATGCTCAACGCAAACGCCAAATAAAATTTATTTTGGTTTAACACTAATCCCGAAAGTATAGGGAGTGTGCGATGATGATCATATCAATTTTGGAACCACTTCCAACACACATCGTCACTTCACCCTCAACTAGTCTCTGTTTATTCTGTAACTCCTGTTTCGAGTTACTAATTTTTTGTCACGCCCAATATGCGACCCTATCCAAAAGGAACTCGAAGGTCCCACCAAGGATAGACCCGCATATTGAAACGCTTTTGCAAGGTGGATATCATTACATCAACATTACATAATAGATGGGGATACATACAAGAGGCAAACAATGCCACATGAATACAACATCACAATACATAAGAGCATCATCCGACTACGAATGAAACACAAACAGAAACTCAAACGACATCCACCCTGCTAGCCCAGGCTGCCGACCTGGAACCTATCCCCTGATCGAAGAAGAAGCAGGAAATCTGAACTCCGGAAAAGAAAAGATGAAAACACTTGGAACTAGAATTTATTCAACAAGAACAAACTCCGAAGGAAGGGATTAACCACCTTGATGAAATGAGAATAAGATTTATAGTATGCTTATCCTTCATCAAATTAAATTGATGACAAGCAATGGATTTTGCATACCACTTATTCTTCTTCAAAAGGATTGAGAAGTGACATGTCGCAAACTTGAGAAGGTCTTCATGAACCACCGGTAGGATTTGGAAAGAACGAATGAATTAAAATGATAATCAAAGAAAAGAATCTGAAAGAACCACTGTAAGAATTTGATGAAAGAGACTGAATCACCGGGAAGAATTAGAAGAACCAATATGCCAGGGGGGTTTAGATGCACAAGAACGAAGAGATAATGAGCTGATTAACGTATATTCAACAGATGCACCGGGATAATTGGATAACGGTAGCTGAAATGTGAGGACGAAGAATTCTTCTGGAATGATGGCCTCTGATGAAAAGAAACGGGAAACAACTCCTGAAATACTCCGGATGGGTAAGAAAGAATATCTGACAAACTGAAATAATTCGAGAGGATGATATGAAACTAGAACCACGAGTCTTCTAGAGGACAGACAAGATTTAGAGGAAAAAACTCTTCTTTGGTCTTCAAATGACGACGAAAAACACCATTAAAATTACTAAGATACTCTGGGAGAATGAAAAACGAAGAGGTTGAGCCAACAATGAAAAGAATTTGAACGCGATCTTGGAGAAGGCATGTGACTGATGGGATCCATTCTTACGTCACACTTGAAAAGAATTGGGAATAACTCTGGGGAAATTAGAAGGGTCAGGTAATATCCTGGGAAAAGACCTGTGGGTTAGGGCCCATGGAAGAGAATACACCATTGAAAAGGATTTGTTGAACAGATAGATGATGCACCGGAACAATTGAAATATTTGAATGAGGTGACAACCTCGAATTAATTCAAACACAGATGAATCTTCTGAGATGTTTTGAACACTCCGGAAGGATAAACTAGCGAGAGGGGAACGAGCAGGGAAAATACTTTAACCAAGGAAAAGAATGTGATCTCCCGAAAAACTTGAATAGAGTGCACCGGAAAAGAAAGGGATGAAGAATGACGAACGAGACGAGAATTCACCAGTTGAAATAATTGAGGAAAGACTGAAGATACTCTGCACGAATGAAATTGATGCTCGAAACAGACTCAGGCTCCGGGAAGAAGAGGGTGGGAGGGTGGGAAAACAAAGTCAACTTTGAAGGGGGAACCGACGAATATCGTGAAGAGAAGACACCGGTTGAAATCATTGAGGAAAGAAAGCAAAGACTTCGTACGAGTAGGATGGATACTCGATTACAGACTCCGGTTTCGAGAAGAAAAAGGGTGGGTGGGTGGGAAAAGAAAAACAATTGATGATTGAACTCAAAGATGAAGAGGCTCGAGTCGACTTGACAAGAAATGCACCGGATGAAAAGAGATGAGAACCAACGATCGGAAAACCAACTGCGTGATCCTAAAGAAAAATTTGAAAGGGAAGAGGAGTAATTCAAAACACCTACGTCAAGATTCCTTACCAGAGCGACGAAGGGGCTGAGGAGTAAAAAGAATTCCTACTCTCCGATATAACTAGACTCGGAAAAAGTTTTCTTCTAGACTCAACATCGGCCAAACTACACGATCAATCAAGGGGGCTCCTAGGGTCGGTCGAGGCTCTGATACCAACTTGTCACGCCAAATATGCAACCCTATCCAAAAGGAACTCGAAGGTCCCACCAAGGATAGACCCGCATATTGAAACGCTTTTGCAAGGTGGATATCATTACATCAACATTACATAATAGATGGGGATACATACAAGAGGCATACAAAGCCACACGAATACAACATCATCTTACATAAAAGCAACATCCGACTACGGATGAAACACAAACAGAAACTCAAACGACATCCACCCTGCTAGCCCAGGCTGCCGACCTAGAACCTATCCCCTGATCGAAGAAGAAGCAGAAGAAGAACTCCAAAACAAGCAAACATCGCGCTCGCGTCATGACCATCGCATAACCTGTACCTGCAACTGTTGTTGTAGTAATCTGTGAGCCATGAGGACTCAGCAATCCCATTACCATGGGTATCAAGACTAGCAAAGCTTAAAGGGAAAGGAAGGGGTAAAGTGGTGAGGCTGCAGCAGCGACTAAGCATATATGGTGGCTAACATACGCAAATAAGAGCGAGAAGAGAAGCAAAAGGAACGGTCATGAAGCTAGCAATGATCAAGAAGTGATCCTGAACTCCTACTTACGTCAAACATAACCCAAAAACCGTGTTCACTTCCCGGACTTCGCCGAAAAGAGACCATCACGGCTACACACGCGGTTGATGCGTTTTAATTCGGATCTGGTGTCAAGTTATCTACAACCGGACATTAACAAATTCCCATCTGCCTATAATCGCAGGCACGGCTTTCGAAAGATTATACCCTGCAGGGGTGTCCCAACTTAGCCCATGATAAGCTCTCGCGATCAACGAAGGATATACCTTCTCCCAGGAAGACCCGATCAGTCTCGGAATCCCGGTTTACAAGACATTTCGACAATGGTAAAACAAGACCAGCAAAGCCGCCCAATGCGCCGACAAATCCCGATAGGAGCTGCACATAGCTTGTTCTCAGGGCAACACCGAATGAGACTAGCTACGAGTAAAACCAACCCTCAAGTTGCCCCGAGGTGGCCCCGCAGGCAGCTCAGTTCGGACCAACACTTAGACAAGCACTGGCCCGGGGGGGCTAAAATAAAGATGACCCTTGGGTTGGCCGACCCAAGGGAAGGGTATAGGTGGTGGTGAGGCAAATGGTAAAACTAAGGTTGGGCCTTGCTAGAAGAGTTTTATTCAAAGCGAACTGTCAAGGGGGTCCCATAAATCACCTGACCGCGTAAAGAACGCAAAATCCGGGAACATAACACCGGTATGACGGAAACTAGGGCGGCAAGAGTGGAACAAAACACCAGGCATAAGGCCGAGTCTTCCACCCTTTACCAAGTATATAGATGCATTAATAATATAAGAGATATTGTGATATCCCAACCAAAATCCTGTCCACCAAGGAGAAATCTTCAACTTCACCTGCAACTAGCAACGCTATAAGAGGGGCTGAGCAAAGCAGTAACATAGCCAAGCAACGGTTTGCTAGGAAGGGTGTCAAAGGTTAGAGGTTCATGGCAATTTGGCATGGCTTGATAAACAGGTGATAGGTAGCGCATCATAGCGATAGAACGAAGCAACTAGCATAGCAATGATAGTAGTGAGATCCAGGGTAGCGGTCATCTTGCCTGAAATCCCGCTAGGAAGAAGAACGAGTCCATGAAGAAGATGAAGCCACGAAACGAACCAAGCGTAGATGAACGAATCCTCACGATCGCAATGAAACGGGAACTATCGAGAAGAAGCACACAACAAGGTAAACACACCACACATGAACAAGACATGTTGCACAACAAGCATGATGCATGACAAAGCTACATGAAGCTACTCATGGCAAGAGATGATGCACACAAGAGCAACACATCAAGGCAAGTTTAAATGAGGCCAGGAACAACATATAACAAATCTGGTAAGTCCTCATATGCATATTTCGAAATTGGTCCAGATCTGAATAAACCTTATGTTCAAATTGTTAAACAGTAAGTTAAAATGCACCAAGATGATCTACACGAGATTCTAGTCAAGTTTCATATAAAGTTCATTTAATTCGGAGCTACGGCCTAGAAGATATGAGCAAAACAAGATAAACATGGCATTTATGCAAAATGCATTCAAACATCAAGCAACCACCTCAAAACATGGATGCAACATGATAATATGGAACTACATGTAAAATCAAGCAAGTTTCATATAGAGCACACTCAAAACGGAGCAACGGTTCAACACACACACGCTATACAAGTCATAACAACAATCTGTCCAAAACAGCAACTAGGCATATTGCAAGCATCAAAACAGTATAATACAGCAGATCAACATGATAACAAAAGGCATGGACTTGATGTACAGGTAAAGCATGACAAAACATGAACACTGAGCTATCTCCAGAAATCACTAGAACATGCTCTAAACCACATGGTAAGATTGCAAATAATAACAGTTTCAGACTTATCAGGAAATAACATCAGGTTGCAATGTTTAGAGCTATCAAACAACATGTTACAGGAACTTATCATGGCAAACAAAGGCATGGCATGAATCTACTAATTGCATAGAACAAAAGTCCCTTACTGACCATGAGCCAAAAAGGAGCAGAAAATATGATGGCACCCATGTAAACATGCAAGTTATATTACAGATTCAAACATGGCAGGAACAACAATAAGTAGGCATGTAGATGAGCTTGTACCACTCACCACAGAGCAATACATGGCATGGCAAGGCAACCAACAGTAAGAAGACATGTTTGTGAAGCTAAGCTGGCAAGAGCAAGTTCATAGGGTGCATGGATCAACTACAACAACCTTGGCAAAATTGAATAACATGTAAACAATCTGCCAGGAAACATTTTGAAGCAAACCTAGAGCATGGAAATGACATGCTAGACTAGTACATAATTACAACAAGGGGCATGAATGGCTAGAGGATAACCATATGTTCAAAACATCCTTACTGAAGTATCTCAAAATATGCATGGATCTCTCTGTAGAATCAAGTTTACATGGCATCAAAATAATAGCAGAACAAGGACTAAAATCAGTAACATCACGTTGCCTAGTTTGCATGCTTGTGCTAGTCACCACATTGATCACAAAAATACATGGTAAGCACCTCTGTAAAGAAGACATAGCATAGATCAAAACACATGTAGACATCAACCTCATAGGATGCACACATCAATCATGGCAAAAATGACAAAAGAGCATGTTCTGTTAACAGACAGCAGACAACATTATGAAGCACTCTTGCAACGATGATTCGGGCATCAAGATGAACTCAAATGAACATGATGCAATGGAATGAAATGATGTACTCGTTGAGGCGAACAATTTGACATATTACATGCATAAAATGGAGCTACCGATGCAGAGATATGATGCGATGAACATGGCATGATAATGACACAGATCTAGGAACTTAGTCAATTTCAGGAAAAAAACAGGTGAGCGTCATATAGTTATATCGCGCACGGGCGGGGAAAAGAGGGGTTTCTCGCCCTAGGCTTGGCCCGGGACTATGGAGGACGAGGCGGGCCGGCATTGCTGGACTAGGCTGCGGGGGAGGCCCACGCGGGGGAGGCGCTCAGTCGTCTCCCTTCCCGAACGGGGACGAGGCCGACGGCGCCAGCGGTGAACGGCAACGGAGGACGGCCGGACTCAGCGAAGGGGCGTGGAGGAGGCCAGATCCAGCGAGGGGAGGCCGGATCTGGGCGTCAGGAGTCCATTCCCGGCAGTGGGAGCTCCGGCGGGGCTGACGAGGCAAGCTCCGGCGACGGCGGCAGTTGGGGCCGGCGGTGGCTGGAGGCGAGGTCGGCGGGGAGCTGCTGGGCGGCGCGGTGGTTGACGACGCGGGACAGGGCGGCAGAGT
>NC_041391.1:473530234-473574691 GCF_002162155.2 Triticum dicoccoides | reverse complement strand
AACGGCGGCGAACGGCGGCGGCGATGGGGCGCGGAGGAGCGGGAGGCGGCGCGCGGGCTGGCGGCGCGCGCGGGACGAGCCCCGCGGGCTGCGGCGGCGGATGCCTCAGGCCCGGGCGGGTCTGAGATGGGCCTCGAGGGCCGCGGCAAAGTGGGAGCTAGGAGAGTCCAAATGAGGAGCGGTTTTCGGCCACGCGATCGTGATCGAACGACCGAGAGCATGGAGGGGAGTTTGCTGGGTTTTGGGCCAGTTTGGAAGGGGTGTTGGGCTGCAAAGAGAAGGGGGGGTTTGGGCTACGCGGTTAACCGTTGGAGTACCAAACGACCTCCAAATGGCACGAAACTTGACAGGCGGTCTACCGGTGCTGTACCAAGGCCGCTTGGCAAGACTCGGTCCATTCCGAGAATGTTTAACACCCGCACATGAAAACAAGGTCTGAGAGGGGCGACGGGCGCGCGCTGAGAGGTCCGGACTCCGAACGGACAACGGAGAGAACCGAGAGAACCCGAACGGATGCAAGTTTTGAAAAACATGCAGATGAAATGCAGATGATGACATGGAAAAATGCAACACGCAAGCAAATGACATGGCAACGACGGCGAATAACTGGCAGACACCTGGCGCATCGAATCCGGGGCGTTACATTTTTAGCAACCGAACAAGTATCAAATACTCAGGGGCTATTATAAACACTAGTAAGGTACACATCAGTAACCTATATATCAAATATACCCTTGTTCACTTTGCCATCCTTCTTATCCACCAAATATTCAGGGCATTCCCGCTTCTAGTGACCATTTCCTTTGCAGTATAATCACTCAGTTTCAGTCTTTGTTCCAGCTTTGGGCTTCTTCGCGGGAGCGACAACTTGCTTGCCATTCTACTTGAAGTTCCCCTTTCTTTCCCTTTTTCTTGAAACTAGTGATCTTGTTAATCATCAACACTTGATGCTCTTTTCTTGATTTCTAGCTTCGTTGATTTCAGGATCACGAAGAGCTTAGGGATCATTTCCGTCATCCCTTGCATTACAGTTCATCATGAAGTTCTACTAACTTGGTGATGGTGACTAGAGAATTCTGTCAATCACTATCTTATCTGGAAGATTAACTCCCACTTGATTCAAGCGATTGTAGTACCCAGACAATCTGAGCACATGCTCACTAGTTGAGCGATTCTCCTCCATCTTTTAGCTATAGAACTTGTTGGAGACTTCATATCTCTCAACTCGGGTATTTGCTTGAAATATTAACTTCAACTCCTGGAACATCTCATATGGTCCATGACGTTCAAAACGTATTTGAAGTCCCGATTCTAAGCCATAAAGCATACAAAACTATCAAGTAGTCATCATATTGAGCTAGCCAAACGTTCATAACGTCTGCATCTGCTCCTGCAATAGGTCTGTCACCTAGCGGTGCATCAAGGACATAATTCTTCTGTGCAACAATGAGGATAAACCTCAGATCACGGATCCAATCCGCATCATTGCTACAAACATCTTTCAACACAATTTTCTCTAGGAGCATATCAAAATAAACATATGAAAGCAACAACGCAAGCTATTGATCTACAACATAATTTGCAAAATACTACCAGGACTAAGTTCATGATAAATTTAAGTTCAATTAATCATATTACTTAAGAACTCCCACTTAGACAGACATCTCTCTAGTCATCTAAGTGATCACGTGATCCAAATCAACTAAACCATGTCCGATCATCACGTGAGATGGAGTAGTTTCAATGGTGAACATCACTATGTTGATCATATCTACTATATGATTCACGTTCGACCTTTCGGCCTCCGTGTTCCGAGGCCATACTGCATATGCTAGGCTCGTCAAGTTTAACCTGAGTATTCCGCGTGTGCAAAACTGGCTTGCACCCGTTGTAGATGGACGTAGAGCTTATCACACCCGATCATCACGTGGTGTCTGGGCACGACGAACTTTGGCAACAGTGCATACTCAAGGAGAACACTTATCTTGAAATTTAGTGAGAGATCATCTTATAATGCTACCATCAATCAAAACAAAATAAGATGTATAAAAGATAAACATCATATGCAATCAAAAATATGTGACATGATATGGCCATCATCATCTTGTGCCTTTGATCTTCATCTCCAAAGCATCGTCATGATCTCCATTGTCACCGGCATGACACCATGATCTCCATCATATTGATCTATATCAATGTGTAGTCACATGGTCGTCTCGCCAACTATTGCTCTTGCAACTATTGCTATCGCATAGCGATAGAGTAAAGCAATTATTTGGTGTTTGCATCTTATGCAGTAAAGAGACAACCATAAGGCTTCTGTCAGTTGCCGATAACTTCAACAAAACATGATCATCCCATACAACAACTTATATCTCATCACGTCTTGACCATATCACATCACAACATGCCCTGCAAAAACAAGTTAGACGTCCTCTACTTTGTTGTTGCAAGTTTTACGTGGCTGCTACGGGCTGAGCAAGAACCGTTCTTACCTACGCATCAAAACCACAATGATAGTTTTTCAAGTTGGTGCTGCTTTAACCTTCGCAAGGACCGGGCGTAGCCACACTCGGTTCAAGTAAAGTTGGAGAAACTGACACCCGCCAGCCACCTGTGTGCAAAGCACGTCGGTAGAACCAGTCTCGCGTAAGCGTACGCGTAATGTCGGTCCGGGCCGCTTCATCCAACAATACCGCTGAACCAAAGTATGACATGCTGGTAAGCAGTATGACTTGTATCGCCCACAACTCACTTGTGTTCTACTCGTGCATATAACATCAACGCATAAAACCAGGCTCGGATGCCACTGTTGGGGAATGTAGTAATTTCAAAAAAATTCCTACGCACATGCAAGATCATGGTGATGCATAGCAACAAGAAGGGAGTGTTATCTATGTACCCTCGTAGACCGAAAGCGGAAGCGTTAGCACAACGCAGTCGATGTAGTCGTACGTCTTCACGGCCCGACCGATCAAGCACCGAAACTACGGCACCTCCGAGTTCTTGCACCTGTTCAGCTCGATGACGTTCCCTGTACTCCGATCCAGCAGAATGTGGGGGAAGAGTTCCGTCAGCACGACGGCGTGGTGACGATCTTGATGTTCTACCGTCGCAAGGCTTCGCCTAAGCACCGCTACAATATTATCGAGGAGGACTATGGTGGAGGGGGGCACCGCACACGGCTAAGAGATCAATGATCAATTGTTGTTGTGTCTAGAGGTGCCCCCCTGCCCCCGTATATAAAGGATCAAGTGGGAGGGGGCGGCCGGCCAGGAGGAGGCGCGCCAGGGAGGAGTCCTACTCCCACCGGGAGTAGGACTCCCTCCTTTCCTAATCCAAGTAGGAGAGGGGAAGGAAGGGGAGGAGAAGGAGAAGGAAGGAGAGGGAGGAAAAGGAGGAAAGGGGGCCGGCCCCTAGTCCAATTCGGTTTGGGCTAGGGGGGGGGCGCGCCCTGCCTCCTCTCTTCCACCACTTGGCCCATGAGACCCATTACTTCTTCCTCGTATTCCCGTAACTCCCCGGTACCCCGAAAAATACCCGAATCATTCGGAACCTTTCCGAAGTCCGAATATAGTCGTCCAATATATCAATCTTTACGTCTCGACCATTTTGGAGACTCTATGTCATGTCCCCGATCTCATCCGGGACTCCAAAATCCTTCGGTACATCAAAACTCATAAACTCATAATATAACTGTCATTGAAACCTTAAGCGTGCGGACCCTATGGGTTCAAGAACTATGTAGACATGACCGAGACACGTTTCCGGTCAATAACCAATAGCGGAACCTGGATGCTCATATTGGCTCCCACATATTCTACGAAGATCTTTATCGGTCAAACTGCATAACGACATATGTTGTTCCCTTTGTCATCAGTATGTTACTTGCCCGAGATTCGATCATCGGTATCTCAATACCTAGTTCAATCTCGTTACCGGCAACTCTCTTTACTCGTTACGTAATACATCATCCCGCAAATAACTCATTAGTTGCAATGCTTGCAAGGCTTATAGTGATGTGCATTACTGGGTGGGCCCAGAGATACCTCTCCGATAATCGGAGTGACAAATCCTAATCTCGAAATACGCCAACCCAACAAGTACCATTGGAGACACCTGTAGAGCACCTTTATAATCACCCAGTTACGTTGTGACGTTTGGTAGCACACAAAGTGTTCCTCCGGTTAACGGGAGTTGCATAATCTCATGGTCATAGGAACATGTATAAGTCATGAAGAAAGCAATAGCAATATACTAAACGATCAAGTCTAAGCTAACAGAATGGGTCGGGTCAATCACATCATTCTCCTAATGATGTGATCCCGTTAATCAAATGACAACTCATGTCTATGGTCAGGAAACTTAACCATCTTTGATTAACGAGCTAGTCAAGTAGAGGCATACTAGTGACACTATGTTTGTCTATGTATTCACACATGTATTATGTTTCCGGTTAATACAATTCTAGCATGAATAATAAACATTTATCATGAAATAAGGAAATAAATAATAACTTTATTATTGCCTCTAGGGCATATTTCCTTCACCCGGCAGGATCAGATCCCGGCAAGACAGCGTTTGTGCAAGCAAGTGAGGTAAAGCAGAAGAAGAAGGTGATGCTGTACCCAGTCTACTTTGTCAGCTCCCTATTGCAGGGGGCTAGGTCAAGGTATTCTGGGATGAAGAAGTTGCTTTTCGGCCTTCTTATGGCCTCGAGAAAGCTATGTCATTATTTCCAAGCACATGAAGTCACCGTCGTCACACGCCTCCCTTTGCAACGGATCTTGCATAACCCAGATGCAACTGGGAGGATTGTGGAGTGGGCGTTGGAGCTGTCAAGCTTTGGCCTTAAGTTCGAGAGCACCTCGACGATCAAGAGCAGAGCCTTGGCAGAATTCATAGCAGAATGGACATCCACGCCTGACGAAGAAGTCCAAGAGACCGCCCTTCCCGGCAAAGAGGCAAGTAGTTATTGGATTATGTACTTTGATGGGGCTTTCTCGTTATAAGGTGTTGGTGCCAGTGTATTGCTCGCCGCACCCGCCGAATAACGCCTCAAGTACGTGATCCAGTTGCACTTCCCCTGAGAGAGGTCGACAAACAACACCACAGAATACGAGGGGTTGCTCGCTGGTCTCAGGATCGCGGTAGACCTCGGGATCAGGAAGCTTATTGTCAGAGGAGATTCACAACTTGCCAGGCAAGTTAACAAGGATTATCAGAGCCTCCTGATGGAGGCTTACGTGGATGAAGTGAGAAGTTGGGAGAGCACTTTGACGGTCTACAAGCGGAGCATGTTCCTCGAGCAGAGAACAGCATTGCTAATGACCTATTAAAGCGCGCTGCCCTCAAGCTACCTGTGGAACCAGGTACCTTTGTGCTTCAATTAACTCAGCCATCCGTCGAGCCATCAGCAGAAAAGAACAAGCAAAGGAAGATGGGCCCTGGCAAATACTTTCCCGCAGAGCTCCCAGGAGCTACCGGCAAGGAAGTTGCCGGGTACCCTAAGCTTGCTGGAGAGCAGTAGCCCTCGACAGGGGCCCAGGCCTTTGCCGTCGAGGCAGCTGCCCCCACAGCGGAAAGCATGCCTTTGGTCCTTGCCGTTGAGCCCCAGGCTCCAGCATGGGCTCATCATATAGTCTGTTTCCTCCAAACAGGAGAGCTCCCCGAGGAGCAGGAAGAGGCAGAGAAAGTAGCCCACCGGTCTAGCATGTACCAGTTTGTGGATGATGCCCTTTACAGAAGAAGGCCAAATGGCGTGAAATTGAAGTGTTTTCCTCGGGAGGACGAACTGGAGCTGTTGGCAGAGATACACGGATGCATATGTGGCTCCCACATACGGTCAAGAGCCCTCGCCAGCAAGGCATTCCGGCAAGGTTTCTTCCGGCCCACTGCCCTCCAGGATGCAACGGCACTAGTAACCAAGTGTGAAGCATGCCAGTTTCATTCAAAGAAGCTTCATCAACCATCTCAAGCCCTTTAAACAATCCCCCTCTCCTGGCCATTTTCGGTCAGGGGGCTCGACATACTGGGCCCCTTTCCCCGTGCTATCGGGGGCTTTGAGTACTTGTTTGTTGCGATTGACAAGTTCACAAAGTGGCCGGAAGTGGAGCCGGTGAGGGAGGTGATGTTAGAGTACGTAACGGGCCTAATGGGCCTGGACTGGTGGTATAGCCCGTTAGTCTTAGGGTTAATTAGAGATAAGGGTCGCTTGCTTAGGGGTCAAGTAAGCTTTGCTTGGGAGTCAAGTAAACCTCTCTATATAAAGAGAGGAGATGTATCAATCTAATCAAGCAAGAATTAAGAAGGAAATCCCTTCCCTCTTGCCTGGACGTGGGCAAAAAGGCCCCCAGCTGGCCCTCTCGCGCCCTCCTTCTAGCAGCGCCATAACAATTTGGTATCAGCTAGCTTCGGTTCGATCATGTCTTCACCACCGCCAAGCCCGTTTCTTCTGCTGTCGGTCACCTCATCGCCTCCGGCGACCACCACGACCATCGCCCCGCTCCTACCCGCGCCGGGATCCTCTGTCACGCCCGCCCTCGCCGTCCTCACCCTAGAGGAGGTGTTCGGGGTGCTGCGGGACCTAACCCAGGTAGTCCAGGAGATCCACCTATTCTTGGTCGGGTCCTACAGGCCGCACCCGGCTGCACCGCCCATCGTCGCCCCCGTGACGCCGTGGCTGCCGTGGCAGCCGCCGCACCAGGAAGCCTTCGCCGCGCTCGCCGGGCTGCTACAGCTGCCATCCATCGCCACCACCGCCCAGCCCTGGCTGCAATGGCAGTCGCCGCTCCTGGCGGCCTCCGCCGTGCCCGGCGCTCCGCCGCAGCCGCTACCGCTGCCCGGCGTGAGACCGCAGCAGCCGCTGGAGCTGCAGCAGCCATCGCCGGTCAGCTCCACCGCCTAGTATGGGATGCCCTACGACGGAACTGCGACAACCTCGTTCTCATCAGCGCCGCCGCCATTCCAGGGTGTCCACATCCAGCAGATCAAGTCCCCGCCGTCACCGTCACCACTTTCGTCTTGGATTGCTACCCACCACGTGTCGGCGGCAGTGAGGCTGCAGGCTGCTGCGCGCGGCCTCCTAGGGCGTCGGTGTGTGCGGGAGATGTGTGGTCTGCAGCTGCCGCTCCTCCAAGTTGCCCTTTGCTGTGCAAAGGACCTCGATCTCGTCCGCTGCGTCGGGGATCTTGGGCATGCTGTGTCCCCCACGGGAGGTGGGCATGTTGTTTTCCCCGCGGGCAGTGACCTCAAAATCTGCGACATCGGTGGTTGGGGGGCGCACCCCTCCTCGTCATTCTCCATCGTAAGCCCTCCACTCTTTCCTGTGCAGTGCAGACCAACAGCCATACACATGCACTCCTTTTGTCCAGGTGGTGTCCATGGGATCCAGGTGGCTGTACACGTGTACGTCCAAAATAAAGCGTCCCAGTCTATTTCAGGTTGAGAGTAATAATACAAGCCGAGATGTAAAAGGCTTGTTTTTAGGTGTTAGGTTTGTGTTGCATCGAGTCATGGTTATAAGTTGGTTAGACTGCTGCTCGAGGACAAGCTGCATGTCCAGGTGGGGTGTAGTGTTAGAATATGTAATGGGCCTAATGGGCCTGGGCTCACGGATAGCCCGTTAGTCTTAGGGTTAATTAGAGATAAGGGTCGCTTGCTTAGGGGTCAAGTAAGCCTTGCTTGGGAGTCAAGTAAACCTCTCTATATAAAGAGAGGAGATGTATCAATCTAATCAAGCAAGAATTAAGAAGGAAATCCCTTCCCTCTTGCCTGGCAGTGAGCAAAAAGGCCCCCGGCCGGCCCTCTCGCACCCTCCTTCTAGCAGCGCCATAACAGGTGACCACGCAGTCGGCCGTCAAGTTCTTTAAGGGACTCGTTTGCCGTTTTGGTGTGCCAAATAGAGTCATCACTGACAACGGCACACAGTTCACGAGCCGCACCTTCATGAAGTATATCCAGGACCTTGGTAGCATGGTGTGCTTTGCTTCTGTTGCTCATCCAAGGAGCAATGGCCAAGCAGAAAGGGAAAATGTTGAACTATTGCGGGGCCTCAAAACAAGAACCTTCGACAAGCTGCGCAAGTGTGGAAGGCGCTAGATTGATGAATGCCAACGGTTCTTTGGTCAATTAGAACGACACCAAATCGAGCCACCGGCCAGACACCCTTTGCCCTGGTTTACGGGGCAGAAGCAGTTCTCCCCACTGAACTCATATATGGGTCACCTCGAGTGCTCGCTTATGATGAGCTTGAGCAAGAGTAGTTGCGCCAAGATGATGTGATGCTCCTTAAGGGAGATCGTCTTCGAGCTGCTGTGCGAGCCGCTCGCTACCAGCAAGCCTTGCACCACTATCATAGCCGCAAGGTTCACACCCGAAACCTTGAGGAAGGCGACCTTGTTCTTCCGCCCGTTCAGTCTGCCAAGAATTCAAACAAGTTGACGCCAAAGTGGGAAGGCCCCTCTCGGGTAATACGAGTCACCAGGCCCGGCGCAGTTCGCCTGGAGATCGAAGATGGCATTCCAGTGAGCAACTCCTAGAATATCGAACATCTTCACAAGTTTTACCCATAGGGCACGGTTGCCGGGAGCTCTGACAACCCTTCTTTTGTACTAGCCTTGCCGCAAGGCATGTAACCCTATGTACAGAGCCAGGCACAGACCCTGCATGCAGCTAGATAGTTTTTAGCATGTACAGTTTCTTGCTAGTTTCCATGTTTATATATGTATATGTATGCATGTGTAATTCTCCAGGATATTGTACTACCTTAGATTCTAACAGGTGTTGGGAAAACCACCAAGGCTCCATGATCCTATCCTCTCTTCCTTCCGGCCGTAGTAACAACGCCCCAGCAAGAAATGGAGAAGACTGCTTGGCGCGGTGTCTCCTTCAACAACTTAATTAGATAAAGTTCCTCTGTTGCCCATTCAGGTTCATAATTTGTGACTTGTGCATTATAAAACCTCGCCACTCTGTCTAGACTTGGGTGCTCCCATCCCCGACTCGAACGCTGCTTTGATCAGGGTAGTTGCAGTAACCTTGGGCAAAAGAAGAGTTTGGCAGGGGGCTGGACCCTGCGCCTGTAACCCAGCAGATGTGTTTCTCCGGCAGGCACAGGAGCACCGGCAAGGTAGCTTGCCGGGGAGACTCATTTATTTTCATTAAAGGGGTACTTTGCCTCTGCACGAACGTATACGTGCATGAGTTCCCGGTGAAAGATCATCTTTTTCATTGATATGCTGATGCAAGTACAGATATTACAGAACATAAGCATGGGCTCGGTAGAGTACTTTTCCTAGAAAGTTAAGATTTGGCAAACGCCTACAAATTGAGAAAAAGATAAGTGCCCCGTTGTCGGTGTCAAAACTGGCGGATCTCGGGTAGGGGGTCCCGAACTGTGCATCTAAGGCTAATGGTAATAGGAGGCGGGAGACACAATGTTTACCCAGGAATCTTCACATCTGAATCGCCAAACTTGCCTTCCACGCAAAGGAGAGTCCCATCCGAACATGGGACAAAGTCTTCTATCTTGTATCTTCATAGCCCAATAGTCCAGCATACGCATATAGTCCGGCTGTTCGAGGACCCCTAAGTCCATGACTCCCTCAGTAGCCCCTGAACCAGGCTTCAATGACGATGAGTCCGGCGTGCAGATTTTCTTCGGCATTGCAAGGCAGGTTCCTTATCCGAATACTCCAAAGTAGATCTTGAACATAAGAATCGTGTCCGGCTCTGCAAAACAAATTCCACATACCATGGTAGAGAGTATAATATCCCACGAGTCCAATCTGCTGACAACTCATAGCGTGACATCATGCCATGGCCCGGTCTTTATTCAAACTGTTTTTCTCCCGCCCCTCCGTATTTCGAGGCGCAGTTTCATTGGCACGTCTTGTCGAAGCAGAGATCATGTCCCCTTATCACGGGATTCTCATCAATGCGGGCATGGATAACCTCATCGTGCCATCAGCACGGCGCTTGGGAAACAAGCGGGTTTTAGGGCAAGCGAGGAGGCGCACAATTTTTACTGCCTTTATAACAGGATAAGGATTCCCCTCTTTCACCCACACCCTCTTATTCCTCTTCTCATTCATTCTTGAGCTCCAGCGCCCAAGCACCTATCTCTTCCGCCCAAAAAGCACTCCAATCATATCCGGATCTGAGGCTGGAGGCAAGTGGATGGCCTCCTCCGTAAAGAAGGAGGACATCAAGAAGCTCCGGGAGGCCGGATACTTGTCCAAAGACATCGCTCATCGTCTTCCGGCCAAGGGGCAGATCATCCCTACCCCGGAGCCCCAAGAGAGGGTGGTGTTTCTTTCCCACTTCATCCGCGGGCTGGGATTCCCCCTCCACCCGTTCGACCGCGGACTGATGTTCTACTACGGGTTGGACTTCCACGACTTGGCCCCCAACTCCATCCTCAACATCTCGGCATTCATTGTCGTGTGTGAGGCCTTCCTCTGCATCCACCTCACTTCGGCCTATGGCTGAAGACCTTCAATGTGAAGCCAAAGGTGGTGAGCGGTCAACAAGCGGAGTGCGGAGGCGCCATGGTGGGAAAGATGCCCAATGTCACCTGGCCCGAAGGCTCCTTTGTGGAGACCGTAATGGGGTGGCAATCAGGGTGGTTCTACATCACCGAGCCGCGTGGCGCCAACTGGGCGGCGACCCACGAATTCCGATCCGGAGTCCCCATGCGGCTCACCTCCTGGCAAGAGAAGGGTTTAGCCTGGGGCTTAGCGGAAGAAGTGACTGGGCTCCAAACATGTGTCCAGAACATGATTGACAAGAAAATCAGCTTGTCAACATGGTCCAGGTCATGCTCTTCCGCCGGATCCTTCTGTGCCAGAGTCGGACTTGTAATTTGTGGGAGCTTGACCCGGCCAAGCACCAGACACTGCTGGAGCTCTTCGATACGACACACGAAGACATCCGGAAGGTGCTCTTTAAGGCCGGCGAGGTACCACCGCCCACGTTCGAAGATCACGGGCTTAGCGCAAAACGTCGGGCTAATCCGGTAAGTTCTTTTATGTTTGCAAGGTATATCCTTTGCCGACATATCTGCAGGAGGAACCTAAGCCTCGATGCCAATCTCTCAGGCCTGGGTAAAGATAGCGGAGCAGATCGAATGTCCGGCTCCGCTACCCGAAGATCCAGAAATGCCTCTTCTGACGAAGATGCTGTTTCCGAAGCCTTATGAGGTGCCGGAGAAGAAAGCCAAGAAGGCGGCCAAGAGGACCAGAGGCGGTCTCCGACACAGGGGTGTTTCATACGTGACGTCCGAAGACACCGAGATGCACTTCTCCGCCGAAGACGACGACGAGGAGGAGACCCATTCCCCCCCCCCCCTACTAGGGGGAAAAAGAAGAGCAAGGCTTCCATACATGGGGAGGCAGAGGCGCCCAAGAAGGGAAAAATCTCCCTTCCGGACTACTCCGTCGCAGCCACCAACAGCAGCAAGGAGTGGGGACCCAGGGTCAAGCCCCTGGCCAAATAGTAAGTATCCAGACACGGTAATATTTTTGGTTTTTTCACTTTATCGTTTTTCAACGTGTAAGACCATGCTTCTGCAGTCCTGCCCAGTCCAACATCGAGCTATCCTCCTCTTCGAAGGGGTCGCTGGACCCGTCGGTGATGAACAGTGGGTCCCTTCCAACGGCCACCTCCCATAAGGCCGCGGACAACACCAAGGTGTTGTCTCGAAGGATACCGGGCCGTGGGGAGACCGTTCCGGTGATGCCGGAGGAAAAAGGCCCGGTTGCCGAGCACATGGGGGAAAAGACCTCTACAGACCCCGATGATGGGGGCCGAGTCCAGTTTGGCTCTCAGCCGAATACAGCTCCGGAGATGCAAGTGACTCTGGATTCCGGTAGGCAGCCTCTCCCGAACGAGGGGGGCAAGCCGCCTCCACCGGTGACCTCTGTCCATCCAGAGGCACCGGATAGATTGCTGGAAGCACTACAAGGCGCTTCCATTATGGAAGAACACCGTACTCTTATGAGTACGGTGATTGAGAAAGTCCAATCCGCCAAAATGGACTGACGGAAACCTGCATTAGCCTTCTAACAGGCTTTGAGGTAAGTAATACAATTGTAAAAGAATATCACCTTGTAGACAGTAGCCCCTGAAACTCTGTTCGGTGTTCGGAAAGAAAAACCAAACCGAGGATCAAAATAATTTTCGCAGGAGTCTAACATAACATGTCTATGTGAATAAGCAGGCGTCGCTGCTAGCTGCTGCCACTCATACTGTGGAGGTCTCTGGCTTGATGCAGAATCTGGAGTGGGTCGAGGAGGAACTCGGCCTTGTGAAGAAGTAGCTGGAGGACATCCAAGGTATGCACTAACCGGTGCTTTATTCTTAGGAAGGATGAAAAGTTCGTACTGATTAAAATGTCATGAACTTCATTAGGGGCCGCGACCGAAGTAGCGGCCCTCAAGAAGGCATTGGCCGAGGCCGAGGACAAAGTGGCTAAGGAACGCGCCGCGCGAGAAGCAGGAGGCCCGGGTCAGCGAGGTCCAGCAAGAGCTCCAGGACGTCGTCGAAAGGTACGATTCCTTAGAGCGTGATTCGAAGACCCAAGGGTCTGAACTTGCCAAGGCCCGCCAGAGCGTGCAAGATGCCCGAGCCGAAGCCCAGAGCGCCATCCAGGACATCCAGGCGGCCCAGAAGATCGCAGCGGGCAAGGCTTTTTATTATGCAAAGCAAGTGTGTGAAGGAAATGTTCCTTTTACTTACCTGAACTTGGAGTTCTCCAGGAGCGTTTGCGGATCTGCCGTGCAGCATATCAGATGTTGCAGAGTTGTTCCAAGCCGAAGAAGGGAGCTCTACGGAGAAGCTATTCTGGTCTCAATACCTTGGATCAGAACATCCGGTGCCCCTTAGCGACCAGCTAAAACAGTTGGTCGAGCTACCCAAGGCGGACGAACTAGCCATGAAGGATCTAATAGTCCAGTTAGGGCCTGCCGAGCCCATGCCCAGTAGCTACTTCGGACTCGTGAAGCGGCTGGTGATAACCCACAAGTATACGGGATAGTTGTAGCCTCTTTCGATAAGTAAGAGTGTTGAACCCAACAAGGAGCTAAAGGTAGAACAAATACTCTCTCAAGTCCTATCGGCCACTGATACGACTCTACGCATGCTTGACGTTCGATTACCTAGAACAAGTATGAAACTAGAAGTACTTTGTAGGTGTTGTTGGATAGACTTGCAAGATAATAAAGAGAACATAAATAAAAGGTAGGGGCTGTTTAGATAAAGAGACAATAAAGTAAATATTAGTAGAGAGCTTTTTGTTACGAGAAAGTTATTTGTCCCTAGGCAATCGATAACTTAGACCGGTAATCACTATTGCAATTCTATTTGAGGGAGAGGCATAGCTAACATACTTTCTCTTCTTGGATCATATGCACTTATGATTGGAACTCTAGCAAGCATCCGCAACTACTAAAGATTCATTAAGGTAAAACCCAATCATAGCATTAAAGCATCAAGTCCCCTTTATCCCATACGCAAACAACCTACTTACTCGGGTCTATGCTTCTGTTCACTCACGCCACCCACCATAAGCAAATCATGAACATATTTCAAACCCTACAGCGGGGATCCCTCACTCTTGCGCGACACAGAGAGCACCATAGGACAGCACCAATAATAAAACATGCAATTCAAACCAATCACGATCATCAATCAACCCATAGGACAAAACGGATCTACTCAAACATCATAGGATAGCCATACATCATTGGGAAATAATATATAGTGTTGAGCACCATGTTTAAGTAGAGATTACAGTGGGTAAGAGAGGGGTTACACTGCTGCATAGAGGGGGCGAGAGTTGGTGATGAAGGCGGTGAAGTTTTTGATGAAGATCGCGGTGATGATGATCGCCCCCGGCGGCGTTCTGGCGCCACCGGAAGCAAGGGGGAGAGAGCCCCCCTTCTTATTCTTCTTCCTTGACCTCCTCCCTAGATGGGATAAGAGTTTCCCCTCTGGTCCTTGGCTCCCATGGCTTGGGAGGGGCGAGAGCCCCTCCGAGATTGGATCTATCTCTCTGTCTCTCTCTATTTCTGTGCTCCCAGATCCTTCCCCTTCACCGTTTCTTTTATATCCGGAGATCCATAACTCTGATTGGGGTGAATCTTTTGCCCAGATTTTCCTCATAAAATTAGCTTTCTTGCGGCAAAATAAGAGCGTCAACCGCCTTACGGGTGGCCCACGAGAGTGCCAGGTGTGCCCAGGGGGGAGGGCGCGCCCCCTATCTCGTGGCCACCTCGGGCACCGTTTCGCGTTGATTCTTCCTCCGGAAAATCCCAAATATTCGAAAATAATTCTCCGTCCGTTTTTATCCCGTTTGGATTCCATTTGATATTGGGTTTCTATGAAACATAAAACATGCAACAAACAGGAACTGGCACTGGGCACTGGATCAATATGTTAGTCCCAAAAATAGTATAAAAAGTTGCCAAAAGTATATGAAAGTTGAAGAATATTGGCATGGAACAATCAAAAATTATAGATACGATGGAGACGTATCAGCATCCCCAAGCTTAATTCCTTCTCGTCCTCGAGTAGGTAAATGATAAAAAGATAAATTTTGATGTGGAATGCTACCTAGCATAATTTTGATCATATGTCTAATCATGGCATGAATATTAAGACACGAGTGATTCAAAGCAATAGTCTATCATTTGACATAAAAACAATAATACTTCGAGCGTACTAATAAAGCAATCATGTCTTTTCAACACAACAAGGCCAAAGCAAGCTTATCCCTACAAAATCATATAGTTTGGCCATGCTTCATTTTCGTCACACAAAATGCTCCCATCATGCACAACCCCGATGACAAGCCAAGCAATTGGTTCATGCTTTTTAACGCGCTTCAGCTTTTTCAACCCTCACGCAATACATGAGCGCAAGCCATGGATATAGCACTATAGATGGAATGGAATATGATGGTGGAGGTTTATATGGAGAAGACAAACAAGGGAAAAAAGTCTCACATCGACGCGGCTAATCAAAGGGCTATGGAGATGCCCATCAATTGATGTCAATGCGAGGAGTAGGGATTGCCATGCAACAGATGCACTAGAGCTATAAGTGTATGAAAGCTCAAACTAAAAACTAAGTGGGTGTGCATCCAACTTGCTTGCTCATGAAGACCTAGGGCATTTGAGGAAGCCCATCGTTGGAATATACAAGCCAAGTTCTATAATGAAAATTCCCACTAGTATATGAAAGTGACAATATAGGAGACTCTCTATATGAAGAACATGGTGCTACTTTGAAGCACAAGTGTGGAAAAAGGATAGTAACATTGCCCCTTTTCTTTTTCTTTTTTCCCTTTTTTTCTTTTTTGGGGTGGGCTTCTTTGGCCCCTTTTTTATTTAGGCTTCTTTGGCCTTTCCTTTTTTTCTCTTTTTTTAGGTTAATGTTCTATAATGATGATCATCACACTTTCATTTACTTACAACTCGATATTACAACTCGATACTAGAACAAAGATATGACTCTATATGAATGCCGCCGGCGGTGTACTGGGATGTGCAATGATCTAGTGAAGCAATGACATCGTGCTAGCTATCTTACAATCATGCAAGGCAATATGACAATAAATGCTCAAGTCATGTATATGATGATGATGGAAGTTGCATGGCAATATATCTTGGAATGGCTATGGAAATGCCATAATAGGTAGGTATGGTGGCTGTTTTGAGGAAGATATAAGGAGGCTTATGTGTGATAGAGCGTATCATATCACGGGGTTTGGATGCACTGGCGAAGTTTGCACTAAGGGCAATGCATGGTACCGAAGAGGCTAGCAATGATGGAAAGGTAAAAGTGTGTATAATCCATGGACTCACATTAGTCATAAAGAACTCATATACTTATTGCAAAAGTTTATTAGACCTCAAAGCAAAGTACTACTACGCATGCCCCTAGGGGGATAGATTGGTAGGAAAAGACCATCGCTCATCCCCGACCGCCACTCATAAGGAAGACAATCAAAGAAACACCCCATGCTTCAAATTTGTCACACAACGGTTACCATACGTGCATGCTACGGGACTTGGAAACCCCCACACAAGTGTCTCTACAATCCACAACCACCCACTATCATGACTCTAATATCACGATCTTTATATCGCAAAACTATTGCAAGGAATCAAACATATCATATTCAGCGATCTACAAGTTTATGTAGGATTTTATGACTAACCATGAGAATGACCAATTCCTGTCATCTCTCTAAATAGATATAAGTGAAGCAAGAGAGTTTAATTCTTTCTACAAAAGATATGCCCACACTCTAACAAATATAAGTGAAGCAAAAGAGCATTCTACAAATGGCGGTTTTCTAAGTAAAGAGAAACAGACAATCCAAACTTCAAATGATATGAGTGAAGCACATGAAGCATTCTATAAAACCACACTCAAAAGATTTAAGTGAAGTGCAATGAGAATTCTATAAATCAACCAAGGACTATCTCATACTAGCATGGTGCATAAAATAAAAATGAAAACTAAATGCAAAAGACGCTCCAAGACTTGCACATATCGCATGAACGAAACGAATACGAAAACATACCGATACTTATTGAAGAAAGAGGGGATGCCTGCTGGGGCATCCCCAAGCTTAGACGCTTGAGTCTCCTTGAATATTTACTTGGGGTTCCTCGGGCATCCCCAAGCTTGAGCTCTTGCCTCTCTTCCTTTTCCACATATCAAGACATCCTCGATTAGACACTTCATCCACATAAAACTTCAATAGAAAACTCGGTAAGATCCGTCAGTATAATAAAGCAAATCACTACTATAGGTACTGTTGCAAACCAATTAATATTTTGTTGTTGCATTGTGTCTACTGTAATATAGCTTTTCCATGGCTTAATCCACTGATATAAATTGATAGATTCATCAAAACGAGCAAACTATGCAGCAAAAACAGAATCTGTCAAAAACAGAAAAGTCTGTAGAAATCTGAACATTCACCATACTTATGGTACCCCAAAAATTCTACAAAAAATAGGAAAAATAAACAACTTGTACAGAAAGACAGCGAAAGAAGAATCAGAACCGTTTGACGTTCCAGTTAAGAATGTAAAATCGCGCACTATAGCCAAAGTTTCTGTCCTGCACCATACGAACCAACAAGCATTGTAAACATCCTAAAGGCAAACCTTGGCACATTATTTTTATAATACAATGGAATTGTACAAGGGGATAATTATTTTTGATGAAAAGTTTCTGTAATCAAGATTCACAAAGTTTCTGTGAGCATGAACAAAGTTCAAGGCTAGCTCCCACTTCAATAATGCTTGTCTTTCTCACTTTCACTTTCCTTTTTGAAAAGTTTTTAGGTTCCCCTCTTTATTTATTTTTTTGTTTTTAAACTATATGAAAGCACTCAACAGAAATAAATGACTCTCTAAAACTTCCGGGTTGTCTCCCTGGCAGCGCTTTCTTTAAAGCCATTAAGCTAGGCATATAGTGCTCAAGTAATGGATCCACCCGGATCCCAAGGTATATCAAAGCCAATTTTAATTAACAATGATTTGTAATTTAGTAGTGAGCACAAATTAACATATATCAAGTAACAACGAAGTCTAACTCTCTTCCTATGCATCGGCATGTCATAAAAGAACAATTCATGCACACCAAGTAAAGGCCAATGCATAGTATAAGTAGTTTCTTGCAATTCTATCATATTGGAAACATAAAGAGGCAGAGATATAGTTCCTCTCTCATAATAATTGCAAGTAGGAGCAGCAAGCACATGCATATTACATTCATAAAAATCATCATGTGTAATGGTAAAAGGCAACCCATCAATATAATCCTCACTAAGTGCAAACTTCTCCGATATAGTGTAGTCGGGAGAATTCAAAAAGATAATAGGACTATCATGTGTGGGTGCAATAGCAACAATTTCATGTTTAACATAAGGAACTATAGCAAGTTCATCTCCATAAGCATAATTCATATTGGCATCTTGTCCACAAGCATAGCAAGCATCATCAAAAAGGGATATTTCAAGATAATCAACGGGATCGTAGAAATCATCATAGCAATCATCCTTCGGTAAGCATGAAGGGGAATTAAACAATGTATGAGTTGAAGAGTTACTCCCATTAGAAGGTGGGCACGGGTGATAAATCCGCTCTTCCTCCTTTTGTTCTTCGCTCTCCTCATCATCTTTTTCATCCAATGAGCTCACAGTTTCATCAATTTCTTCTTCCGTAGCTTCATGCAAAATATTAGTCTCTTCTTGGACAGCGGAGAATTTCTCAATATATAGTTTAACATAGGCATTAGAAGCATAATTATTATGACAATATTCAAGTATGGCAAAATTTTCAGATTTGTAAAGAGTGGCATCATACATTTCAATCAAAGAAGCAATTTAATAAGCACCCTTAAAAGCAACAAATTCTTCAATTTGTTGAACATCATAGTAATTATAAACACCCTTAGCATACGAAGATACGATTCCATTATCAATAAACTCACATTGGTAGGGAAGGTGTTTCTTAGGGTTTTCAGAACAACAAGTAACATCATATATTTCACATAAATTCCGAGCATAGCATTGCAAACGATGAATTTGATCCAGTAAAAGTTTCCCTTTTTCAGATATACGGTGTCGCACATAACAAGCATGCTCATCTAAAGATTTTCCCTCAACTAAGCTAGTTGGGGTTTCAGCACAAGCACAAAGGGATCGAAGATGATCCAAGTAGAAAGCTTCAGGAGTGTGATAGATTTTGAGTGGTTCTTCAACCAATGGTTCAGTAGGTACAACTAATTGTTTGGTATTTTGCGTTTCCTACCCATAACTAAAGATAGAAAACAACTAAGATCAGCAAATAAAAATTACTTAGTGATAAAGCAAACAAGCACACACGAGAATATTCACCCCACGCTATGACTCCCCGGCAACGGCGCCAGAAAAATGTCTTGATAACCCGCAAGTATACGGGATAGTTGTAGCCTCTTTCGATAAGTAAGAGTGTCGAACCCAACGAGGAGCTAAAGGTAGAACAAATACTCTCTCAAGTCCTATCGGCCACTAATACAACTCTACGCACGCTTGACGTTCGCTTACCTAGAACAAGTATGAAATTAGAAGTACTTTGTAGGTGTTGTTGGATAGACTTGCATGATAATAAAGAGAATGTAAATAAAAGGTAGGGGCTGTTTAGATAAAGAAACAATAAAGTAAATATTAGTAGAGAGCTTTTTGTTACGAGAAACTTATTTGTCCCTAGGCAATCGATAACTTAGACCGGTAATCACTATTGCAATTCTATTTGAGGGAGAGGCATAAGCTAACATATTTTCTCTTCTTGGATCATATGCACTTATGATTGGAACTCTAGCAAGCATCCGCAACTACTAAATATTCATTAAGGTAAAACCCAACCATAGCATTAAAGCATCAAGTCCCCTTTATCCCATACGCAAACAACCTACTTACTCAGGTCTGTGCTTCTGTTCACTCACGCCACCCACCATAAGCAAATCATGAACATATTGCAAACCCTACAACGGGGATCCCTCATGCTTCCGCGACACGGAGAGCACCATAGGACAGCACCAATAATAAAACATGCAATTCAAACCAATCACGATCATCAATCAACCCATAGGACAAAACAGATCTACTCAAACATCATAGGATAGACATACATCATTGGGAAATAATATATAGCGTTGAGCACCATGTTTAAGTAGAGATTACAGCGGGTAAGAGAGGGGTTACACCGCTGCATAGAGGGGGGAAGAGTTGGTGATGAAGGCGGTGAAGTTGTTGATGAAGATCACGGTGATGATGATGGCCTCCGGCGGCGTTCCGGCGCCACCCGGAAGCAAGGGGGAGAGAGCCCCCTTCTTCTTCTTCTTCCTTGACCTCCTCCCTAGATGGGAGAAGGGTTTCCCCCCTGGTCCTTGGTTCCCATGGCTTGGGAGGGGCGAGAGCCCCTCCAAGATTGGATCTATCTCTCTGTCTCTCTCTGTTTCTGCGCTCCCAGATCCTTCCCCTTCACCGTTTCTTTTATATCCGGAGATCCGTAACTCCGATTGGGGTGAATCTTTCGCCCAGATTTTTCTCATAAAATTAGCTTTCTTGCGGCAAAAGAAGAGCGTCAACCGCCTTATGGGTGGCCCACAAGAGTGCTAGGCGCTCCCCCTATCTCGTGGCCACCTCGGGCACCGTTTCATGTTGATTCTTCCTCTGGAAAATCCCAAATGTTCAAAAATAATTCTCCATCCGGTTTTATCCCGTTTGGATTCCGTTTGATATTGGGTTTCTATGAAACATAAAACATGCAACAAACAGGAACTGGCACTGGGCACTGGATCAATATGTTAGTCCCAAAAATAGTATAAAAAGTTGCCAAAAGTATATGAAAGTTGAAGAATATTGGCATGGAACAATCAAAAATTATATATACGACGGAGACGTATCAGCTGATCAGTGCCTTCCCTCGGCTTGATGCCGCCAAGCGGTTGGTGTGCATTGAAGGTGCGCGGATGGCTTTCGTCTGCGCCAAGACGCACTGGGCGAAGATGGATGCCATGAATTTGATGACCGAGGGTCCGCCCAAGGGCAAGGAGCATCGCAAGCCCGAGAAGTACTATGACAGTGTCATGGAGGGATCCTGCCTTGTGGCGGAGCAATGTGCCAAGGATATCATTTTCCCATGAAAGCATTATTTTATCTTGTCCTGTAATATGGAACGAGGTCTTTATGTACCATAATGCTTGTTATTTAAAATTTTACCTCTTGTGTGGCTGTTTATGAAATCTGAGAGTTGGCTAGTCGTCGGCTTCTACCCCCACGTAGCTAGTACAGGGGTGTTCGGGATAAACCTAAACACTCTTTATCCAAATTTTTGGTCCTTTAAGGAGGTGTTTAGCGCAACGAACAAGGTAATCGGACTATACAACTTTATCACCCTCACTTAGCCATAGGAGTTCTATAATTTTAAATTTTGGTGTAGCCCCTGGTATTCGGAAGGCTGAAGTTGGGGCGCTATACATGCCTAATCGAACAAAAACCGATTCCTAGAGAAGAGAAGGGCATTACCGGTTTCCATGGGAGGAGATCAAAGAAGAGGCGGCCTCAACGGAGCGGATCTGACGAAGGGCCGACTGATCCGGAGGGCCTGAGGGCGCTCCGGGGCGACGGGCAGAACAACCGGCAGCTAGGGTTCGGATGAGGGACAAGCGCGAAGGGAAAAGGAAAACCCTTCAGCACGCGCCCCTTATATAGGCACCCAGATGTTAGCCGGTAGTACCGCTCCTGTAGCTAGCTGGTGTTTCAGAGCGGTACTTCCGCTCCAAAAGTAGCGGTAGTACCACTGCCAAATATCGGTAGTACCGGCCAGAGGTATAGGTGCAGGTAGGAGCAGTAGAACCGCTTGTACCTGACCGGAAGTACTGCTGGGACAGCCCAATCTAGTGGCAGGACGGTAGAACCGCTCTGACCACCGGATGTACCGCCAGGTTGTACCAGCCCGTGCACAAAGAGTTCAAACTTGTGTACATTGGAAAGATGGCTTGGGATGAGAAGCTTAGGATGGAAGAATGACACTGTACTATGATGATGAAGACTCTCAAGAGTGCAAGAAGCAAACAAACAAAAGCCACTCCTTAGAGAATTCAACCATCTAGGGGAACACAAAGGCAAGGCAAAAGGAAACACACAAAAGAGACTACCTCTGCACAAGGGCGGTGGCCGGAGCCACCTATGTTTGAGTAAATGGTATGGCGCCGCGAAGAATTATCCTTGGGCCCATGACCAAGACTCGTCTTTGAAGCACAAGTACCATCAAAAATGGCTAATGTGAAAGACTCGATCAATTTATGCATAATTGGGGGAGGGAGAGTTCATTGAGAGAACAACACTCCCCCTATGTCCATCCTACACCTAAACAAGACATCATGGAGAGTGTGGTGGGGTGTGCAAGGGTTCAAGCCACATTGCTCGAATCAATGATATTTAGCTCATGCCTTAACTCGCGAAATCTTGCTTCATCCAAGGGCTTCGTGAAAATATCTGCAACGTTATCGTGAGTGTTGACATACTTGAGCTTGATCTCCCCTGCCTAATGCGATCCTGGATAAAGTGATACCGAATATCAATATGCTTCGTCTTGAAGTGTTGCACCGGCTTGAGAGAGATCTTGATGGCACTTTCATTATCACACCAAAGAGGCACTTCGTCACAAATGACACCGTAATCCTTCAAAGTTTGCCTCATCCATAGAAGTTGAGCACAACAACTACCGGCAGCCACATACTCCGCTTCGGTGGACGAGAGAGATACACAACTTTGCTTCTTGGAAGACCAACTCACTAAAGAGCAACCAAGTAATTGACACCCTCCTGAGGTGGACTCCCTATCCACTTTGTCTCCCACCCAATCTGAATTTGTATAGCCCAAAAGATCAAAGTTGGCTCCTCTTGGGTACCATAAGCCAAAGTTTGGGGTATGAACCAAATATCGAAAGATTCGCTTGACCACCACAAGGTAGCTTTCCTTAGGTGCGGCATGAAACCATGCACAAATTCCCACACTCAACATGATATCCGGTCTAGATGCACAAAGGTAAAGCAAAGATCCAATCATGGAGCGATATACCTTTTGATCCACCGCTTTACCATTGGGATCAATGTCAAGTTGGCATTTAACGGGCATTGGAGTGGAGGCCGGCTTGACATCACTTAGCTTGAATCTCTTGAGCATGTCTTGAGTGTATTTGGCTTGGTTGATGAAGGTTCCTTCTCTTTTTTGCTTGATATCAAACCCGAGAAAGAACGTTAACTCCCCCATCATAGACATTTTGAACTTTGAGGTCATGAGAGCGGCAAATTCATCATTGAAGGCTTTGTTAGGGGAACCAAAGATAATATCATCAACATATAGTTGTCACACAAACAACTCCCCTTTGACCTTCTTAGTAAAAGAGTGGGGTCGATTTTCCCGATTTCGAACCCACGATCTTGTAACAACTCCGTAAGATGCTCATACACGCACGTGGGGCTTGTTTAAGGCCATAGAGCGCCTTGTGGAGTTGGTACACATGATTGGGGAAATAGGGATCCTCGAACCCCGGGGGTTGTTTGACATACACCAACTCATTAATGGGACCATTAATAAAAGCACTCTTCACATCCATTTGTTGTAGCTTGAAATTATGATGAGAAGCATAAGCAATCAACAAATGAATAGATTCAAGGGGAGCAACGGGAGCAAAGGTTTCACCGTAGTCGATACCCTCGACTTGGGAGTAGCCTCGTGCCACCAAACGAGCCTTGTTGCGAACAATGATCCCATGAGCATCTTGCTTGTTCTTGAATATCCACTTGGTTCTAATGACATTATGATTCCCGGTCGTCCTTGGCACTAACTTCCATACTTGATTGTGCTCGAAGTTGTTGAGTTCTTCATGCATGGCATTGAGCAAATCCGGATCCTCGAGTGCCTCATAAACCTTTTGGGGTTTGACACAAGAAACAAACGCGTGATGTTCACAATAGTTTGCTAATTGTCTATGAGTGCTTACCCCCTTTCTTAGGCTTCCAACCACATTCTCCATGAGATGACCTTTGGTAGTGAGCTTGGAAGCGATCTTCCCGGCACGACGCTCTAGTTCCTCCTCAGATGTGAAAGGAGGTGGGGTAACTTGATCATCTTGACCGCCGTCTTGAGCTTGTTCTTGATCTTGAGCTTGCTCTTGATCTTAAACTTGCTCGAAAGGGAGAACTTGACCTTGGCCATCACTTGGTGGTTCATCACCATCTTGAGGTTGATCTTGCCCTTGATCTTGTTCAAGAGGTTGAGGGCCTTCACTTTGTTCTTCGGAAGCGTGTGGGTCTTGGGTTGGTGATGGCTCCACTTGAGTGGAGCATTGTCCTTCTCCTTCGGCCACAAGGGGTTGCTCAATGGGTAAGATATGACCAACACCCATTCTTCTTATGGCTTGGGGAGTAATTTCATCACCTACATCACAAGTACCACTTGGCTCCACTTGGGAGCCATTATTCTCGTCAAACTCCACGTTACACGTCTCCTCAATGAGTTCGGTGGACTTGTTGAGGACACGGTAAGCATGAGAGTTTGTAGCATAACCATCAAATATGCCTTCATGAGCTCTAGCCTCAAATTTAGACAAACGAACACCTTTCTTGAGAATGAAACACTTACACCCGAACACCCGGAAGTACTTGAGGTTGGGCTTGTTACCGGTGAGTATTTCATAAGGAGTCTTGTTCAAGCCTTTGTGGAGATAGAGTCGATTGGATGCATGACATGCTGTGTTGATGGCTTCGGCCCAAAAGTTGTAAGGAGACTTGAACTCCGCCATCATAGTCCTTGACGCATCCATCAATGTCCGGTTCTTCCTCTCTGCGACACCATTTTGTTGAGGGGTGTATGGTGCAGAATATTGATGCTTGATCCCCTCATCACTAAGAAACTCATCCAAGGTGTAGTTCTTGAACTCGGTGTTGTTGTCACTTCCTTATTGTCAAGATCTTTGCATCATGTTGACGTTGAGCTTCATTTGCAAAGTCGATGACGGTTTGTTGAGTCTCACTCTTCCTCTTGAAGAAGTATACCCAAGTGTATCTTGAATAATCATCCACAGTCACCAAGAAATACTTTCTACCCCCAAGACTATCAAAGGATGGAGGCCCAAAGAGATCCATGTGAAGGAGCTCCAAGGGTCTCTTCGAGTAGATGATAGTCGTGGGAGGGTGAGCCTTCTTGTCGGTGTCAAAACCGGCGGATCTCGGGTAGGGGGTCCCGAACTGTGCGTCTAGGCGGATGGTAACAGGAGACAAGGGACACGATGTTTTACCCAGGTTCGGGCCCTCTTGATGGAGGTAAAACCCTACGTCCTACTTGATTGATATTGATATTGTGGATGTTTACAAGAGTGGATCTACCACGAGATCAAGGAGGCTAAACCCTAGAAGCTAGCCTATGGTATGATTGTAATGGTTGTTGTTGTTCTATGGACTAGAGCCATCCGGTTTATATAGACACCGGAGAGGGCTAGGGTTACATAGAGTCGGTTACAATGGTAGGAGATCTATGTATCCGTATCGCCAAGCTTGCCTTCCACGCCAAGGAAAGTCTCATCCGGACACGGGACGAAGTCTTCAATCTTGTATCTTCATAGTCTTGGAGTCCGGTCGATGATGATAGTCCGGCCGATGATAGTTCGGCTGATGATGGTAGTCCGGCTATCCGGACACCCCCTAATCTAGGACTCCCTCAGTAGCCCCTGAACCAGGCTTCAATGACGATAAGTCCGGCACGTATATTGCTTGGCATTGCAAGGCGGGTTCCTCCTCCGAATGATAGAAGATTGTGAACACCAGGATAGTGTCCGGCTCTGCAAAATAAATTCCACATTCCATCGTAGAGAGAATAATATATACACAATTTCAATCTGCTGACGTTTTTTGCGGCATGATGTCACGCCACTACCAAGCCATTACTTGAATCGTTTTTTACTCTACCACCTCAGCGCATTTAGCGAAGCGGTTTCCTTGGCACGTCTTGTCGAAGCAGAGATCGTGTTCCCCCTTAATCCAGGATTCTCATCAATACGGACGTGGGTAACCCAACCGCGCCCGTCGCCACGCCCCCTCTATCGAAGGCGAGTCCCAAACGGTCACGGAGACGGCTCTTGGTATTCTCCCTCTTTATAACGGGACCAAGGCTCGTTTCTTTTCTTCAATCCTCCATCGAATCCTCTCCCCGCTCCAAGTTCCAGCACCTAGAGCTCTAGATTCGAGCGCTTCGGACTTTCAATGATGTCCGGTTCCGACCTCCAGGGTCGGTGGATGCCCTCCTCCGTCACGGAGGAGGACGTGCTAAAGCTGCGAGAGGCCAAGTACCTGGCTTATGAGATTTCGCACAAGTTGCCTGCCGAAGGGCAGGCCATCCCCACCCCTGTGCCCGGCGAGTATGTCGTTTTTGTATCCCACCTCCGTCGGGGTTTAGGCTTCCCGATGGATCCTTTTGTGAGAGGGCTCATGTTTTACTATGGGTTGGAATTCCACGATTTGGCTCCGGAGTCCATCCTCCATATTTCCGCATTTATTGTCGTCTGCGAAGCCTTCCTCCGCGTCACCCCTCAATTCGGCCTGTGGTTGAATACCTTCAATGTGGCGCCGAAGATGATCGGGGGGCATCAAGCGGAGTGCAGCGGGGCAGCCATAAGTAGGAGGGCCGATGCCCCGTGGCCCGCTGGCTCCTTCCAAGAGGAGCTCGGCCCGTGGCAGCAAGAGTGGTTCTATATTACCGTTCCGAGGGGCCGCAGACAAAAGCCGCCGCCCTTATTCCGCCCGGGACCTCCACGACGGTTGATGTCGTGGATCAACCAAGGGCTCAACTGGGGGCCGTCAAAGGATGTGCCCCTTCTGCAGGGCCGGATTCGAGATCTCCAAATGAGGGAGGTTGATATGGTGGTGGTAATGCAGGTTATGCTGATTAGGCGTCTCCCGCCCTGCAAACGCCGCCCTCTCCGGCTGTGGGAGTTCAATCCGGAGGGCCCACAGATTCTTCAACACTTCATGGGTATGACACCCCTGGAGATGTACAAATTATTCTTCGGATCGCAAGAGGCGCGTCCGGAATTTACCGAGGATGCTGGCCTAAGCTGCAATCGCCTGGATACTCAAGTAAGTAGTTCCAAGTCCGGACATACCGTTTGTTTGCCTTTCAATGATTCACCTTATGACCAACTTCCTTCTAAACAGGAGTGGATAGCGGAAGCAAAATTGATATGGTGTCCGGCCCCCCTCCCCGAGACCGCGCCGGATTCCGTGCTGGTCCGGATGCTTGAGGTTGCGCCTCCAGAGGAAGGCGAAGGGGAAAGCAGGAAAGCTACTGCCTCGCCTAAGGAGGCTCTTGAAAGAGGGGGGATCGAGAATCCCTCCCTCCAAGGGGAGAAGAGGACTGCCTCCGAGGACCCGGGGGCAAAAGCCCCTAAGCGGGGGAAGAAATCTTCGCCAGAGGGTCCTGCGTCCGGGTAGGCTCCGGCCGCACAATCTCCCTTAAAGAATCAGCCCTCCAACGAGTCGTAAGTAGAAAGAAAGGAGTTTTATCATAAGGGACATCCCTATTTGTGCTTCTGAGGATAACTAAAGTTTTTACCTTGTAGTTCGGATCTCCGTCCTTCGCAAATGAGCTCGTCTTCGGGGGACCTTCGTCCGGAGATGATGGAGAGCGAGACGCCTCCGTCCGGGGCGCCGTCAGATAGGGCGGACGAGCCTGAAGTGTCGTCACGGAGGGAGCCCCCTGGTTTGGCAAAGCCGGATAGTTCGGCGCCAACTGGTGTACGGCTGAAGGATCTGCTTGAGAAGGCGTCTATCTCAGAAGATCACCACGCATTGATGAGCATGGTGATTGAAAGGATTTCGTCCGCCGAAGGCGGGTTGCATAATGCCGTCAGGAGTTTGCTGGCGGGGTTTGAGGTGCGTAAAAATGACACACCTTTTAATAGTTTTGCATATAGAATGCGCCCTGTATAGATAGTAGCCCCTGAGACTCGGTAGGTTGTCGAAATCGACAGCGTGCCGAGGATCAAAATCGCAGGTTTAAATTCCCGTCGTGCCGATGCAGGTGGAGGGTCGTCCGGGGGCCAGCCGGACTGATGGAGTTGCTGAACTAAAGCGGCAACTCCCTGTTGCGGATGCGGACATCACGCTAGTCAACAGGCGACTTGATGAGTCGCAAGGTAAGTGTTTCTGTGCGGTCACTTGGTAAGGGAGCCGAAGCCAGCTCCTTACAACATGTGTGTGAAATGCAGATAGTGCCGCTGCTGTGGAGAGCCTTCGGGCCGAACTTGCTCAAGCCAAGGAGCAGGCCAGAAGGAGTAATGCGGCGGCCTTGAGGGCGGCCGAGGAGTTAGCGGCCGAAAGGGTCGCACACTGCCGGAGCAGGGAAGAGATGGCCGAAATGGCCGTGAAGTTAAAAGATGCTACCGATCGCAATGAGGCTCTTGGGAAGGAGTGCCTAGCGGGGCAAGAAGACCTGGGGAAGGCCACCGCCGAAGCCAAGGATGCCCGCTCTGCAATGCGGGCTATAAAGGAAGAGCTGCGCCAGGCCGGAGATATTGTAGCTGGGAAGCCTTTTTTGCTGCGCCGAAGGTTTACGGATCCAAAGTATGCTCAGCTGGGCCAACTGTGGGGTCCAGAGGACCCTTATATGGACTTAGCAGCGAGTGCGGTGGATGCCGTTGTGCATTTTCGAAGCCAGAAGGATCACAAGATGGAAGAGCTGTTTTGGTCTCAATTCCATAGTCCGGAGTGTTCACTTCCGCTGACCGACCGTTTGGCCGAGTGGGCTGAGCTAAATAGGTTATCCGGGCTTGCTATGATGGATATAGTGACCCATGTCTGGCCGGATAGGCCTGAGCCGAAGAGTTACTTTGGCTTATTGTAGCAATTTCTTGGGGCGGTGCCGCATATCAAGGCGATGAAGCGGTCGGCCTACATAGAGGGTGCGCGGATGGCACTCGCCCGTGTGAAGACACATTGGACAGAGATGGATGCCACCGCTATTGCGACCCCGGGTTCAGACGATAACCGGTTACCCGCCGAGCACTATTTTGGCGAAGTGATGCGTGGTGCTCGTGTAATAGAGTCGCAGTGCTCAAAAAATGTTACGTTCGAATGAACGTTTTTATGATGTAAAACAATATTTATGATGTAAGCGCCTTTTATACGTGTGCGTTCAAGTAATAGAATATCTCCTATGCGGCCGTTCATGTATACGTGTGTATAACCTGAAAGATGGCAGTCATCGGCTTCAGCCCCCACGCACAAGGTGCGGGGGTGTTCGCAAAAAATAGCGCGTTTTCACAGTTAATCCGACGTCTCGGTCCTGTAAAGGAGGTGGTAGCGTAGCAAACGAGGCAACCGGACTATAATGCTTTATCACTTTCACTTAGCCATGGAGTTCGAGGGTGGGGCTACGACATAGCCCCTGGGGCACCACGCTCTCCGAATTTGGGGCGCGTATGTGCCTGACCGGGAAACGGCCCTTCGTCAAAGCGGAGGAATTCTAAACATTCCCATGGTTGACCAGTCTCTCGCTGTATCATGACAGTCAGTTTTCGGCTTTCTCTACTGAGGTGCTCGCCCAGCCGAACTAGGGCACAATTGCAATAGTTCTCCTGGTGCCACGTTAGCCGATGATACAGAACGTAAGGCAGCAAAACACAGGAGCCGGGCAAACCCAACATTTGACCAAAGACATGATTCGGAGCTGATGCATATAAGGCCTAACTCGAGACGCCGAACACTCCCGAAGGTGTTCGGTCTTTACAATAGCGGGCGAAACAATGCCCTAAGCCCCTTGTGTCCAGGTACGGGCAAGTTCTTCTGGCGTGGCCGATGCCAAAACGCCAGTCTCCACTCTGGTTATAATGAGAAACCAGGGGATTATAGCAACAAGAGACAGTAAGAAAGGTTTACGTAGGGTCTTAGTCTGAAAAGAGTCCTTGCAACGGGTCCCTACTGCACGTCTGCGCCTGTGTCTCCGTTGTGCCGTATCCTGGATGGGTGTGCACGCTGTTCATCTGTAAAAAGAGAGGAACTTAGTTTGAAAAGAAATCGTGCGAGAAAGTGCATAAAAAATTGAAATATAGATTAATAAACCTGGGCCTATGCTAGCTCATTATTGCTTATATGTACAAACCCTTGTGAAGGGGTGTGCGGCTAGGTAGCCCCTAGCTTATTTATTCTGGAATCGTCCAGCCGTGTCCGGGGTCTCAGGCGACCTTTTAATGAAATGATGCCACGTGGACCGGGCATTTTAAGCGTAAGAGACGCGTAATGTGGTATTGCATTGAAGCGGACGAAAGCTTCCCGTCCCAGTGATGCTTGATAGCTACTTTTAAATGGGGCGACATGAAAGGTTAGCTTTTCTCGTCGGAAGTTGTCAGGTGACCCGAACACAACTTCTAGTAATAATGAACCTGTGCACCTGGCATAAGGGCCTGGCGCCACTCCTTTGAAGGAAGTGCGGCTATGCTGAATTGTAGTGGGGTCTATCCCAACTTGCGGATTGTGTCCGGATATTACAGGTTTAAGTCATTGCCGCCGTCCATCAAAACCTGCGTGAATTGCAGTCCGTCTATTATGGGATCCAATATCAGGGTAGTCTATCCTGCGTTCCGGATACTTCTGGACTAATCCAGATGGTCGAAAGTGATTGATTTTGACATCCAATCTCGGTGTTCCGCTGGGGTGGACCGTGCGACACTTGTCTTAGCGAGTGCCGTGTTGGTTTTCCGTACTATCACATGAAGCGAGTTTACTGTTTTGACTTCTTGTGGGTAAGTCTTTTGACTTCCGGTGCTCTGCTGGTGGGGTTCATCATCGTCCTCGCTTGGCGCATCGAGCCCCTTGTGTCCGGCGTTGAGTCTGTCGGACTGTTTAAAAACCCAACAATTTCGGTTGGTATGGTTTGCAGGCCTTCCGGAGGTACTGTGGATTTGACATATCCGATCTAAAATTTTGTTTAAATTTGATAGCTCGTCGCTGTTGTCCTTAAGAGGCAGTGTTTTATTGTTTGGCCACGAGCTTTTGAATCCGGCGTTGACTGCCGTGCCCTTTGGGTTTTTTTCTTTATTCCGGCGCTGATCTTTCTTGCGCCGTGATTTTCCGTTTCCATCTCTGATCTCGGATGTACTCGGGTCGTTGGTGCTGCATCTTGCTAGCCAGCTGTCTTCTCTTACGCAAAAGTGCGTCATGAGGCTTGTTAGCGCGGCCATTGTGCTTGGCTTCTCTTGGCCGAGGTGTCTGGCGAGCCATTCGTCTCGGACATTGTGTTTAAAAGCTGCTAAGGCTTCCGCGTCCGGACTGTCGACTATTTGGTTCTTTTTGGTAAGGAACCTGTTCCAGAATTTGCGCGCTGACTCTCCGGGCTGTTGGGTTATATGAATCAGATCGTCTGCATCCGGAGGGCGGACATAAGTCCCTTGAAAATTTTCTCTAAACGCGTCCTCAAGCTCTTCCCAACTTCCAACAGTGTTTTCTGGGAGGCTTTTGAGCCAATGCCGAGCTGGCCCTTTGAGCTTGAGGGGTAGGTATTTTATGGCGTGGAGATCATCTCCTCTAGCCATGTGTATGTGTAGTATGTAATCTTCTATCCAGACTCCGGGGTCTGTTGTGACGTCGTATGCCTCTATGTTTATGGGTTTGAACCCTGCTGGAAATTCATGATCCAGCACCTCATCGGTAAAACATAGCGGGTGTGCGGCGCCCCTGTATTTGTGTGTGCCGCTGTCCTCGAACACTTGTCGTGTTGTGTTACTTCCTGGGGCCCTCTTTTTTGGCCCGTAGATGGACCTAATTGGGCCGTCCGTTTTCCCAGGATCATAAGTCGGCTTGTGTGCGGCGCCGCTTGTCGCTTTTGGCCTGTCATCTAGCCGTCTATCCAGCCAGGCGGCCTCTTTATTTTTTTGACTGTGAGGGCTCTATGGCTTCCTCGTCAAATTCTGGCAGCAGCTTGCGCTTCGGGTAGCTCTTTGTTTGATGGCCATTGCCATATTTGTCTGCAGTCTTGAGTACTTTGCTCCACTTCATTCTGAGTATGTCTTCCGCTGTTTTGATCTTTCGTTTTTCCTTCTTCAAACTTCTTGCAGTGGCGACGAGTCTTTTGTGAAGGTTCTTATGCTCCGGTGTTGTGTCCGGACTATTGATTGCTCTGTGAAGGGGTTGATTATCTAGTTCGTCCTGTTCGGATGGTTGCTTGGTTGTATGTTCGTCGTTCGCTGGTTTGCCCTGCTCTATTGCTGGGTCGTTAGGAATGCTGCTTTGATCGAGGCGGGACTTAGGGCGGCATTTACGTCGCCGTTTTGTTTGTTTATCGGCAGGATTATCCTCTGCCGCGTCCCATTGTTCCTCGTTATAGCTTCCCTTTGGGGTGTCCTCCATATATATGTCATGTGACGAGGTGGCCTTCCAGTGCCCTGTAGGCGCTGGTTCTTGATCGTCTCCGGCATCGTCGTCCATACCGTTGATGTCTTCGGAGTCGTAGTTTAGCACGTCGGTTAGATCGTCAACGGTGGCTACGAAGTGGGTGGTGGGTGGGCTCTGAATTTCTTCGTTGTCCGCGTCCCGACCATCCTGGCCGTAGTTCGGCCAGGGCTCTCCGGATAGTGAGAGGTGCTTCAGCGAATTTAAGATATCGCCGAAGGGTAAGTGCTGAAAGGTGTCCGCAGCGGTGAATTCCATGATCGGCGCCCAATCGGATCCGACTGGCAGGGGCGCAGGAGGTTCGGAGTCCGGCAGGGGGTCCGGCACCTCGGAGTCATGGGCTTTATGCGGGACAAGGTAAGTGTTCGGCTCCATCACCGTAGAAGTTGCAGCTCCCGAGGCGGTGTCCAGCCATCCGTCCTCGATCCGTGCGATCGGCTCCGGACTATGGGTCGGAGCGGATTCGTGTGCGGCCTCCAAGGTGTTGTCCGGCGGTAGAGTTAGGTCGTGCCCGTCATGGCAGCGCGGCACGCTTGGCTGTGGCTTAGATCCATCGAAGATCAAGTCCCCACGGATATCGGCCGTGAAGTTTAGGCTTCCAAACCTGACCTGACGGCCAGGGGCGTAGCTTTCGATCTGCTCCAGATGGCCAAGTGAGTTGGCCCGCAGTACGAAGCCGCCGAATACGAAGATCTGTCCGGGGAGAAAAGTCTCACCCAGGACTGCGTCGTTGTCGATTGAGGAGGCCATCAAGCCTATCGGTGACGACACAGAGGAACTCTCAATGAAAGCACCAATGTCGGTGTCAAAACCGGCGGATCTCAGGTAGGGGGTCCCGAACTGTGCGTCTAGGCCGATGGTAACAGGAGACAAGGGACACGATGTTTTACCCAGGTTCGGGCCCTCTTGATGGAGGTAAAACCCTACGTCCTGCTTGATTGATATTGATATTGTGGATGTTTACAAGAGTGGATCTACCACGAGATCAAGGATGCTAAACCCTAGAAGCTAGCCTATGGTATGATTGTAATGGTTGTTGTTGTTCTACGGACTAGAGCCATCCGGTTTATATAGACACCGGAGAGGGCTAGGGTTACATAGAGTCGGTTACAATGGTAGGAGATCTACGTATCCGTATCGCCAAGCTTGCCTTCCACGCCAAGGAAAGTCCCATCCGGACACGGGACGAAGTCTTCAATCTTGTATCTTCATAGTCTTGGAGTTCGGTCGATGATGATAGTCCGGCCGATGATAGTTCGGCTGATGATGGTAGTCCGGCTATCCGGACACCCCCTAATCCAGGACTCCCTCACTTCTCATGTAGCTTTCCTTTGATACAAGCACTGCAAGCATGGTCTTTGGCAAAACTAACATTTGTTAGTCCACGAACATGGTCCCCCTTGAGAAGACTTTGCAAAGATCTCATATTGACGTGGGCTAAACGGCGATGCCAAAGCCATCCCACATCAACTTTAGCCATTAGGCATGTCACGGTCTTAGTGGGTCGCTCCAAAAAGTTAATCACATAAAGACCATTCTCGACATTCCCAACAAAGGCTACTTTAAGAGTCTTGCTCCACAAGAGGGCCACGGTATCAATATAAAAGAAAGTGGCAAAGCCCATGAGTGCAAGTTGATGAACGGAAAGTAGATTGTAAGCAAGGGACTCAACAAGCATGACTTTCTCGATCCTGAGATCATGAGAAATGACAACCTTGTCAAGACCCAATAACTTAGAAGATGAGGCATCACCCCACTCTACGTTGGTGGGCATAGAAGGGATCTTGTGCATTTCCACCACCAAGTCCTTGCTTCCATTCATATGATTTGTGGCTCCACTATCGAGCAACCATGATCCCCCATCGGAAGCAAATACCTACAAGAGATCAATGCTTGGTTTTAGGTACCTGTTTTGTAATGGGTCCTTTGATGTTAGTAACAAGGATCTTAGGAACCCAAATAGACCATTCAATGTACTCATAAGGAGAACCAACAAATTTAGCATAAACATGCCCATCACTGGCATGACACAACACATAAGATGGGTTAAAGTCGCCGGCTTTGTTGGAAGGGGTGGCATTACCCTTTTTGTCATCACCACCCTTTACATTGTTCTTCTTCTCCTTAGGAGCACCCTCTGCCTCCTTCACAAAAGTTTGCTTGAGAGGGGGATGTCGTTTGACCTTGTCATTCTTCTTCTTGTTCTTGGACTTGGGTGCAAACCCAACTCCCTCCTTGGCCACAACTTCCTTTTGATTGCTCAAAAGGTCATTGAGGTTCTTCTCACCTTGTATGCACGTTACAAGGCCTTTCTCAAGTTGCTCCTTCAACTTGGCATTCTCCTCCATGAGATGCACATGCTCACAACACGGGTTAGTAGCATTTGCATTATCAATTAATACCATATGAGGAAAGGTGGCTTTTTCCTTGGTTAGCTTCACTTGGAGTTGATCATGAGACTCTTTGAGGCTAGCATGAGCACCCTTCAAGACCTTGTGGGCCTTGTCGAGTATATCAAACTCCTCCTTGAGTTTAGCATGGTCAACCCCAAGTTTAGCCTCCTCGAAATTTAGCACACGAGATACAACAAGATCATGATCAAGATCTTTCTTTAATTTAGCATGGTCATCGTTGTGTGACTGCTCAAGAGCCAAACGATGCACACACTCTTCCTCAAGAGGATTAGAGAGATCCGATATCTCATCAGCATAGTCACGACTATGACCTTCCATCTTAGATATGGTTTCTTCATGAGCCTCGATCATGTCATTGGATTCACCAAGTTGTTCCAAGAGAGCAACGAAGTGCTTCTTGGATTTGCCCTTGAGCTTACTCATAAAAGACTCAAATTCATTTACTTCCTCATTAGACCCCTCACTTTCATCAATGCAATCCGTCAAGGAGGGATTAGTAATGATGGTGGTTTTGATGTTGGGGGTTACCTTGTTGGTGGCTTTAGCCATGAGGCACTTGGCGATGATGTTCTCGTTGGCTGAGTCAAAGAGGGACACCCGTGGAGTTGTGGAAATGGCAACGGAGGCCATGGCCTTGGCCTCACTATCTTCTTCATCATCATCATCATCATCATCATCATCATCGTATTCTTCTTGAACCACCAACCCTCTAGTTGGAGTCTTCTTGGTGAAGTTGTTCTTGTTGGGGAAAGACTTGGCTTTGTCTTTTCGGATGAGCATGCCACCATTGTCTTCCCTCTTCTCATAAGGGTACTCCGCAACAAAATGGCTCACATTGCCACAATTGTAACATGTTCTCACACGTTGCTTGCCCTTGAAGCTACTTGAGTTATTCTAGTTGAAGCTTGGCCTTGAGTTCTTCTTGCTCCAAAATTGCCTTGAAGCAAGAGCCATGTGTTCATGATAATCATATTTAGTATCTTCGGGATTGCTCTCATCTTCTTCCTCATCATCCTCTTCTTCCACACCAACCTTGGCCTTCAAGGCAAGGTTGGGCTTCTTTGCTCTTTGAGAACGTAACACCGCATTGTCGGCGGTCTTGTCCAAGATGCTCATAGCCACAAACTCATCCAACACTTCACTTGAGGACAAGGTGTGAAAGTCCAGCCTTTGACGAATGGCGGAGGACATGGCCTTGTGGTAAGGCATCATGGCCTTGAGAAATTTGCGCTTGATCCAATTGTCATCCGTATCCTTGCTCCCATGATCTTGGAGTGAGACCGCGAGAGTAGTCAATCTCCGATAGAGCTCACGAGGTTCTTCATCTTCTTTCATTGCAAACTCATCGGCTTCATCTTGCACTACTTCATAGTTGGAGCGTTGAATGCTAGCACTTCCCCTGTAAAGAGAAACAACATGCCGCCATGCATCCTTGGCCATGGTGAAGGGTCGGAGATGAGCAAGATCTTTGGGTGGAATTGCATCTTGGATGACAAAGAGAGCATTCTCATTGAATTGATTATTCACGGCTTCTCGGGGAGTGAAGTTGCTTCAGTCATACGGATAGAAACCTTCTTCGATGATTCTCCAAAGGTTAGTATTAACCTGGTTCAAATGCCGCTTAAAGCGATAAACCCAAGAATCAAAGTCCTCATTTTTGACAATCTTAGGGGGAGGACCGGCATGATTCAAATGGGTGGAAGGAATCGGTCCACCATAAGTAAGTGGAGGTTCCACATGGGAAAAGATGCCATTGCCATTTTTTATCACTAGTAGAACGAGCTTTTTCACTAGTAGCTTCCCCCTTGTCAGAGTTAGCATCCGTCACCTTGTTAGTGGGATGACCCACTTTCATCGGCGTGGTAGATAGTTTAAGCCCTTCTAAGAATTTATTAAACATGCTTTCAACCTCGATCGTCATGGAGGTTTTCAATGTGTTCAAAGCCGCATTGAATTCCTCATGAGAGACCGCGGTTCCCCCATCGGCCGTAGACGAGATCGGATTCACACTGCTCCTCCCCACCGTCTACGGTGTCAACCATACTCTTCGGATGGCAAAGTCCTTGATAAAGAAATGAGGCTCTGATACCAATTGAAAGGATCGATATAGTTGACTAGAGGGGGGGTGAATAGGCAACTAACAATTTTTATCTTTTCTTTACCAAATTAAACTTTGCATCAGAGTAGGTTGTCTAGATATGCAACTAGGTGAGTAACCTATATGACGCAACAACAATAAGCACACAAGCAAGCAAGGGATAGACCACAATAAAACTTGCACAAGTAAATGTAAGAGATAACCAAAAGTGAAACTGATGAAGGCGAGGATGTGTTACCGAAGTTCCTTCCCTTTGAAGGGAAGTACGTCTCCGTTGGATCAATGTGGAGGCACAATGCTCCCCAAGAAGCCACTAGGGCCACCATATTCTCCTCACGCCCTCACACAATGCGAGATGCCGTGATTCCACTATTGGAGCCCTTGAAGGCGGTAACCGGACCTTTACAAACAAGGTTGGGGCTCTCTCCACAACTTAATTGGAGGGTCCCAATGAAACCCCGGAGCTTCACCACAATGGAATGTGGCTCCGAAGTGACCTCTTCCAACAAGGGTGACCAAGCACCTAAGAGTACCAAAATCCACACAAGAGGGTATGGGGGGATCAATTTTCCTTTGGTGAGAGTGTAGATCTAGGTCTCCTCCTTCAATCCCTAGCACATCAACAAGTTTGAGTGGCTAGAGAGAGATCGGGCAAGAAAGCTTTGAGGGCATTAATGGAGGAGAGAGAGGGGCAAGAGATAGGTGGGAGGAAGGAGAAGCACCTCCTTAAATAGGGTCCCCTCAAATCCAACCGTTATGCGCAGAAATGCATAGGAGCGGTACTTCCGCATGAGTCACCGGCACAACCGGTGAATGCGGGAAACCCCTGATAGGGCACCAGGGCGGTACTTCCGGTGGAAGAGCCGGTAGTGCCGGTATATCAAAACATACCAGAACTAGCGTCCCACCACCGCCCGACTACCGCCTCACCACAGAAGGAAATCACCCCAGGCCGGTAGTTGGAGCGGTGGTTGGGTCGGAGCTACCGCCGGGCCAGCAGCTCCTGAGTAGTGGATTCTGAGGTGGTACTACCGCCCTGAACACTGGTAGTACCGGTTTTCAAGAAAAAACGGAACTTCCGTTCCACTACCGGTCTACCACCGTACCTGGTACAGAAGGGAGTCACCCCTGAGCGGTACTTGGAGCGGTGGTAAGACCGGAACTATCGGCTACTGGTACAACCGCTCAAACGAGCGGTACTACTGCCCTGGGCAAAACTGCACAGTACAGAGAAGTGGGGAGCCCCTCTCTTCTCGAACGGAGGGTGTAGGTTGGTGCAGAGAATGTGTACGTTAAGATACTCACCCAATACCATCCGATTCAGATTCCCTCTTAAAAATACGGATATCCTACGACCTAAGGAATAAAACGTCGGAAACTCCGTCTTCGATCTTTTCCGCATAGAGGAAAGCCTAACCATCTTGCGCCGCACAATGTTTACCTCAGAAAACTAGGACGCATGATTAGTCCACACGAGTGTTGTCATCATCACCAAAACCTTAGGGTAGAAGATGCCCTTACACTCTTTTTACTAAGAAGGTCAAAGGGGAGTTGTTTGTGTGCCAACTATATGTTGATGATATTATTTTTGGTTCCCTAACAAAGCTTCCAATGAAGAATTTGCCGCTCTCATGACCTCAAAGTTCAAGATGTCTATGATTGGAGAGTTGAAGTTCTTTCTCGGGTTCGAAATCAAGCAAAGAAGATAAGGAACCTTCATCAACCAAGCCAAATACACTCAAGACATGCTCAAGAGATTCAAGCTAAGTGATGTCAAGCTGACTCCACTCCAATGCCCGTCAAATTCCAACTTGACATTGATCCCAATGGTAAAGCAGTGGATCAAAAGGTATATCGCTCCATGATTGGATCCTTGCTTTACCTTTGTGCATCTAGACCGGATATCATGTTGAGTGTGGGAATTTGTGCACGGTTTCAAGCCGCACCTAAGGAAAGCCACTTTGTGGCGGTCAAGCGAATCTTTCGATATTTGGCTCATACCCCAAACTTTGGCTTATGGTACCCTAGAGAAGCCAACTTTGATCTTTTGGGCTATACAGATTCAGATTGGGCGGGAGACAAAGTGGATAGGAAGTCCACCTCCAGAGGGTGCCAATTACTTGGTTGCTCTTTAGTGAGTTGGTTTTCTAAGAAGCAAAGTTGTGTATCTCTCTCGTCCAGTGAAGCGGAGTATGTGGCTGCCGGTAGTTGTTGTGCCATCAAGATCTCTCTCAACCCGGTGCAACACTTCAAGACGAAGCATATTGAGATTCAGTATCACTTCATCCGGGATCACATTAGGCGAGGGGAGATCAAGCTCAAGTATGTCAACACTCGTGATAACCTTGCAGATATTTTCACGAAGCCCTTGGATGAAGCAAGATTTCGCGAGTTAAGGCATGAGCTAAATATCATTGATTCGAGCAATGTGGTTTGAACCCTTGCACACCCCACCATACTCATCATGCTATCTTGTCTAGATGTAGGCATGGACATAGGGGGAGTGTTGTTCTCTCAATGAACTTTCCCTCCTCCCATTATGCATAAATTGATCAAACTCTTTCACATTAGCCATTTTTATGGTACTTGTGCTTCAAAGACGAGTCTTGGTCATGGGCCCAAGGATAATTCTTCGCGGTGCCATACCAAGTGACTCATACATAGGTCACTTCGGCCACCGCCCTCTCTTCCTGAGAGTTGTGGTTAGTGCTTTTGTCCTCATTGTATTTTGCCTTTTCTTTGTGTCGTGTTCGTGTCATCGTCTATGCTTGCCTCTTGGTTGTTCGGTGTCTTGAAGGTTTTCTTGCAAATGCCATTTCCCTCTCGTGTGAAACCTGCATTTTCTTGGGGTTACGGTACTACCGTGGTGAGCCACGGTACTACCGTAGGGGTTGGTGGCTCTGTGCGTGCACAGTTGCTTCCCAGGGGCACGGTACTACCGCTTCCATCACGGCAGTAATTTTTTACTGTTGTTGGAAGAGCAGTACTACCGCCCAGCGTGCGGTACTTCCGCCCGGACGATACTACCGCGATGACCTGCGGTACTACCGCGCCCACGCGAGTGGGTGGGGGTTAAGAGCAGAGCATGGGGAGTTCTAACTCCCCCATACCCATTCATCTCTATTCCCCACCCCGTCTCTCTCTCCTGCCCAAGAACGGCGCCGGAGGCCCTCGCTGGATCTCCATCTCCGGCCGCTCTCCTCGGATTCCGACCGGTGGGACCGTTCCCCACCTCGCCCCCTTGCCATGGACCAAGGTTTTTCCCCAAGTCCCTCTCCTTTTTCTTTCGTTCTTGTGCTTCTAGGTCTTGGGGAGATGCATGTGGTGTTCATGAGATTTTTGGCTAAATCTGTGCAAGAGGGATTTGTAGGAGAGTGGTAGTGTAGTAAGCATGCTTTTTGGATTGTCAAAATAGTTCCGTTTGATCAATGGTAGTACCGATGTAGACTTGCGGATGTTCTAGATCCAGATCCGCGGCTCCTGTAGTGTTTTTGATCCGTGCGGTACTATCGCTCCTCCTGGAGTGGTACTACCGTACCCTCGCTTGTAGCCGGCTCCGCACGGTACTTCCACTCCATGGAGCGGTACTTACGCTCCTTGGTGCGGTACTACCGCTTGGAACGCGGAAGTAAAAAATTACTTCTGCTCTAGGCGCAGTACTACCGTGCCAGCCCGGCACGGTACTACTGCGGCTGGTGCGGATGTAATTTTTTACATCCGTACAACGGCCCGATACTACCGTAGATGCATCTTGAGCTATTTTTTCTGTCCAAATCTCTTGCTTATCTGTTTCTTTTGGCTTTGGCCTTGGCATTTGCATTGATCCTTCTTGTTTTTGTGCGTGTTCTTGTGTTTTGTGTCTAGGTGGTGGCTCCGATTTCCATGTTCGTCGCTCGAACCCCAGCCGTGACATAGGGTCAAAGCGGTTGTGCAACCAAGATGAAGCTGCAGAGGGGTCCAATGCCTCCCAACGCAGAACCAAGCACACCGCCACCAAGCAGAAGGAGCCCGTCATGGGCATGGATGAGAAGCCTCAGGCCGAGTTCATTATTCGAAGGAAGATCAACCCATATGTGAATCCCCATGCTAACTTCAGAGGCAATGATCTGTTCTGGACCAAGCAGCAGAATCTTATCTATCTAGATGTGATCAAGGCCAAGCAGAACATCTACATGGAAGTTCACTGGATTGACATGCATCATATGAGGCAGGACAAGAACCGTGGCTACTTTGGAGAGGCCTTGGATCTAGTGGAGCAGTTCGGCATTGAGCAAATGCTTACATTTCACATGGACTTTGATCCAAAATTGTGGCTCAGTTCTTTGCTTCGGTCCACTTCGATTTCGATGAAGCAAGGACCATGACTTGGATGACCAATGGTCAATGGATGACTGCTAAATGGATGGATTTCATGGAGTTGCTTCAAGTTACAGATGAAGGGCTTGACACGCCCGTTGGAGTTCGCCCTCATGCCAAGTCTGAGTCTACCAACAAGAACAAGCTCCTACCCTTCCTTGTTCAGAAGACACTTCCTAGCAAGAAGAAGGTGTGGGTACTGAACACCTTCCTTGACATCATGCATAGGCTCTTTCGCAACACCCTCTTCCCACGCATTGGTGACATGGGCCAGGTGCATGCTTACCTTGTTGACATGATGCTCATTTGTGAGGAGGCTCGTCAGGCTCAGACTCAACCACTTGATGTCTCACATATCATGTGGTGTGAGCTTCAGTTTGTCGTGTTCAACCGTAAGGTCCCCATCTATGGGCCTTACCTGTTTCACTTGATCTCCAAGACTTGGGAGAAGCTCTATCCCAATGATGAGTTTGAAGCCCCAGGCTGGATTCGTCATGAGCCCATCAAGCTCCGCATCAAGAGCCAATGGGCTAACTCCACCACTGCTGCTAAGGCTGCCAAGATGGCTGTGGATGAGGAGGAGATTGAGGAGGAGGAAGCTGCTGAGGACCGCTCTGCTGGGTACACTCCTCCCTCTGTTGAGCCCTCTTGGGCGAAGAAGCTGAAGACAAAGATGAAGAGGTTGTTCTGCATGCAGACCCAGGGTCAGTACAAGGCACATTTTGCTGAGAGGAAGAGTCGCCGTCGCGACAAGAGGATCTTGAGGGCGTGCGGCGAGGAGGTGTCTAGCGGATCTGAGAAGCACATCACCCCCAAGGCTGCCTGGATGGCTAAGCAGGGCTACAAGTGGACTGATTCTAAGGAGGAGACCATTCCTGCTAGTGAGTCTAGTGACGAGGAGTCGTTTTCCGCCTGAGCTACCACCTATGTCGTAGGTGCCCTCTCTGCCTTTTTGGTGTCTCGGTGCCAAAGGGGGAGAGAGTGTAGGATTTGCGTGTCGTGTGTCGTGTGTCGTGTGTCGTGTGTTTCGCCTTGTCACTTTGCTTTCGGTCTGTTGAACTTTGTTTGCTTTGGTTTGGTTTGTGCTTGTGAGACTAAGTTCTATCATATGGTGTAAGACATATGCACTCCTGCTTATCTTTATGTCTAGTTATATCCATCATCTTGCCTACTTGCTTAGTGTTGATTTTACTGTTGCAAGAGATGCCTTGTCTATAAAATATAGGGGGAGTGTTGATCCTAGTATCTGTGCCGTGCAGTCCAAAGCACATCTCTAGAGTGCACACATCTAGGGGGAGCCCATCTATATTTTATAGATTGTGGATTTGTCGTTGCCTCACTCTATATCCCTATGTGCAAATCCCTGTTGTCATCAATCCACCAAAAGGGGGAGATTGTAAGGGCATATTTATCCCTTAGTAGTTTTGGTGATTGATGACAATGCTTTTGCGGACTAATCATGTGCATTGAGCTTTTCAGATATATCATGACTGAACACAAGACAATTTGTTGCCCCTCAAAGATTATTGAAGATGGCGTTTCTCTATGCTTCTTTTCGGTGGATTTGAGTCGTAGGAAAGCCGTACTATTAAGAGGGGGTCCGTGTTGGAAAGGTTTGGGTGGAATCTCACGCACACACATTCATTTTGCACCGCCTTTCCTTTGGCTCTTTGGAGTTTTCTCCGTCTCACCGTGTCTCTGCAGAATTAAGGACTCCTAGTGTTGCTGTTCATAGGCTAGTGTAGTACTGCTCCCCAGAGCGGTACTACCGCAGGCACCAGCGGTAGTACCGGGCTCCGGCACGGTAGTACCATGGGCGCCCATGGAATTACCGCTCCTTCTGAGCGGTAGTACCGTAAGCTTTGCTGGCGCTACTGCGCGAGCAGTAGTAGGGGCAGATGTAATTTTTTACATCCACGCCCAAGGCAGTAGTACCGTGCTCTGGCGCGGTAGTACCGTGCCACCTGGCCAGGCACAGCGGCATGAGCGGAAGTAGGGGCGGATGTAATTTTTTACATCCGCACCCTATACGGTAGTACCGCGCCTGGTTTGCGGTAGTACCGTGTCGGACTTCTGCATAGATAAAATCTCAGCGGATGTAGTCACGGATGTAATTTTTTATATTTGTGCCTACCGTGCCTGGACGGTGGTTCCCATGCGGTAGTACCACACAGGTTCACGGTAGTACCGCGCCAGCGGTTCTACCACACCCTCTCGGTACTCATCTGGTCGGGTCCAGGCTCTGCCGCACCCACGGTAGTACCGCAGGCCTCCACGATAGTACCATAGGCCCGTGCGGTAGTACAGCTCCAGTGGTGCGGTAGTACCGTGGGTCGCGGGCTGAGTGGTGGGTAATGGTTGGAATTGTCCCCCCACTATATAAAGGGGTCTTCTTCTCCAAGAATACTTACCTCTTCCATCCCCAAGCTCCATTGTTGCTCCAAGCTCCATTTTCGCCCGATCTCTCTCCCTAGCCAGTCAAACTTGTTGTTTTTCTAGGGATTGGTTGAGAATGCCCCGATCTACACTTCCACCAAGAGAAATTTGATTCCCCCCACTAATCCCTTGCAGATCTTGTTACTCTTGGGTGTTTGAGCACCCTAGACGGTTGAGGTCACCGCGAAGCCATAGTCCATTGTGGTGAAGCTTCGTGGTGTCGTTGGGAGCCTCCAATTAAGTTGTGGAGATTGCCCCAACCTTGTTTGTAAAGGTTCGGTTGCCGCCTCCAAGGGCACCAATAGTGGAATCACGGCATCCCGCATTGTGTGAGGGAGTGAGGAGAATACGGTGGCCCTAGTGGCTTCTTGGGGATCATTGTGCCTCCACACCGCTCCAACGGAGACGTACTTCCCCTCAAAGGGAAGGAACTTCGGTAACACATTCTCGTCTTCATCGGTTCCACTCTTGGTTATCTCTTACCTTTACTTGTGCAAGATTTATTATGGTATATCCCTTGCGTGCTTGTGTGCTTATTGTTGTTGCATCATATAGGTTGCTCACCTAGTTGCATATCTAGACAACCTACTTTGATGCAAAGTTTAATTTGGTAAAGAAAAGCAAAAAATTCTTAGTTGCCTATTCACTCCCCCCCCTTGTAGTCAACTATATAGATCCTTTCAAGGTGGATGTGGCTAGGGTTAGGGAACGCCGACCGACTTAAATAACAGGATTTGACCTAGGGCAATGAGCCAGAGAAGCGCCACGCGATGTTCGCACCCCCATCGGAGGATAAGTGCGTTGGACGGACGGGTTTCTGGGCGATTTCTTGTGGGACCCAATCATTAGTCCGACGTGACAGACGTGCCCATGCGCCCCATATTCGTCTCATATTTGGGCTGGATATGAGAGGTGTCGGTCAGCCCGGGCATTTGAGGCCCGTTTAAAGAGCATGTCTGGGTCATTTTTTGTGACCGGTCAATGGCGGGGTCGTCCGTCTGGGCGTTTAAGTGGATTTTGGGCGTCCAGTTTTAGATGCTCTAACCATGATCTCATGTCATTGCGTCAACATGACTAGCAATGACTAAAAAGTTAGAGCAGAATTTGCTCTCCCTACTAAGTTTGTGTTATTTTTTCAACACA
>NC_041391.1:473517100-473530080 GCF_002162155.2 Triticum dicoccoides | reverse complement strand
CGCAAGCACATGAGAGTGTTAATAAACAGGATCTAAGGGCATCTCCCAAGCGGACCTATAAACCGCTCGCATCCCTCCGGACCGCGGAAGCCATCCAACGCGGGCCTGTATCGGTGTGTGGGACGGTCGGCGCGCGATTTCCCCCGCAAACCAGAGAAAAAAGTGGGGGAGCTTTGCAGGAGTCTGGACACGAGAAGCATAGGAATCTGACACCCCTAGCCCACCCAAAACCCTCCTCGGACCTCGTGACTCCATCATCCCCATTTTCTTCCTTCCTTCTTTCTCTCTTGCCTTCGCCGTTGCTCCACCGCCCCAGCCACCACGCCACATGCCTGCCGGAACTCTATGTCTCCATCATCTCCAACGCTCCAGCAGGGCTTCACCATGCATCTCCTCCGTCTTTGTTCAACCCCTATCCCTCGACTGCCCCGCCAGGTACCATCCGTTACTGCTATACTCACCATGCCCGACAGCTGTTCAATGACACCAGAGCTAAAAACAATTGTCTCTTCTTATTTCTGGTAATGGATTCTGATTTGGAGTATATATACAAGTAGTATGTTGAGTCGTCCGATGAGGAGGAGTACTCCGATGAGATGGGGATGATGCATGCAGTCCTTGATGATGCGGAGCGTGCGGAGGAGCATGTTCTCAAATTCAAGGGCTCGATTGCGGGTCATCAAGTGCTCAACTGCAACAGGGAGCGTGGCCATTGACACTGATGGCCGACTACTTTGCCCTGATGCACTATTCACTGGCCATTTTCGCTGGCGTTTTTGGATGAGTAAAACTATCTTCGATCGTTTGTACCATGGCATCTGGTCCTGCGATGACTACTTCATCATGAAGAAGGATGTTGTGGGAACGATGACTACTTCTCTGGTTACCAGAAGTGCACGACCGCACTCTGGATGCTTGCATATGCACGGCCGCTGATTCGTGGGACGAGTACCTACGAATGTCTGAGAGCACATGAGGAAATGTCATGGTCAGGTTTGCAACTACCGTGGTCGAGGTGTTCGGACCTTAGTACCTGAGAGAACCAATTGTGGCAGACACTGAGTGGCTCTTGGCAATCTCAGAAGCAAGAGGATAGCCAGGTTTTCTTGGATCTCTTGTCTTCATGCATTGGAAATGGATGAACTGCCCGAAGGCTTTACAAAGTCAATATCAAGGTCATTGTTAATAAGCCCAACATCATTCTTGAAGCATTTGCATCACAGGATCTTTGGATTTGGCACGCTTTCTTTGGCATGCCCGGGTCTCACAATGACATCAATGTGCTGCAATGATCACCGCTGTTTGCAAGGCTGACTGAAGAACAAGCTCCTCCTTACCACTATACTGTCAAGGAACATGTGTAGAACATGGGCTACTATCTGCTTGACGGTATCTATCCTCCATGGGCTACCTTTATCAGTACCATCTTAAACCCAATTGGCCAGAAAAAGGCTCACTTTGCCCAATGACAAGAAGCAGTTAGAAAGGATGTCAAGCGAGCACATGGAATTCTGCAGGCCCGTTTTGTAGTTGTTCATGGACCTGCTAAACAATGGGATCTAGAAACTTTGTTGGAGGTGATGACATGTTGTGTGATCATGCACAACATAATCCTCGAGGATAAGGGTGATGATGATGCCACTGATCTGTATTTGAGAACATGAGTGATCCTATCCAACTTCTGGACCAGAATCCGGTCATATTTGATGAGTTTATTCAAATGCATCAAAAAATTTGATATTGACCAACTCATGAGTAGCTGAAGGAAGATCCAATTAAGCATCAGTAGGTGGTTAAAGGGGACAACAATGTTGGGATGTAATATTTGAATTTTTTGAAATTTGAACTGGTGCTGCGTGCGGCTATTTGAATGTTTGTACCCTTTGCATGCAGCTATTCGATCGTATGGACTTGAAAAAATGAGGAAGGCCGGATGTATGTGGCTAGCGTTGGATGTTCTCCTCCCGCATCCATGTCCGCGCACGGATGCGGGAGGAAATTTGTGGGTTGCCGTTGGAGATGCCCTAAGCAGCCCATACCATGTGGTGCAGTAAGATTCAAACCATGCAGTGAAACAATTATACCACATAAACATATACTCTCTCTGTTGCAAAAACTTGTCATGTTCTTTTTAGGAGTGAATTCAGTATTTTTACCCCCTAATTTAGTATTTTTGACATTAGTTACCCCTTCAACAAATTTTCATTCAGATTACCCCATTTAGTGACAATCTTGTCTGTTTTACCCCTTTTAATTTTTAAGAGCCTTCTAGATCGTGTTTTACTCGAGAGAGACTAAGTGCCCAGACATACATTTCTGTTATAACAAAAAAAATCATACTATTATGTTAACAACTGGTAGTACTAATTTTCAATGGACACACATCATTGGAGCCCAACTAAAAACACATGTTCGATGATAGCACTGCAAAGCTGTAAAATAGAATGTGATGTTTTAGTTTGACGATCTCCCAAAGCGTAAAATAATGTGTCCTCCGATGTTCTGCATCAAGAAAGAAAAATAAAATATCATCACATTAAACCTATGAACCACAACCCATAATGCAAAATTGAACACACTTGACCACTCAAGATAACTCTTCCTTTTTCCCACGATGTGGTGCATACCTACACCTGACAGCCAGGAGAAAAAAAACCGCTGCTACTAAGCCAAGTGACCAGTTCGAGCATTGGAAAAAATGCCAAGAGGAGTTAGCTGGCAGATCGCTCTCAAAAAAATTACTGGGGTAAAAACTGGCAAGACCTTTGCTAAATGGGTTAATCTGGATGAAAATTTGTTAAATGTGGTAATTAGTGTCAAAAATGTTAAAGCAAAGGGTAAATACTGAAATTCACATGAATGCATATGTCCGACTTTTATAGATAAAGCTCATACGTATTTGTCGTGGTCCACGACGAGTATTTTGAAACGGTGGGTACTATGAATCTATGATCGATCGGAGGGTGCAGATGGGCATGATTCGGTGCCAATGAAAAATGGGCGCGCGCGCCTGACGAGTACTACGTACAGTCTGATCGGACGGTGTCGGTGTGGGCATCGTCACTGTCTCTCTCTCTCTCTCAGCTATTAGTATGTCTCATGTGCAGTTTGTTGGTGGGTGTGTACTCCACCAGCTTAATTGGCTTGCGCTTCTGCCCATCCGAGGAGACGATCACCACAGTGAGATCAAGCGGGAGGTTGTCCTACCTTAGGCTTTCGGCCGGTGAAAACGGCAGAAATCACATATCTGATCTCAGGCAGAAATCAAATCACAAACTGACCTGGTCACGAAAAAATTTCACTCTGCTGACCCTTTGGTATGGCGCCCGACAGCCGGGCGCCGCACCCTACTGTGCAGCGCCCTTCCCTTAGGCGTCGCACATCCTGCCAGCGTGGCAGCCCTGGTCCAGTTGCGGCCCCACACGCACCTGTGCCACACACCTGTAATGTGCAGCGCCTAGCTCTTGGGCGTTGCACAGTCTGTGTTCCACTTGGGCTGGCCCCACCCTCTCTCCCCTCCCACCCCCACCCCACACACCCCCACCCGACCCAAACCCTTAGACTTGCGGCCCTCCTCTCTTCCCCTCTCCCCCCTCTCAAATCCTTCTCAAATCTTGCAAATCCGGAGTATTTGACCGTGGATTTCGAAGCCAACCCCTCCCTTAAGGTAATCTCCTCCGATCCCCTCGTTTTCATCCATTTGTGAGGGCATGTGAGATGTTGGTGAACTATCTTCTAGGGCAAGCTGCCATTTGTCATTTGTAATGAATGTGTCGTGAACCATGTCGTAGTAATGTTTGAATTGTCTTAAGTTATGAACTCGTCGGCTTAAAATTTGTGTTTGTTCAAATTGTTGTGATGCTGCAGTCATTGTAAGTATTGTGGATGTGATGCAAGCCAATTGTGGCCCTCTGGATCGTCATGGAAGTAGTGCAGCGCCTAAGGACAGGGCGCTGCACTATATAGTGCAGCGCCCAAGTGTTGGGCGCCACACAGTACAGTGCAGCGCCTAAATGTTGGGCGCTGCAGTGCTGCTATAAGCAAAACTACAGAAACAGATGCCATTTTGGCCTCCTGCAGCAGCACTCACATAATAAAAATATTGTAAACTGCACATTCTAAGCAAAGAGAACTAATAACTTGAACATCATATCATTTAAGACAATTCAACATTACTTCAGGTTCGCAAACACAAATACCACACTAGTAAGAGTTCACCAACATATAACATAACCTCACAAGTTCGTCAACCTAATTAAACGGCTACAATTAACATGAACAAGCACTAATGCCTTCCGCGCGTGTTCCTGGTGGCACGCCTGCAGGCAAGCTTCTTCTTCTTAGGAGCACGAGGATCCTCTTCGTGCACTTCCTCCTCCGCCTCCGCCTCCGCCTCCGCCTCCGCCTCCGCCTCCTCCTCTGCCTCATCATCCAAGCTAGCCATTCGCGAGGTCCCTACGACCACCTTTGGGTTGCCTCTGTTGTCATAGTCGTTGGGCGTGTACCGGCGTCTGGGCTGTCTAGGCTTGAACACATATGCGGACCGAGCTTGAGCGTCCGCCAAAGTCATGTCATCATCAAGCTCATCGCCCTATCACACAACGAAACAATATGGTGAAGGCCGATGTCGTAATCAAGTGAGAATCACATCTAAAGGATTAGTCATACCTCTTGGGTGATCCCACCCTCATCATCCATATAAGCATATGAGGAACTCACATCGTCCCCCTCATGGTGAGGTGCAGGGTCTGATGGTGTACCAGACCTAGAGGCAGATGGTTCATCATATTCAGGATCACGGCAACCGAGAAGGTTCGATAACCGCCTTAACTTCTTGGCCTGACGCTGTAACATGAAAAAGTGTGTAAGATATCAAACTTTGCAGCATAGACTGGCTCTCATAGTGAATGCGATATGTACCTTGAGGAATGCTCGTAGTGAACCATCATCATTGCCAGTTCCAACCGGTGTCTTCTCCAGAATAGACTGGCTCTCATCAGCTGCTTTCTTGATCTCGATGCGCTGCGGATGAGAAAAATGAATGCGTTAGCCATTCAAACATGTGTAATACGGTCAACAGGAAAGTAAAGAGGGGAACACTTTACCACATAGTTAATCACCGGAACAGCAGGGACTCCTTGCCCTAGCCTGACATCTTTGTTGTACTTCCCCTTTGCTAGATCCTCAAAGTTTACGGGTTCTTCAAGAATATCCTCATTATATGCCGGCGGGCATATCTCAACTCGAGTAGTTCCAATAAACCATCGTACGTAGTTATCAAAAGCAAGTGAGTTGTGCTCACGAAGCGGGGCGCATGCAGTGCTACGAGCTTGCTCCACACAAAGCTGGAAGCGGGTAACATACGCAGAATGATGCTTGGCCCAGTCCTTTATCTTCCGTTGCCTTCTCCTGTCCAACCTGCATGGTATAAAACCAAACATTAGCACAATCAAAAGGAGTCCCGATGATTAGACAATACGCACACATGCTCTCTTACCTATGAAGTGCTTTATCCGTGTCCACCCAATCCGGCGGGTGAGGCTGGAAAGGACCAAACTGACGATACACGCGATGCGGCAAATGAAACTCAACCGCCCAGTTGCATATCAGTGGGCACCGCATAAGCCAGAGATCCTTATCCCGCAAGCACATCGGGTTGAGGCGGAACTCCGCGGTGTACCCCAAGCTCTCACCCGCGCCATATGGCTGCCATTCCACCTATGAAACAGGGCAACAATGCAAATTTGATAACTATTTTTCAAGCAAGCATGAGAAAGGACTAAAGTAATGACCTCCTTACCTGCTCAGGCGTAATCGTGTCCAACTCGGCAATGTACTTTTGGTACATGAGATTGACATCGTTCGTCATCTCGGAAACGATATCCCACTTGTAAGCCCACGTGGGGCGCCGTAATTCGTCATGTTCATCTGCATACCAAGGATCAAACCTGACGCTCTTCGGGCGTCCAACAGGCAGACGCTCCCAGCTCCATACAGAAAGTAGAAGCAGATTACCACCAATGCATGCACTAGGTGTGATCCTGCAACACGCATCATCCAGCTACATATGAAAGAAAAACAATGTTAACTTGACAGCAAGCTTGCATTGCTAATGAATAAATGAGTTGATCACAAAACAGACCAACTACCTGTCGGTACAAGTAGGCAAGAGTCGCTGAACCCCAGCTCCATTTGCTATCGAAGACGGTCAACGCCTTCAGCCACATCCATGGAGCGTTCTTGCCAGTGGAGTCAGGAAACAAAGTCCTCGACACAATGTACCACATATACACACGAGCATGTGTCTGGATCACATCATCAGTTGCATCCGGAGGGCACGTCGCAAAGTTATTTTGAATCCACGTGAAAGCAGCTCCGGCTGCCTTCCTTTCCCTCTTCTTATTCTCTTCTCCCTCCTCTACATCATCCTCAGCCTCGGTAGGAGCCATACCGATAAGAGCAATCATCTGCTCGCGCCACCCATCAGAATCGGTGCTCATACATAGAGGCCTCCCGTCGATAGCAAGACCGGTGATCAACGAGACATCCTCGAGCGTCACGGTCATCTCCCCGGTCCGAAGATGGAAACTGTGGGTCTCTGGCCTCCACCGATCAACAAGAGCGGACACCAGTGGAGCGTTCAGATTCGGCGTGGACCGGCTGACCAACAGAATCCATGGGAGTAGTCCTGCCTGCTTGATGTACGGTGTGTACCGCTCATCGTAAGGCATGGCAGGACCAGAGACCCCGTGATACCGAATCTTAAGAGGTTCAAGCTTCTGCAAAAAACAAGTAATGACAAATCTTAGGGCATGTAAATTTCAACTAAAGGCAAATTTGCAAAATATTTAGATTACTCATTATTACCTTATCCTTCTCGCGCATCATGTAGGCCCGGTGTTGCACGTCGTAGACATCGTCCAGAAGCCAAACCATCCTTACAATTTCAAACAATAAACATATAAAAGTTCATCTTTATCTCAAATATCGGTATACACTAAACATATAACATGTGTTCAACTACAAGAATCTCAACATCTCCTTCTCACACAATGAATATGTCATATGTGTTCAAATAAACTAAACATCTAATATTTCAAATAAACTCAACATCTAATATTTGAAATAAACTGAACATCTAATATATATCTAAACAAACTTCTCATATATGTCTACAAAAATCAACATCTCGTAGTTATCTATAAAAATAGGCATCTCATATATATCTAAAAAAACTAAACAATCTAGGGTTTCAACAACAAGAATCATATATTGTGAACTAATAAATAACACTACGGTACTACCGATATGAATACACATCCTAAATCGAGCAAACCAAACAAATCAAGGGTTCCATCAAATCATGGACAAATCTCTAGAATGGCAACAAATTTACGGAGCAAAAGAAAGAGAAGGGAAGAGTTTACCTAGTAGGATGAATTGGGGATCGAATCCACGGATCAAATCTTCAGATCTGAGAGGGATGTGGGGGGATTAGATGGGGGCGCCGCCGCCGCCGCTGCTCTCTGTCCAGAGAGCGGAGAGATGAAGAACTGCCTGGTCGGGCTGGGGCGGCCGCACTTAAGTCACTGTGCAGCGCCCAAGGGCTAGGCGCTGCACGTCAAAGTGTGGCGCCTAGCTCTTAGGCGTTGCACAGGTGCGTGTGGGGCCGCAACTGGACCAGGGCTGCCACGCTGGTAGGATGTGCGACGCCTAAGGGAAAGGTGCTGCACAGTAGGATGCGGCGCCCAGCTGTCGGGTGCCACACCAAAGGGTCAGCAGAGTGAAATTTTTTCCTGAACAGGTCAGTTTGTGATTTGATTTCTGCCTCAGGTCAAATCTGTGATTTCTGCCGGTGAAAACATGGTAACCTTGTACCAGCTGATTGGTGCCGCCGACCGGCTGTGATGTGACGGATGAATATCCTGTATGTACCCGCTGATGGCCGACTCAGCAGTAGTAAAAGCTTTGCAGTAGTAACCTTTAAGCTCGGGAACAATCTCTCGTGCAGTAGTTGTGCATATGTCTAAAAACTGTAACCACGGGTTACGGAAGAGTACCATGGACAGTGCTACTGAATTTAAATCTTCTGCCGATTGGTTGGTTGGCTGGCTGGCTGGCTGAGAATGTGACTGCTGTAGTGACGAGATATAGCAGGGAGAGGACATGTATATAATTGGTTGTCAAACATATCGAACCGTATATAACTCACCCAGACGCTCCTCATTGCAATCTTGAAAAACCGAGACGAGGCTCCACTGCTTTCTTATCTGGTATTGTGTGATTTCAAGTCGGTTGTGGTCCTTGTCGAGAGATCTAGCTTTTCTGCGTCTCATCCAGCTCGTATTGTACCCATGGATTTAGATCGAGCCACTGTTCCATGGATGTCGACGGCGGCCTTCCCCACCCACGAATCATCAACGTACCCACCTTTTTACAACAAAAAACAGCTTGCCAGAAGCATCCATGTCACACAAGAGTTAATGGCTATCTAGCTACTCCAGATAGCACTGATTATATACTTAGATAGAGTAGAACAATAGACCATGTGTACATGCCGATCGAGATGTGCACTAAGAAATTGTATATAGCTTCTGCTGCCAGGTCAGGTGAGATCCATCAGAGGATTACCGATGAGACTGCACGTTGCAACATTTTAACAAAACGTAGGGCATGTTTGGTTTATGACTAACTTTGCCAAAGATTGTCACATCTAAAGTTACGCAAGTTTGACCAACTTAGGTGAGTGTTTGGTTCAAGCCACGTCTTAGGCAAGCCACACTTGGGCCCTACATGGCATCCACATAAAAAAAGTGACAAGATTCCCTTAGGCTTGCCAACTTGTGACTCTCATTTTGATAAACTAACCTTAGGCAAGGTTGGCAAAAATATGTGGCAAAGTGTGACAATGCTAGACCTAGAACCAAACAGCCCGTAGTCATCGACCAACAGGCACAAGGGAACCTGCTGCAGCTTCTCTACATATTTCTGTATTGGATGGTACGTTTACAGTAGATGGCCAGCATAAGATACTGCAAATTGGAAAGCAGATCCATGGACGCACATCATGGCACCAGCAAGACAGTTTCACATGCTCGTCTGCCAACACCGTCTGGACTCTGCATCAAATAATAAACCAGCGGCCGGTAGCAGTTGACCCCAGCAAAATCACAACCGTGCAACGTACATCGCACAATACAGTACAATCTCTTGTGCCGCCTGCAACTGCCTGCAAGAATGATATATAGCAGATCGATCAATCAGGAAAATATCCAGGCAAGCAGCACCTCGGCAGACTGCAGCAGTAGAATATTTTGCATCCTTGCAAGCGCTGATGCTGATGCACGCAACTTGTGGTGGGAGTACCTAAATCTAAGGCATCCACATGGGGCCTAGGTGAAGCCGACACCTGAAAAGATGCACGGCCGGTGAGTGGAAACAGTATGAAACATCGGATGCATCTGGATGTGTTGGAGAAAAAGAGCAAGAGGGCGATCGAGGAGAGGAGAGAAGCATGGAGATCTTTCCATTGCAGATGTGAGGAGGACATCGATCACATGCACCATCGTCGGTTGTTCTGCCCGGACCCCGGCCCCTTTCCTTTTTCTTCCTACTATTTCTCCCTACCCGTAATAATAATCGCACTAAAAGGTCTTAGAGAGTTACATTTCCTTCGTAATTACCACTCCATCAGAAGATGGACTCTGTTTCTCCAACTCCAAACAGGAAAGCAAGGTATTTCCTTCACCATTAGAGCAAGTACAATAGAGCTGAGTTAGCGGACTATAAGGCATAAACTAGTATATTTCTGTTTAGTTGAAAGGAAGAGAAGAGGAAAGAGAAGGTAAGCGGGCTCTTCGTGAAAAGCCAGCTCTAGCACGTGCTCCTAGGCACTTTGTGAGAATGAAAGATGGGCCACATAATAAAAAAGTAGTACATTTTTTTGATTTACTATTGTACATATTGGCTATAAGATGAGCTCTAGATGGCCGGCTATACTATTTACCATGCTCTTAGCAAGGCTAGGCAAGATAGGCATGGATTTCCCGTCCCGACCGCTAGGAACTAGGAAGGCTATGCAAAGGTACTCAAACAAACAAAACATACCCTAGGTAGGCTAGGCGTCAGCAACAGTTGAAGACTGTGCACATGGAGCCGGCCGGAAAGAACCGCAACTTTGACTTATTAGCCGATGGAAAGAAAGCTTAACAGGGCGCGCGTCACGTCGGGAATGTTTGGCTAAAACGACGGGTATGGCCGGTATGCATGCGTCGTCTTTTCGTGACCTGTCATTCTTGGCTCGAGCAGACGCTAACCATGGAACAAATACCATTGGGCGAAGGCGAGCACGTACTACTACTGGAGCTGTTATATTCTGTACCGTCAGACAAGTCGTACGAATGCAATGTGCAAGGGCAATGGAGGTCGATGGCGAGAAGCAACAGGAGATGGATCGACCCATCATAGCGCGCGCGACAACGAGGCATCACCGCCACCTCATGATCCGTTCGTTAGATCCCGCGCGCTAGTGCCCAAGATCCACTGTGAAGCGTGATAAATTTGTCCAGCCACGATAGGGCAGGGCACAGCCAGCGCGTGGTGCGTACGAACCGGCGGTCGATCGCGCAGAGCCGGCCGGCCACTTGCCGGCGCGCGCGCGTTACTAGGCGTACGTACGCACCGCCGCGTAGCATGGCAATGGCATGCATGTTTGGCTCCCATCGAACCGTACCGCGCGCCAACATGATGACAAGGGGGGCCAGGGCGGGCGCCGACGCCGGGAACGCTGGCCATGCCCACACCACGCGCATCCCAGATCCGTTCCCGTGCGCCGGAACCGGACACGTCCCTGCCCTTCCTCCGCCCACACCACAGGGTTTTTGGCTGTCTTTCTGTGCAGATTGGGACGTCCAGGTGCGCACGCGCCAAGGGGAACGCATCGTGCCTAGCTAGCCAGCCGTGGAGTGGAGGGATCGAGAGGGCCACGTACGTGCGTACATGGTCCACGTCGGTGGCAACCTGAGGAAAGAGAGGGGTACTACTTAATAATAATAATAATCAAGCGTTGAAGGGTTTGTTGGTCCGTTCTTTTTAAAGCTGATGATCATCTCCACCACTCATGCATCCATGATGCTTGAGTAGTGATCTCTCTCTAGCTAAGCTACCCACATTATTTGCTCCATGCATCTTGCTGGTGCCTTGAGTAGAGTAGTGATAGTTTGGAGTACATCACGTGCATTGTGGGGAGATGCCACGCCACGCGCTTGTGCTAAATAAAGAGGCCGGCGGGGTTGATGGAGGGAGGTTGAGGCCAAGCTACTCCCTCCGTTCGGAATTACTTGTCGCAGAAATGGATGTATCTAGATGTTCTTAACTCCGTGACTTACTTGGCCTGGAACAAATTGTTCTCCAAGACGTTGCTTCTACGTGCACTGTGCTTAGTTGGATCCTTCATGTGCAATGTGCTAACTAACCTCCCATTGATCCATGCACTAGCATGCATGTAGCCCATTCCCGCCAAATAAAGGCAGGCTCAGATCCAATACGCCTGCTTAGCACGTCCGCCGCTGATGTGGACCTCTTGGATCCAATGATGCTGCTCCGTTGACGTTACAAGTCATGCTCATGGGGTGGGGACCGAATAATGATCGCTGCGCCTGCCTTCTTCAATGATGCAGTATCGTCCGGATCGATCAGTTACCCCTTCCTCCCATCCATGATCCACATCATCCATACTTGCCTGTCAGTGCGCGCTTATGCCCCGAAAGCTACTCCGCAACCACCGCCGCCTCCTCCGCCTGCTGCTGCTGCCCTGCTGCTACTGCTAGATCCATCCACCGGTCGCTGCTTGCATTATTGCCAAAAACTTGCCGAAAGCCCCGGGCCTTCGGTCGCGGCCTTCGCGTGCAGCTTTGGACACCGCACGCCGAGGCAGGCCGGGAATGGGGCCTCCTGGGCCGCGAGCACGCCTGCGCAGGAAGAGCCTTCTCGAGACTCTTGTTATTAGTTTGCTCCTGAAGTCCTGATGCTCCACTGTCGGCATGAGGTAAATGGAGATTTTGCGACGACGATATCATACTCACACCTTCCTATGTTGGAAGGGTCCATTCCATGTTAACGCACGCATGAGATCGATGATGTCATTTGAGTTGAAGATGTGAACAACACAAGGAGTAAAAACACACAGAATCGACCGTGGAATTGGAATTGACCGCCAAACGACGACTCAAACCCGAGCACACTTCGCCCATCTCTACACAGGAATATGCAAGGGTTCGTTGGGCACGAATGATTTCGAGCTTCAATGGTTAATTTACGGCAGGCCCATAACGGCTCCTCCTCCAAACGAGTACTACTGTACTAGGACGTGATGTGAGAAATGAGAGGAAAGCCAAAGATTTGGAATGGAATGATCAAGTAGCAGGGAGCCTAGGTTAGGTACTCTACTTAGTAGCTTTAAGGCTAAAGCTGCCTGGACAAACATTTTGGCCTTAACGCTAGCCGTGGCAGCAGTTCTGTTCTGTGTGATGATCACCTCCACATTGGATGGTCCATAATTAGTTGGTGAGGGGCAAACGATATCTCTGTTATCTACTGTACTACTAGCTGCGTCTGAATTTTGGGAGTCGCTACGTGCCTTCTCTGTAAAAGAACACTACATTTAGAATCGGACGTAAATATTTCTACAATAACCAATGTCCATCCAAGTAGTCGCCTTTTCTTAAGACCACGTCTCCAACACTATATCGAAACTGCTGTGCGGAAGACGCATAGCCTGCACGACAAGGAAACGATGGCTAATCCATCCATTGGCCCCACTTTAGTCATATGCATGGACGGCTTGATTTAGTTGTCGTGCACAAATCGTCTCCAAAACATCGTCTGCATAGCAGTGCTCACACTATATTCCCTGTCTTTGGTAAGATCACTACCTCGGCTTGCCTCGTTCGTCGCTCCCGACCATCCCTCTAGGTTCAAGG
>NC_041391.1:473481007-473516764 GCF_002162155.2 Triticum dicoccoides | reverse complement strand
AAGATCCGTCGCCTCAGTAAATGAAGAGGAGGCAAAACGAATCAAGAACGCAATCCACTTAATAATATTGTAAATTAACATACCTTACCCGGAAAAAAAAAGTTAACATACCTTAGAAAATACTCACTCCTTTCCAAAATAATTGTCGTTGATTTAGTACAAAGTTAGTAGGGATAATCCCTTATGAAATCATATAACTAATCATTAACCCAAATCGTCCTTTTTTGTGGCAATAACCCAACTTTACCATGTGGTCTATAACAATACTTCCTTCGTTTCCAAATATGATCCATATTTTAGTGAAAATGCAAAGTAGAGCTCGAGCTCCATGGATCTTCTTTTTTTTCAAAATTTCAAAAATCATATTTAAAATTTTCAAAATAAAAATAAAAATAGTATACAAGTGTAAATGGATGTTTACTACATATCTGGTAAAGTTTAATGATGATATACATTAAGGTCAGATCTACAGAAAATAAAAATATCTGTTTCCGAAGATGGTGAGCAGTACACGTACTGTTTGCTATTAAAACATGCACGAATTTGTCTTTTTTGTGTAGGCCACATGTTATTGTCTTTTATTTATGAAACTCTATACACTTATAAAATTCATCTATATGAACATGTAGGCTTTTTTTCCCAGATTTTTTCAAAGCTCTGAAATATACCTTTTGACTTTCTTTTCGAAAAAAGAGCTCCAAAATGCCTCACTCCTATTCTAGTCCGTTACAATACAAGATCTGGACCAACATTTGTTTTTGCACGGAAACAGATTCTATTTCAAAATACGACTCACTCTAGTAATATGATGTCATTAGACAAATATTTGAATAAGCTTACATATAAACGGAGGGAGTATTCATATCACACAATCATATGTAAACCTATTAATTAGTGCTCAAAGGCATGCCTTAGAAGAACCAAACATGCCCGTGTGTTGCAACGGGAGAAGTAATTGACATGTCCATCGAAACGTATATCAATGCGACATGACAACATCCAGACGAGTGACTTGACGACAGCAGGAATACGCACGCCAAGGTGGAAATCTACCCCCTCCTTCGTGAGCCTCCCAACGATCACTTGCTGGTGGGCTGAGAGCGTGCCACTTGGCGCGCTCTCAGCCGCTGTCAAGTGTCGCACTCTGGGTGCTCCCCTCTAGATTTTGTTTTTTATTTCTTCATACGTGTTTTTTGCTTTTTAGGTATTTTTTCCTTTTTTGGCTTTTCACCCGTCTTTCTTAGCATTTTGTCAAAAAAAAGAAAAAAATGATGCGAAAAATGCGTTTTTTTTTCGTGAGAGGCACGATTTTGCTTTTGCGAGAGGCATGGTTTTGCTTTCGTAAGAGGCATGACTGTGACTCTCGGAAACAAAAAAACGTGTTTCTCTTTTTTTGTTCCTTTTGTGAGAGGCATGTTTCTGCTTCCGCGAGAGGCACCGCCGTACCTCTTGGAAACGAAAAAAAAGATGTGTTTTCTCTTCTTTTTTTTCCATCTGTGAGAGGCACAATTTTGCTTCCGCAAGAGGCATGGTTTTGCTTCCGCAAACGGAAAAAATGTTTTTTCTCTTTTTTTTCCTTCATGCCTCTCTCGGAAACAGAAAAAAAAACGTGTTTTCTTTTTTTTTTCTTTCGTGAGAGCCACGGTTTTGCTTCCGCGAGAGGCACGGCCGTGCCTTTCGGAAACGGCTTTCGGAAAGGGAAAAAACGTGCTCCCGGTTTGGTTTTTTGTCTGTTTTTTTTTCTTGAAAAGAAAGTTCATCAAAACCTATCAACATGGGATCTAGTTTTGAAGATCTCGACGCGAGGAATCCAGCGGGGAAAACGAGTTGAGATTTGGATGCACGGTTTATGAGATAAAATATTTTGAATAAGCGGATCTAGGACAAAAGGAAAAACGTCTAGGTTGCAACAAGTAACACACATGCAGTGCACCAGTTATCGCAACCTCAGGAGATGGGAGTGATCTTTCGAAGGAGTACTCTTTAATTAGTCATTTCGAAAAAGCTGAGCTCATGTGTACCCAACATGGGCCATATAAAAAGGCCAATACTAAAGGGCGCACCTATATCTCGCCTCGAGCGCGTCTAGCTTCGGACTTGCAGAAGGGGCGAGTGAGCTGGGCCGGCCCACAAGCGCGGGAGGCCACAACCTCTTTTTTCCTTTTTTTTGATGTTTTGTGTTTTCTTTTTTACTTTTGTTTTTGTACTTTTTATAATTTAAAATATTCTAATTATATATATTACAGAAAACACTCTTCAAAAGTCATTTGAAAATCTTGAACAAGTATTTGAGAAAATGTTTAACAATTATTTGAAAAAATGTTGGTAATGTATAATAAAAAATGTTGAGCAAGTATTTTAAAAATGTTGAATAAGGATTTAAAAAAATTTGAACAAGTATTTGAAAAATATATTGATCATGTATATAAAAATACTGAATAAGTATTTGAAAAAAAAGTATTGAACAAGTATTTGACAAAATGTTGGTCATGTATATAAAAATGTTGAACAAGTATTTAAAAAAATATTGATCATGTCTATAATAATGTAGAATAAAAACAAAAGAAACAAAGAAAACCCAAAAAGTAAAAACCAAAAAAGGAACAAAATAAACCAAAGGAAAAGGAAAATGAAAAAAAAACAGTAGACACAAATGAAAAAATCCGGAGAAAAAACAAAAATATGAAGAAACAGGCTTGACTCGCTTTAAGTAGAACGTGCCCTATTTACCTAACGTGAAAGCGTTGCATGATGGCTACTTGCGCTTGCTTCTTCCTTGAGAACTAGGGATCGGTTCCTTGTTCTCCCTCTCCTTTTTCTTTAACTGAGTGCGAAGTTGTGGCGCATTCAGTGAGAAATCCTTCCACATGGCTGAATGCGATAAATAGTACTTCCCCCGTCAGGAAATACTTGTCCTCAAAATGGTTGTATCTAGACTTATTTTAGTTATAGATACATCCGTTTTATTCATTTTTAGGATAAGTATTTCCGGACGGAGGGAGTAGCAATGAATACTAAACGAAACTCTTCACAATCCTTCTGCAATGCATACGGCAATTTATTTATGAAGTCGGCTGGCTTCTGATCTTTTAAGCTGACAGCATCAGCAGGCAATTTCTGTGTTGAGTGCTCTAATCTGGTTCTTTCGGGCTTCGGTGGATAACAGTAGATGTAGTAACAAACAATAGTACTACTAGTCGGCTACTTTTGAGGATAAGGCCTAGTCGGCTGATCTATTGGATGAAACGTGTAGTTAAGTTAGATGAGCTGCTTTTCAGACAAAGAAAAATGTTAAATGAGGGATTGCTGCTGACAAATAGTAGCTGCATTAGAGAAAAAAAATGAAACTCATGGACACTAGCACCCATGGTTTATTGATATAGGAGAAAGTGTCCCTTGTGAGAAACCAGAAATTTGTCCCCGACGTGGCTCGAACCCTGGTTGCTGGAGACGCCACTGCGCTCCCTTGCCACTAGGCTACAGCCTAGTTCTCAAAAATGAAACTCATGGGCACTAGCACCCATGGTTTATTGATATAGGAGAAGCATCCCTTGTGAGAAACCAAAAATTCGTTCCCGATGTGGCTCGAACCCTGGTTGCTGGAGACGCCATTGCGCTCCCTTGCCACTAGGCTACAGCCTAGTTCTCTAAAAGATGAAACTCATGGGCACTAGCACCCATGGTTTATTGATATAGGAGAAAGCATCCCTTGTGAGAAACCAGAAATTCGTCCCCGACATGGCTCGAACCCTGGTTGCTGGAGACGCCACTGCGCTTCCTTGCCACTAGGCTACAGCCTAGTTCTCTTTTGTTGCATCATGTGAAGATCACTTTTGTTGCATCTCTCGACTAAGTATATGTTGCTGCTGTTAGCTAATAGTGTGGTACGAACAATTGTAAAGCGTGCCGACGTTTTTTTCCATTTCTGAAGATATGTTGGTAGATATTTTCGAGCGAGTCAACCCACCATGCCTTTAGCTAGACAACACATATACAGCATGTTTTATTTTTGTGGAACAACGAACATTACTCCTTGCGGCAGTGTTAAATCTCCGAGAGGTGTCTATTATACTGGGGGTTCAGCAAGGTATTTCAGTGCTAAAATAAAATGCAATGCCACTGGCTCTGTACGCTCGGAATGTATTCTTACAGTCAAGTGATGTCAACCCAATGGAGATTTGCTTATCGATCTTTTTTCTTTTCTTTTGTTCAGCTGCTAGCGAATGCATGCCATGGTCCAAATGGCCAAATAACATGCGTACAAGATGAGGACGAGCATCAGGGTGTAGATCCAGTTATTCTGCAGATATTCTTTCTGCTGAGCTGTTGCGTGCCAGGAAGAGAAGAAGAGGTCAAACGATATGTACAAGAGCAGTGACGCCATGTCCGCCACCCCCCGCACTAGGATTGACTTTCATCGTACCAACAATATACTACTGCGAGGCACGCTAATGCGGGGCGATTACTTGGCTAATCCCCAGAGCACTTCCCGATTAAACAAAGCGCGCCCATGCTGATCCGTTCGGTCGGCTACAGCGACACTCGCTGATGCGCCCCTCGGACGCCAAACGGGTTCGTGAGAGCTGAAAGGATCCTCCTCGTCGTCGGTGACCTCAGCCCAAACCTAATCCTAACGACGCGCCGGGAGGCGGCTTGATAAGGTCGTTACGTGCCTTGATCCAGGGTTAAGCGAGCCAGGAGTAGTGATTAAACAACGCGAGGCGGTAGAATTATGCGCAATCATTGCCTTGTATCTATGCGCGGACCTTATCGCGGGTACGGCAACCTGCATGATTGCGCCTTGCGTAGCCCTGCAGAGTTTAACTACGACTCGAGGACGACTGGCCACTTTCTTAGTCTATCTCCTGCATTGGCGGGGCAGGTGGAGCTCTCTCAAAGGGCTTGCTTGCTAGCCACTTCGTTTACTAGTGGCTTGTTGGTGAGCGATTGTCCCTGAAGGACACCCGTTAATCCCTGTCTCTGCAGAGTCAGGCCATTTCTAACCGATTCCTTATCCAGCTGCAAGGAAGTATAAGTGATTTTTTTCCCCAAGTCGCACATAGCCGATCCCTTATACCGGTTAGTGGAGTAAAAAATTGTTGAAAATATGAGCAATTTACCGAATGATTTTATTAACAGAAATAGCTAATAAAACATGGCTAGTATAGCAGTGATAAAATAAGCCATGCGATTTGACAAAGAGAAGGTAAACAGCATGTTCATATATAAACCGTAACTAAACATATCTAGAGCAGACAGTATAGCAGGTTGCACATATGAAATAGAGTCTAACATATCTAGGGCAAATACTACAACCAGGAACTGTAGCAGAACCTCTAATAGAAAGGGGAGAGACACGTACGTGATAGCAGTAGGAGCAGAGACACTGGACTTGGAGTCGGTGTCCTCCATGTCGTCGAGGAGGTTGTCGATGTCAGGGAAGTAGTCGTCGGAGTCCGAAGCGTCCGTGACGAAGAAGTCAGTAGTCGCGCAGAGCGCTCCCCAAAAACCCTATCACTCTTCTCCCGTACAGGACTCAAAAGGTGCGGTTCCGGAGGCCTACTGTCCCGACCAGCGGTGCACGCCGCAAGCCGGGATGAGGAAGAACGTAACAGCAGCGCAGTGCTCAGGAACTTGTGGCGAGAGGAGGAAGAGATTCTGGTGCGTCTCTCTGAGAGGAGCGACCTCCCTTTTATAGGCGCAAGAGAAGGAGGCGAGAGGTTGCGCCGGGAGCTGAAGGGAACGCGGGAGACGAAAAAATGTTAGACATCGGCTCGGCTCATTGCCGCAACCCGCGGCGCGGCGCGGCGGGCGGCGGAGGAGGAGCGCGCGTGGATGTCCCCCTTGTTCTAATGCTCATACAAGTGGGGAAAGAGCCTCCTTTATAAGGAGGTCCAACGCCCACTCAACTAGCAATGTGGGACTAAACATTAGTAGTATCCCTTGCCTTGCACAAATGGTCTAAGTGGACCTTTAGAATTTATTTAGGAATTTTTGAAATAGTTATTGGGTTGTCCCAAAATAGACTAAATTCCAACAATCCCCCACCAGATCCCAGAGGCACACAAAATTTGCCTTCGGTTCCAAAACACTGTTTTATATACCGGTACTGCAGTGGAGACTGTTAAGTTGAACTTCCACCTAGAACTCTATGCTACACTAGTAAGTAACTTGAACAGTGGACTGGGCCTTGAACTGCAAGTTTTCTGCGAATCTAGCTTCACATAAAGCCTTGACCGGTACGTGGCTACCGTGGGTCTTCCTCGCGGGTGGAGCTTATCCGTCATACTCCGAGACCTTTTTGTTGGGGAACGTAGTAATTTCAAAAAAATTCCTACGCACACGCAAGGATCATGGTGATGCATAGCAACGAGAGGGGAGAGTGTTGTCCACGTACCCTCATAGACCGTAAGCGGAAGCGTTATGACAACGCGGTTGATGTAGTCGTACGTCTTCACGATCCGACCGATCCAAGCACCGAACGTACGGCACCTACGAGTTCAGCACACGTTCAGCTCGATGACAATCCCCGGACTCCGATCCAGCAGGGTGTCGGGGATGAGTTCCGTCAGCATGATGGCGTGGTGACGATGATGATGTTCTACCGATGCAGGGCTTCGCCTAAGCACCGCAACGATATGACCGAGGTGGGATATGGTGGAGGGGCGCACCGCACACGGCTAAGGAACGATCACGATGATCAACTTGTGTCTAGAGGTGCCCCCTTCCCTCGTATATAAAGGAGGGAGGGGGAAGGTGCGGCCGGCCCCCTAGGGGTCCTGGAGGAGTCCTACTCCCACCGGGAGTAGGACTCCCTCCTCTTGCCTTGGTGGAGAAGGAAAGGGGGGAGGGGAAAGAGGAAAGGGGGCGCCCCCCCTCCTTGTCCTATTCGGACTAGGGGGAGGGGCGTGCGGCCTGCCCTGGCCGACCCTCCTCTTCTCCCTCATGGCCCATGTAGGCCCATTAACCCCCGGGGGGGTTCCGGTAACCCCCCGGTACTCCGGTAAAATCCCGATTTCACCCGGAACGTTTTCGATATCCAAATATAGGCTTCCAATATATCAATCTTTATGTCTCGACCATTTCGAGACTCCTCGTCATGTCTGTGATCACATCCGGGACTCGGAACAACCTTTGGTACATCAAAACTTATAAACTCATAATAAAACTGTCATCGTAATGTTAAGTGTGCGGACCCTACGGGTTCGAGAACTATGTAGACATGACCTAGAACTGTTCCTGGTCAATAACCAATAGCGGAACCTGGATGCTCATATTGGCTCCTACATATTCTACGAAGATCTTTATCGGTCAAACCGCATAACAACATACGTTGTTCCCTTTGTCATCGGTATGTTACTTGCCCGAGATTCGATCGTCGGTATCCAATACCTAGTTCAATCTCGTTACCGGCAAGTCTCTTTACTCGTTACGTAATGCATCATTCCGTAACTAACTCATTAGTTACATTGCTTGCAAGGCTTATAGTGATGTGCATTATCGAGAGGGCCCAGAGATACCTCTCCGACAATCGGAGTGACAAAACCTAATCTCGAAATACGCCAACTCAACATGTACCTTTAGAGACACCTGTAGAGCTCCTTTATAATCACCCAGTTACGTTGTGACGTTTGGTAGCACACAAAGTGTTCCTCCGGTAAACGGGAGTTGCATAATCTCATAGTTGTAGGAACTTTGTATAAGTCATGAAGAAAGCAATAGCAACATACTAAACGATCAAGTGCTAGGCTAACGGAATGGGTCAAGTCAATCACATCATTCTCCTAATGACGTGATCCCGTTAATCAAATGACAACACATGTCTATGGTTAGGAAACATAACCATCTTTGATTAATGAGATAATCAAGTAGAGGCATACTAGTGACATTATGTTTGTCTATGTATTCACACACATGTATCATGTTTCCAGGTAATACAATTCTAGCATGAATAATAAACATTTATCATGAAATGAGGAAATAAATAATAACTTTATTATTGCCTCTAGGGCATATTTCCTTCAGTCTCCCACTTGCACTAGAGTCAATAATCTAGATTACACAGTAATGATTCTAACACCCATGGAGTCTTGGTGCTGATCATGTTTTGCTCGTGGAAGAGTCTTAGTCAACGGGTCTGCAACATTCAGATCCGTATGTATCTTGCAAATCTCTATGTCTCCCACCTGGACTTGGTCCCGGATGGAATTGAAGCGTCTCTTGATGTGCTTGGTCCTCTTGTGAAATCTGGATTCCTTTGCCAAGGCAATTGCACCAGTATTGTCACAGAAGATCTTCATTGGTCCCGATGCACTAGGTATGACACCTAGATCGGAAATGAACTCCTTCATCCAGACTCCTTCATTTGCTGCTTCCGAAGTAGCTATGTACTCTGCTTCACATGTAGATCCCGCCACGACGCTTTGTTTAGAACTGCACCAACTTACAGCTCCAGCGTTTAATAAAAACACGTATCCGGTTTGCGATTTAGAATCGTCCGGATCAGTGTCAAAGCTTGCATCAACGTAACCATTTACGACTAGCTCTTTGTCACCTCCATAAACGAGAAACATATCCTTAGTCCTTTTCAGGTATTTCAGGATGTTCTTGACCGCTGTCCAGTGATCCACTCCTGGATTACTTTGGTACCTTCCTGCCAAGCTTATTGCTAAGCATACGTCAGGTCTGGTACACAACATTGCATACACGATAGAGCCTATGGCTGAAGCATAGGGAACATCTTTCATTTTCTCTCTATCTTCTGTTGTGGTCGGGCATTGAGTCTGACTCAACTTCACACCTTGTAATACATGCAGAAACCCTTTCTTTGCCTGATCCATTTTGAACTTTTTCAAAACTTTATCAAGGTATGTGCTTTGTGAAAGTCCAATTAAGCGTCTTGATCTATCTCTATAGATCTTGATGCCCAATATGTAAGCAGCTTCACCGAGGTATTTCATTGAAAAACTTTTATTCAAGTATCCCTTTATGCTATCCAGAAATTATATATCATTTCCAATTAACAATACATCATCTACATATAATATCAGAAATGCTACAGGGCTCCCACTCACTTTCTTGTAAATATAGGCTTCTCCAAAAGTCTGTATAAAACCATATGCTTTGATCACACTATCAAAGCGTTTATTCCAACTCCGAGATGCTTGCACCAGTCCATAAATGGATCATTGGAGCTTGCACACTTTGTTAGCACCTTTTGGATCGACAAAACCTTCCGGTTGCATCATATACAACTCTTCTTCCAGAAATCCATTCAGGAATGCAGTTTTGACATCCATTTGCCAAATTTCATAATCATAAAATGCAGCAATTGCTAACATGATTTGTACAGACTTAAGCATCGCTATGGGTGAGAAAGTCTCATCGTAGTCAACCCCTTAAACTTGTCGAAAACCTTTTGCAACAAGTCGAGCTTTGTAGACAGTTACATTACCATCAGCGTCAGTCTTCTTCTTGAAGATCCATTTATTCTCAATGGCTTGCTGATCATCGGGCAAGTCAACCAAAGTCCATACTTTGTTCTCATACATGGATCCTATCTCAGATTTCATGGCTTCAAGCCATTTTGCGGAATCTGGGCTCATCATCGCTTCCTCATAGTTGGTAGGTTCGCCATGGTCAAGTAACATGACTTCCAGAATAGGATTACCGTACCACTCTGGTGCGGATCTTACTCTGGTAGACCTACGAGGTTCAGTAGAAACTTGATCTGAAGTTTCATGATCAATATCATTAGCTTCCTCACCAATTGGTATAGTTGTCACACGAACCGGTTCTTGTGATGAACTACATTCCAATAAGGGAGCAGGTACAGTTACCTCATCAAGTTCTACTTTCCTCCCACTCACTTCTTTCGAGAGAAACTCCTTCTCTAGAAAGGATCCGAATTTAGCAATGGAAATCTTGCCCTCAGATCTGTGATAGAAGGTGTACCCAATAGTCTCTTTTGGGTATCCTATGAAGACACATTTCTCCGATTTGGGTTCGAGCTTATCTGGTTGAAGTTTCTTCACATAAGCATCGCAACCCCAAACTTTAAGAAACGACAACTTTGGTTTCTTGCCAAACCACAATTCATAAGGCGTCGTCTCAACGGATTTTGATGGTGCCCTATTTAACGTGAATGCGGCCGTCTCTACAGCATAACCACAAAATGATAGCGGTAAATCAGTAAGAGACATCATAGATCGCACCATATCCAGTAAAGTACGATTAGACGTTCGGACACACCATTTCGTTGTGGTGTTCCGGGTGGCGTGAGTTGCGAAACTATTCCGCATTGTTTCAAATGTAAACCAAACTCGTAACTCAAATATTCTCCTCCACGATCAGATCGTAGAAATTTTATTTTCTTGTTACGATGATTTTCCACTTCACTCTGAAATTCTTTGAACTTTTCAAATGTTTCAGACTTGTGTTTCGTCAAGTAGATATACCCATATCTGCTCAAATCATCTGTGAAGGTGAGAAAATAACGATACCCGCCGCGAGCCTCAATATTCATTGGACCACATACATCAGTATGTATGATTTTCAACAGATCAGTTGCTCGCTCCATAGTTTCGGAGAACGGCGTTTTAGTCATCTTGCCCATGAGGCACGGTTCGCAAGTACCAAGTGATTCATAATCAAGTGATTCCAAAAGTCCATCTATATGGAGTTTCTTCATGCGCTTTACACCGATATGACCTAAACGGCAGTACCACAAATAAGTTGCACTATCATTATCAACTCTGCATCTTTTGGCTTCAACATTATGAATATGTGTATCACTACTATCGAGATTTAATAAAAATAGACCACTCTTCAAGGGTGCATGACCATAAAAGATATTACTCATATAAATAGAACAACCATTATTCTCTGATTTAAATGAATAACCGTCTCGCATCAAACAAGATCCAGATATAATGTTCATGCTCAACGCTGGCACCAAATAACAATTATTTAGGTCTAATACTAATCCCGATGGTAGATGTAGAGGTAGGGTGCTGACCGCGATCACATCGATTTTGGAACCATTTCCCACGCGCATCGTCACCTCGTCCTTAGCCAATCTTCGCTTAATCCGTAGTCCCTGTTTCGAGTTGCAAATATTAGCAACAGAACCAGTATCAAATACCCAGGTGCTACTGCGAGCATTAGTAAGGTACACATCAATAACATGTATATCACATATACCTTTGTTCACTTTGCCATCCTTCTTATCCGCCAAATACTTGGGGCAGTTCCGCTTCAAGTGTCCAGTCTGCTTGCAGTAGAAGCACTCAGTCTCAGGCTTAGGTCCAGGCTTGGGTTTCTTCTCCTGAGCAGCAACTTGTTTGATGTTCTTCTTGAAGTTCCCCTTCTTCTTCCCTTTGCCCCCTTTCTTAAAACTAGTGGTCTTGTTAACCATCAACACTTGATGCTCCTTCTTGATTTCTACCTCCGCGGCTTTTAGCATTGCGAAGAGCTCGGGAATAGTCTTGTCCATCCCTTGCATATTATAGTTCATCACAAAGCTCTTGTAGCTTGGTGGCAGTGATTGAAGAATTCTGTCAATGACACTATCATGAGGAAGATTAACTCCCAGTTGAATCAAGTGATTATTATACCCAGACATTTTGAGTATGTGTTCACTGACAGAACTATTCTCCTCCATCTTACAGCTATAGAACTTATTGGAGACTTCATATCTCTCAATCCGGGCATTTGCTTGAAATATTAACTTCAACTCCTGAAACATCTCATATGCTCCATGACGTTCAAAACGTCGTTGAAGACCCGGTTCCAAGCCGTAAAGCATGGCACACTGAACTATCGAGTAGTCATCAGCTTTGCTCTGCCAGATGTTCTTAACGTCGTCAGTTGCATCAGCAGCAGGCCTGGCACCCAGCGGTGCTTCCAGGATGTAATTCTTCTGTGCAGCAATGAGGATAATCCTCAGGTTACGGACCTAGTCCGTGTAATTGCTACCATCATCTTTCAACTTAGCTTTCTCAAGGAACGCATTAAAATTCAACGGAACAACAGCACAAGCCATCTATCTACATCAAACATAGACAAGCAAAATACTATCAGGTACTAAGTTCATGATAAATTTAAGTTCAATTAATCATATTACTTAAGAACTCCCACTTAGACAGACATCTCTCTAGTCATCTAAGTGATCATGTGATCCAAATCAACTAAACCATGTCCGATCATCACGTGAGATGGAGTAGTTTCAATGGTGAACATCACTATGCTGATCATATCTACTATATGGTTCACGTTCGACCTTTCAGTCTCCGTGTTCTGAGGCCATATCTGTATATGCTAGGCTCTTCAAGTTTAACCTGAGTATTCCGCGTGTGCAACTGTTTTGCACCCTTTGTATTTGAACGTAGAGCCTATCACACCTGATCATCACGTGGTGTCTCAGCACAAAGAACTTTCGCAACGGTGCATACTCAGGGAGAACACTTCTTGATAATTTAGTGAGAGACCATCTTAAAATTCTACCGTCAATCAAAGCAAGATAAGATGCATAAAGGATAAACATCACATGCAATCAATATAAGTGATATGATATGGCCATCATCAACTTGTGCTTGTGATCTCCATCTCCGAAGCACCGTCGTGATCACCATCGTCACCGACGCGACACCTTGATCTCCATCGTAGCATCGTTGTCGTTACGCCATCTATTGCTTCTACGACTATCGCTACCACTTAGTGATAAAGTAAATCAATTACAGGGTGTTTGCATTTCATACAATAAAGCGGCAACCATATGGCTCCTGCCAGTTGCCGATAACTTCGGTTACAAAACATGATCATCTCATACAATAAAATATAGCATCACGTCTTGACCATATCACATCACAACATGCCCTGCAAAAACAAGTTATAAGTCCTCTACTTTGTTGTTGCAAGTTTTACGTGGCTACTACGGGCTGAGCAAGAACCGTTCTTACCTACGCATCAAAACCACAATGATAGTTTGTCAAGTTGGTGCTGTTTTAACCTTCGCAAGGACCGGGCGTAGCCACACTCGGTTCAACTAAAGTTGGAGAAACAGACACCCGCTAGTCACCTGTGTGCAAAGCACGGCGGTAAAACCAGTCTCGCGTAAGCGTACGCGTAATGTCGGTCCGGGCCACTTCATCCAACAATACCGCTGAACCAAAATATGACATGCTGGTAAGCAGTATGACTTGTATCGCCCACAGCTCACTTGTGTTCTACTCATGCATATAACATCAATGCATAAAAACCAGGCTCAGATGCCACTGTTGGGGAACGTAGTAATTTAAAAAAAATTCCTACGCACATGCAAGGATCATGGTGATGCATAGCAACGAGAGGGGAGAGTGTTGTCCACGTGCCCTCATAGACCATAAGCGGAAGCGTTATGACAATGCGGTTGATGTAGTCGTACGTCTTCACAATCCGACCGATCCAAGCACCGAACGTACGGCACCTCCGAGTTCAGCACACGTTCAGCTCGATGACGATCCTCGGTGAAAGAATATGCGGTGCCCCCATGTATGGTTTTGGCAATTGATGACAATCTCTATGGACTAATGGTTGCCTTGAGTTATATTTGAAGGGTTTGTCCATAGGCTTTTCTTGGAGCCCATTTGTTGGTTTCAAGGAGAGTTTGTGATGACCACGGTGCTATTAAGGAATTATCCAAAGATCGATCATGTGAGTGTTGAGCTTATTGCAAGCATGTCTTGAAGAAGAAGGTTGTGTGATCATTCATGTCTACCTTCAAGACATCATCCAAATGATGAGAGTTGGAAAGATTCAAGGTTGATCAAGACTAAGTCAAGAGTGAATCAAGTTGATCAACTCACAAAGCGTAGAAGATGTACCGAGAGGGATCAAGTGATCCCATGGTATGGTAAGCATTGTCCATTGCACTTTGTGTACTAACCCATGGTCTATGTGAGAGTTCTATGTGGGGTTAGGTACGTGTCCATGGGCGTGCGTCAAGAGGCAGATATCATACAACCCATGGAAAGGATGACATCAAGTGGTGATCGCCATCAAGATTGTCGTGTGCAAGTTCAAGTGGAGCATCACAAAGAGATCAAGTTCTTGAATCTTGCCATCCATTGTGCTGTCAATGGACTTGTGAAGATGTGCCGAAGAGTGGCTCACCCATAGTGGACTATGGAGGAGCAATCATCCAGTCTTCATCGAGCCAACGCAATCAAGAAAGGTGGTCCAACTTGAGGGAGTCAAAATCGTCATAATCTAGCTCAAGTGGACCATGTGCAAGGCAAAGGTTTGCCCTTGATAGGTTTTCTATTTTACCAGTCTCGTGGTGGTAGTTGGGAGACCGGGTTATAGGATCGTTTGCCGTACTATCAAGGGGGGCTCTCAAGTTGGTAGCTTGATCGTATCGTTAGTAGAGAGCTCAAACCATTGCATCCTTGCATCATGTTTCTTGGTTCCTGTTTGGTTCTATTTGTGAGTCTTAGAGCTTATGGTCATCTTGATGACAAGCTTGAGTTCATCGAAAACGGAGTTCGCATGCGTCTTCTATGATGTTTTCGGTGTTGGAGGTTTTACCGGTCTTATCCGAGGAAGGGTTCTCACCATTTTCTTATGGGCCTTTTCTCATTTTCTTCTTATTGATATTTTTTTCAAGATTGTGTTAGCTCTTGTCGCTAGCTTTCCAACAAACTCGGTTTCATCGAATTCGGAGTCCGTTTGCAAAAGTTGTGGCAGTTTTGGTGTTCTGAAAAGGTTGTAGCGGATGTAATTTTTTACTACCGCTCCGGAGCGGTAGTACCGCTCCGGACCAAAAACTCATCCCAAGTCCTGCGGTGGTAGGCCCGGATGTAATTTTTTAGTACCGCTCGCAAGCAGTAGTACCGCTACCCTTAGCAGTAGTACCGCTACCCCCTAGCGGTAGTACCGTGAGGTCAAGCGGTACTACCGCTCCGACGGTTCTTCTAGCCTTTTTGCCTCCTCACTGTTGTGTTTCGAAGGGGTACTACCGCCCTAGCGGTAGTACCGCTCCTTGGAGCGATAGTACCGCTCTGTGCGGGCTGTGAGCATAATGGTAGTACCGCTCCACCTATAAAAGAGGGTCTTCTTCCCCATTGAACCTAATCCTTTGAGCTCGTGTTCTTCCCCCATTGTTGACCTTCTTCGAGCTTGCTATCTCTCAATCCCTCCAATGATTCTTGCTAGTTCTTGAGGGAAAAGAGAGAGGAGATCTAGGTCCATGTTTCCACCAATCACTTTCTCCTCTTAGTGAGGGGAACCCCTTGGATCTAGATCTTGGAGTTCTTCGTGTTCTTCTTTCATTCTTCCTCTCATTTTCCTCCCTAGCATTAGTTGCTTTGGTGGGATTTGGGAGAGAAGGACTTGGGCACTCCGTGTGCCCTTGCCACTGCATTTGGTGCATCGGTTTGAGTTCTCCACGCGATACTTGGAAGTTACAAGTTGAGAAGCTCATTACTCTTGGGTGCTTGGTACCCTTGAGCTTGTTCCTCTTGGGTGCTTGGGCGCCCTAGACGGTTGAGGTCACTTCGGAGCCATATTCCAGTGTGGTGAAGCTTCATGGTGTCGTTGGGGAGATAGCCCCAACCTTTGTGGTGTTCGGAGCTCAATCATTGTGGTGTAAAGCTCCGGGCAAGCGTCGGGGTCTCCAATGAGGTTGTGGAGATCGCCCCGAGCAATTGTACGGGTTTAGTGACCGCCCCCAAGGGTTGCCATTTGTACGGGTTCGGTGACCGCCCTCAAGGGTCCCTTAGTGGAATCATGACATCTTGCATTATGCGAGGTTGTGAGGAGATTACGGTGGCCCTAGTGGCTTCTTGGGGAGTTGTGCCTCCACACCGCTCCAAACGGAGATTAGCATCTGCAAGGGTGTGAACTTCGGGATACATCATCGTCTCCCCGTGCCTCGGTTATCTCTTACCCGAGCTCTTTACTTATGCACTATAGTTTGTGATAGCCATATTGTTTCTTGTCATATATCTTGCTATCACATACTTGTTTATCTTGTTTAGCATAAGTTGTTGGTGCACATAGGTGAGCCTAGTTGTTTTAGGTTTTGTGCTTGACAAATTAACCGTTAGGTTTATTCCGCATTTGTTCAAGCCTAAACCATAATTATTTTAAAGCGCCTATTCACCCCCCCCCCTCTAGGCGACATCCACGATCTTTCAATTGGTACCAGAGCCTCATCTCTCTTTATAGGGCTTAACCGCCTAGAGAGTAAGGATGTCGACTAGGGGCTTAGGATTCTCTGACACTCTTAGTTTCGATGGCACAAATTTTGATGTTTGGGTAATTCGCATGCTTAATCTCTTTAGGGTCATGGACCCAAATTTACAGCGAATTGTAGATATGGGTTTTTCTCCTCCAAAGGAACCCCAAAGATTATCTTTAGAGGATGAGAAAAACTCTTATCTCAATGCTCAAGATTCTAATGTGCTTTTTGATGCTTTGAGCAATGTAGTTATTTTTCAACTCATGCCATTCTGGGGTGCTCATGAGTTGTGGACAAAGCTTGAAGATAAATATGGTGTGTCCAATATTTGTGGGGATGATTGTTCTCCCTCCACCTCCGGTCGTATGGTCTTCTCAACTTCTTCTACTTCACCTACATGTGGTTTGCCACAAGGTAATGATATGGTGAGTAGTGTTGGTCATTGCAATGATGATAGTATGCTTATTGTGGATGATCCTTCATCACTATTTTATTGCAATGCTTCCTCTTTGGGCTTTAACACTTCGAGCACTCCAAATGTTTCACATGCTTGTGTTAATAGTCCTTGCATATCATGTAGAAATTTCTTGACTAGATCTCATGATGATATTCTTGCTATGTCTTGTTGCCATGATAAAAATGCATCTATTTCCTCGAAATGTTGTGCTAACAATGTAGAGGAAACTGAACACTCCATGGAACAAGATGTGGTGTTTAATGGTGCCTCAAGGGATCCTACATCATCATCTATTGCTTTTTGCCTTATGGCTAAGGCGTCAAAGGTATCTCCTACTTTGTAACCCCAATATGTCTCTTGATGATGATGTTGATGCTAATGATGATGAGGATAATGATGAAGAGAATGATAATGTTGCCTCCTTAAAAACCAAGGGGGAAATGATTTTTAAAGCTCTTCATAAAAATAAAATTGCTCATTCCAACTTCATGGAAATAATGTCCATTGCCATTGATGGCAAGAAATACATTGAGGAGTTGGAATCTCATCTAGAGGAGCATGAGGTCACCATTGAGAAAATGGAAGCTCATGGGCGTGATTACGCAAATGAGATCACGGAGCTATCTCAAGCTCTTGAACATGAACAAACCACCTCCGAATCTCTTGAGGAGACTTTTGCTCTAGAATTATCTAGAGTGAAGGAATCTAATGATAGAGCTCTTGAGGTGGCCAATGTTTTTGAAACTAAAAATTCTAAGCTTGAAGTTGCTCATGCTAGACTCCTTGAGGATTTTGAGCACCTCGAAAATGGCTCAAGGGTCATCAAGGGTGAGCTCATCAAACTCACCGAGTCTCATGCTCAACTTGAAGCTTCTTATTTAAAAGATCTTGACAAGGTGCCTTCTCCTCTTGTTGTTAATGATGATGCTTGTGCTACTAACTCTATTTCTTGTGAAGCATCCATTTTAAAGGAGAATGTTGAGCTAACGGCTCAACTTGAGTTGCTAGCTAGCAAGTATGGGAAATTGGAAGAAAGTCCTGAAAAGCTTTCTAGCTCTCATGATGATCTTCTTGTATCCCATAATGTGCTAAAAATAGCTCATGAGGCTATGATTGCTAAGGTAACATCTAGTGAGCCTCATGTGGACATTAGCACTACTTTTAGTCAAAATGCTATATTGCCTTGTGCTAGTCCTTGTAATTCGTCTATGCATAACATTGGTACATCTTGTGATGAATTACTTTCCTTGCCTTGTTTCTCTAATGATGAAGCTTATACTTCCTCTAGTACTTGTGTTGAGACTAACCATGTAGAGGAAATCAAAGAGCTCAAGGCCCAAGTCACTTCTTTGAAGAAAGACTTGGAAAAGAGTCATGAAGGGAAATCCACACTCAACAATATCTTGAGTGTGCAAAAATCCCCCAATGACAAAGGTGGACTTGGATTCAACTCCAATAAGAAGAAGAAGTCCAAGAGCAACAACAAGAAGGGCCAAAAACAAGTCAAAAGTTCGGCCAAGATTATTTGCTTCAAGTGCAAAATTGAAGGGCACCATGTTAGATCTTGCCCATTGAAGAAGAAGGCCATTAGTGACAAGCAACAAGGGAAGCGGCTACAAGTGCATTCTCATGCTCAACCTCAAGTTGAAGAAAGGCCTCTTCCCAAGAAGACTCAAGCTAATGCTTCTCAAGTTGAGAAATCAAGTGAGAAGAAAGTAAAGAGTAGACGTTGCTACCTATGTCGTGAGAAAGGTCACCTCGCTTCTTCATGCACTAGTGGTAACTTATCCAACCCAATTATTATTGATGATGTCTATTATCTTGGGAAGGATACGGTTGGAAATGTGGTTGCCAAGTTTGTTGGTACTCAAAGTGGTTTGAAGCAAAGAACCATTTGGGTAGCCAAGCCTATTGTGACTAACCTCTTAGGACCCAACTTGGTTGGGGACCAACTAGTTCAAACTTGATCAATAGGTGTTGTTGGAGGGTATTGGAGACTTGGCTACTTTATGAAGAATTAAGGGGACTTCATCATTCTAATTGTCTCAAGCCAAGTCATTCGGATTATCAAGTTTCTATCTTATATCCAATGTTCCTCCATGCGGTAACTCATGCTTAAAGTGTTTACATTGATAGTTACTTACCCCTTTGCATGTTTGGTTTTTTTCCTTGCATGTGTTTGTATATGTTGTGCTTCCAACTTGATTATCTTGAGCAATCAAGTATGTGTGTGTTGGTTTGCACATCATGTACGTGTGTGTCATGCATTGAGCCTTTTGCATCTTGTTCATTTCTTAGTTGGCTCTTGTGAGAGATTAATGGAATATCCCATTATGGGGGAGTGATGTGCTTTGTGCACCTCACAATCCTATATATGTGTGTACATGAGTAATACCATCTAGTATTGATATTTCAAGATTATCTAGTCGCTATGTGGTATGTCTTCTCATGAGAAATTCAAATTCTAAATAGTCCATTAATTATCTCTTGTTGGATACTTTTTATTGCCTCTTGTTAAGTTTTTATTGGTATCACATTATGGGGGAGTAATATGCTATGTGCATATTACAATCCTAGAAAATGTGTACATTTGAGATATTGTCACCTAGAATTGATATTGTAAATTATCTTGTTCCTAGGTGGCATGTTAGCTCTACAAGTTGCAATTTGCTTGTGTATGGTATGAAGATGATGTTGGATATCATGGCTATCTACCAAGGGGAATTATTTCCAAATACTTCTTGTCTTTTGACAATTGGTACTCACTTATGTGTGGTAGAAATTATTGATCATCTTTACATTGGCCTTTGCTTTTATTTGCCTTATCTCTTGCCTAGGATTGTGTCAACTCCCATTATTTTCCATACCACTTGTGGATCTTGTTATTTCCTTGAGCTTTTCTAGTGTTTGTATAGATATAGTGAAAGTGGTGATCCCAACTTGTGCTTTTTGTATTCAAATGAAAATTCTCTATAATGCACTAGTCTTGGGGGATCTATCCTATTTTCTATGAAACACTCATCTTGTGATCCTTTTCAAGTGTGTGTTTGTGGAAGGCAAGTCGTTTCTTTTTGGTACTTTGTGCCATCATGAAACTTTGTAGAGGGCTTGGTTTGTTTGGAACCATTCTCTTTTGGGAGTTTGACATCTTTCTTTTTGTGTGTATCAATGGATATCTCATTCCTTGATGTATCTTTCAATTGATGTCTTCCAAGTGATCTTTTATTCATTTGGTATCTTTTCTTCGCTTGGTAGTTCTTTGTCTTTTGGTCTCGGTTCTTTAAAGTTTTGAGCATGCATGTTTACTTCATGTATTTTATTTGGCATGCTTTCTTTCTTTGACCCAATATATAGGGGAAACTCCACCAAGTCTCAAATTGGATGAGATGTGCATGAAATTCATTTCCATATCTATATGCACATATTTATGTGGAGTTTGTCCTATGTATTGGTGTTTCTAACTATTTGGTCCCAATGAGTTTGGGTACCATTTAGTTTGTGTTGTTCTTCTAGGAACGGTTGGAGATGCATTGGATCTCGGCTCACTCACAAGGAAGGTGCTGTCATCATGTGCTTATTGGAGTCAAACTAGGATGATCAATGAACTACCATCTACCTTCATTTGGTATCTACTACATCCTTCCAATGGTATCTCGGTAACAAGTATCATCATCTACTTCATGCACACATTTCTTGCATCAACCTTGTGTGAGTTGTATCATGGCATGTAATTCATTTTTTTTGTGATACTTGTTTCCTTTCTCAAAGCATCTCAACGATGATCTCATGTTGCTAGTTGTGATGTCTTTGATGGTTGTGTGGTAGGAATTCATTTATATACAATAAGACCATATCTAGCCATGTGCTATGCTTCCAAGCAAATATCTTATTGGTATATGTATGACTTCCTTGTGGATATCTTGTTCCTACGTGTTGTAACTATATCGAGTGTACATCCTTCTTTGTAGACATATATCATCATGATTTCGTCTACCTAGAACCTTATACACTTGAGAGAAGTTGCATATCTAGATGATATCCTTTCTTTCACGTCCACCTTGTCTTTCTTATGTTATTTCTTTGGTGGCTCCGTGAAAGCTTTTGCCTTGAGTGCGTGTCCTCTATCGTTGCATCTTGTTGCACTCTTGTGTGGTGAAGATTATTTTCCTCTTGCTTATCTTTACGAGGCTTTTTCCATCTTAATTGGTATCCCTCGTCTTGATGAGCCTCTCATCGCCTATCTTCACCACGGGTTGTCACAAGCATAGGTTCTCTTTTGCTTTTGAGTAAGCTTGTGAACCCTTGTGCCAGTTGTGTGTGGGAATGATAGGCCTTGCACCATGTGCCTCATTCTTTCAAGACTATGTTGATGCTAATGCTCATCCTGATTTTAGTCTTCTCAAGTGCTTCGCCATGACTCACACACATCATTTTGATTGAGCCTATTCTTAAGTTGTCTCTTTTACATGTTGCTCAACCATGTGCTTGTTGCAAGCGCTAGGCTTTGTTTCCTATATGCTCACTTGCATTGGATGTGAGTTTCTATTGATTTTGGGGGAGCTATGATCCTATTTTGTGCACTTTGTATTCAAATACAAAAATTCCTTTGTGTGCACAAATCATGGGGAGCTTCTCTAGTTTCTTTAGAACACTCCTTTGCGCTCATCATAATATCTTTATTCTTGTGGCATGTAGGATCATTGGTCTAGTTGGTTCAATTGATATCCGTTGATTGCTTGCTTCATTTGGTATCTTCCGATTGCTTGTGTCTCTCTTTGTTATGTCTTTGTGGCATATCTTTCTGTTGCAATCTTTGGGTCTCAATATAGTTTGTCTTCCTCCAAGTATTGGCAGTTGGATATGTGTATTGCATTCCACTATCTTGTTGAGAAATACACAATTTATGGAGGAACACCTTTTATTTTGGCCTTCTAAGCTTTTCACCCATTTTGGCAATCGATGCCAATGGGGGAGGAGTTTCAGAGAGTTTTGTGGAGAAGTCTTCTGAGTTTTCTCCTTGCTTTGGTTTTGGTTCCTAAGCATTTGCATCTCATTCTCACGCATCATTGGTTGTTGCATTGCATGGTGATGCATAATTCCTTGTATAAACTCTCTTGAAAGTGATTGTCATCAATTACCAAAATGTGGGAGATTGAAAGAACATGTGGCGCCCCCATGTATGGTTTTGGCAATTGATGACAATCTCTATGGACTAATGGTTGCCTTGAGTTATATTTGAAGGGTTTGTCCATAGGCTTTTCTTGGAGTCCATTTGTTGGTTTCAAGGAGAGTTTGTGATGACCACGTGCTATTAAGGAATTATCCAAAGATCGGTCATGTGAGTGTTGAGCTTATTGCAAGCATGTCTTGAAGAAGAAGGTTGTGTGATCATTCATGTCTACCTTCAAGACATCATCCAAATGAAGAGAGTTGGAAAGATTCAAGGTTGATCAAGACTAAGTCAAGAGTGAATCAAGTTGATCAACTCACAAAGCGTAGAAGATGTACCGATAGGGATCAAGTGATCCCATGGTATGGTAAGCATTGTCCATTGCACTTTGTGAACTAACCCATGGTCTATGTGAGAGTTCTATGTGGGGTTAGGTACGTGTCCATGGGCGTGCGTCAAGAGGCAGATATCATACAACCCATGGAAAGGATGACATCAAGTGGTGATCGTCATCAAGATTGTCGTGTGCAAGTTCAAGTGGACCATCACAAAGAGGTCAAGTGCTTGAATCTTGCCATCCATTGTGCTGTCAATGGACTTGTGAAGATGTGCCGAAGAGTGGCTCACCCATAGTGGACTATGGAGGAGCAATCATCCAGTCTTCATCGAGCCAACGCAATCAAGAAAGGTGGTCCAACTTGAGGGAGTCAAGATCGTCATTATCTAGCTCAAGTGGACCATGTGCAAGGCAAAGGTTTTCCCTTGATAGGTTTTCTATTTTACCGGTCTCGTGGTGGTAGTTGGGAGACCGGGTTATAGGATCGTTTGCCGTACTATCAAGGGGGGCTCTCAAGTTGGTAGCTTGATCGTATCGTTAATAGAGAGCTCAAACCATTGCATCCTTGCATCATGTTTCTTGGTTCTTGTTTGGTTCTCTTTGTGAGTCTTAAATCTTATGGTAATCTTGATGACAAGCTTGAGTTCATCGAAAACGGAGTTCGCATGCGTCTTCTATGATGTTTTCGGTGTTGGAGGTTTTACCGGTCTTATCCGAGGAAGGGTTCTCACCATTTTCTTATGGGACTTTTCTCATTTGCTTCTTATTGATATTTTTTTCAAGATTGTGTTAGCTCTTGTCGCTAGCTTTCCAACAAACTTGGTTTCATCGAATTCGGAGTCCGTTTGCAAAAGTTGTGGCAGTTTTGGTGTTCTGAAAAGGCTGTAGCGGTACTACCGCAAATTGGAGCGGATGTAATTTTTTACTACCGCTACAAAGCGGTACTACCGTGGCTCCTAGAGCGGTAGTACCGCTCCGAAACAAAAACTCGTCCCAAGTCCTGCGGTGGTAGGCCCGGATGTAATTTTTTAGTACCGCTCGCAAGCAGTAGTACCGCTACCCATAGCAGTAGTACCACTACCGCTAGCGGTAGTACCGTGATGTCAAGCAGTACTATCGCTCCGACGGTTCTTCTGGCCTTTTTGCCTCCTCGCTATTGTGTTTCGAAGGGGTACTACCGCCCTAGCGGTAGTACCGCTCTGTGCGGGCTGTGAGCATAACGGTTGGATTTTTCTTCACCTATAAAAGAGGGTCTTCTTCCCCATTGAACCTAATCCTTTGAGCTCGTGTTCTTCCCCCATTGTTGACCTTCTTCGAGCTTGCTATCTCTCAATCCCTCCAATGATTCTTTCTAGTTCTTGAGGGAAAAGAGAGAGGAGATCTAGATCCACGTTTCCACCAATCACTTTCTCCTCTTAGTGAGGGGAACCCCTTGGATCTAGATCTTGGAGTTCTTCGTGTTCTTCTTTCGTTCTTCCTCTCATTTTCCTCCCTGGCATTAGTTGCTTTGGTGGGATTTGGGAGAGAAGGACTTGGGCACTCCGTGTGCCCTTGCCACTGCATTTGGTGCATCGGTTTGAGTTCTCCACGCGATACGTGGAAGTTACAAGTTGAGTAGCTTATTACTCTTGGGTGCTTGGTACCCTTGAGCTTGTTCCTCTTGGGTGCTTGGGCGCCCTAGACGGTTGAGGTCACTTCGGAGCCATATTCCATTGTGGTGAAGCTTCGTTGTGTCATTGGGGAGATAGCGCCAACCTTTGTGGTGTTCGGAGCTCAATCATTGTGGTGTAAACCTCCGGCCAAGCGTCGGGGTCTCCAATTGGGTTGTGGAGATCACCCTAAGCAATTGTATGGGTTCGGTGACCGCCCCCAAGGGTTGCCATTTTTGTACGGGTTCGGTGACCGCCCTCAAGGGTCCCTTAGTGGAATCACGACATCTTGCATTGTGCGAGGGCGTGAGGAGATTACTGTGGCCCTAGTGGCTTCTTGGGGAGCATTGTGCCTCCACACCGCTCCAAACGGAGATTAGCATCCGCAAGGGTGTGAACTTCGGGATACATCATCGTCTCCGCGTGCCTCGGTTATCTCTTACCCGAGCTCTTTACTTATGCACTATACTTTGTGATAGCCATATTGTTTCTTGTCATATATCTTGCTATCACATAGTTGTTTATCTTGCTTAGCATAAGTTGTCGGTGCACATAGGTGAGCCTAGTTGTTTTAGGTTTTGTTCTTGACAAATTAACCGTTAGGTTTATTCTGCATTTGTTCAAGCCTAAACCATAATTATTTTAAAGCGCCTATCCCCGCCCCCCCTCTAGGCGACATCCACGATCTTTCACCCGGACTCCGATCCAGCAGGGTGTCGGGGATGAGTTCCGTCAGCACGACGGCATGGTGACGATGATGATGTTCTACCGATGCAGGGCTTCGCCTAAGCACCGCAACGATATGACCGAGATGGAATATGGTGGAGGGGGCACCGCACACGGCTAAGGAACGATCACAATGATCAACTTGTGTCTAGAGGTGCCCCCCTGCCCCCATATATAAAGGAGGGAGGGGGAAGGTGCGGCCGGCCCCCTAGGGGTGCGCCTGGAGTAGTCCTACTCCCACCGGGAGTAGGACTCCCTCCTCTTGCCTTGGTGGAGAAGGAAAGGGGGGAGGGGAAAGAGGAAAGGGGGGCGCCCCCCCTCCTTGTCCTATTCGGACTAGGGGGGGAGGGAGCGCGCGGCCTGCCCTGGACGACCCTCCTCTTCTCCCTCATGGCCCATGTAGGCCCATTAACCCCCGAGGGGGTTCCGTGAACCCCCCGGTACTCCGGTAAAATCCCGATTTCACCCGGAACGTTTCCGATATCCAAATATAGGCTTCCAATATATCAATCTTTATGTCTCGACCATTTCGAGACTCCTCGTCATGTCCGTGATCACATCCGGGACTCCGAACAACCTTCGGTACATCAAAACTTATAAACTCATAATAAAACTGTCATCGTAACGTTAAGCGTGCGGACCCTACAGGTTTGAGAACTATGTAGACATGACCTAGAACTGTTCCGGGTGAATAACCAATAGCGGAACCTGGATGCTCATATTGGCTCCTACATATTCTACGAAGATCTTTATCGGTCAAACCGCATAACAACATATGTTGTTCCCTTTGTCATCGGTATGTTACTTGCTCGAGATTCGATCGTCGGTATCCAATACCTAGTTCAATCTCGTTACTGGCAAGTCTCTTTACTCGTTACGTAATGCATCATTCCGTAACTAACTCATTAGTTACATTGCTTGCAAGGCTTATAGTGATGTGCATTACCGAGAGGGCCCAGAGATACCTCTCCGACAATCGGAGTGACAAAACCTAATCTCGAAATACGCCAAATCAACATGTACCTTTGGAGACACCTGTAGAGCTCCTTTATAATCACCCAGTTATGTTGTGACGTTTGGTAGCACACAAAGTGTTCCTCCGGTAAACGGGAGTTGCATAATCTCATAGTTGTAGGAACTTTGTATAAGTCATGAAGAAAGCAATAGCAACATACTAAACGATCAAGTGCTAGGCTAACGGAATGGGTCAAGTCAATCACATCATTCTCCTAATGACGTGATCCCGTTAATCAAATGACAACACATGTCTATGGTTAGGAAACATAACCATCTTTGATTAATGAGATAATCAAGTAGAGGCATACTAGTGACATTATGTTTGTCTATGTATTCACACACATGTATCATGTTTCCAGGTAATACAATTCTAGCATGAATAATAAACATTTATCATGAAATGAGGAAATAAATGATAACTTTATTATTGCCTCTAGGGCATATTTCCTTCACTTTCATGAGTTTACTAGAGAGAACCCTACTCTCATAGATTGCGACGTTTAACAATCAGACTCATATAGGTGCGTTCTTCAAAAGATGTTCTGCAGGACAACTTCTCTGCTTCAAAGAGCCACTTAGAACACATTAAGATATACATCAACCTGCCATGCAGATTAGGAGAGTATCGCATCTTCATGGAGTGGTATTTTTAACAGTAAGGATACTCTCCTCCCAGTTGACCAACAGCTTGTCTTCCACATCTAATTCACGGGATCTCCGATCACAAAGAATAGGTTACCACTGTGAACAACTCATGTTGTGGGTCTCATACCCATCTCCCTCGATGCATTATCTATCACATTACGTGATAGACCCTTAGTAAAAGGATCTTCCTGATTTTTAGACGTTTGGATATAATCCAATGCAATAACTCCGGAGTTTCTCATTTTTCTGACAGACTTTAACCTTCTCTGAACGTGTCTTGATGACTTCATGTAATCCTTTGAACTGTTCACTTTCGTGATCACAATTTGATTATCACGGTTCATAAGGATACCCGGTACAGGTTTCTCAACAACGGGCAAGTCATTCAAGAGTCGGCGAAGCCAGTCTGCTTCGACTGTAGCTGTATCTAGTGCTATGAGTTCTGCTTCCATTGTTGACCTTGTTAAGATGGTCTGCTTGCAAGACTTCCAAGAAACAGCGCCACCTCCATGAGTGAATACATATCTGCTCGTGGCCTTTATCTCATCAGCATCTGAGATCCAGTTTGAGTCACTATACCCTTCAAGCACCTTTGGGTGCCCAGTGTAGTGAATTCAATAATTCGCAGTGCCTTTCAAATGACGCAAAACTCTCTCTAGAGCTTTCCAATGCTCATCTCCTTGTTTTGAGACAAATCGGCTCAGTTTGCTAACAGCAAAAGAGATGTAAGGTCTTGTAGCACTGGCTAAGTACATAAGCGAGCCAATAATCTGTGAATATTTCAGTTGGTCTCTAGCAATTCTCTGATTCTTTCGAAGCAACGCACTAGCATCATATGGTGTTGAAGAGGGCTTGCAGTCACTGTAGCCAAAGCGACTCAAGATCTTTTCCACATAGCGGGATTGAAGCAATGTAATCCCACCATCATCGTCTCTCAACAACTTGATGTTCATAATGACATCAGCCACTCCTAAATCCTTCATCTCAAAACAGCGAGATAGGAAATCCTTGACCTCCTTAATAACATTCAGATTTGTTCCAAAAATCAGTATGTCATCAACATACAAGCAAAGCATAACTCCCTCGCCCCCACCATGGCGATAGTAGTACACACATTTTTCAACTTCGTTCACAACAAAGCCTGCAGCTGTTAAAGTTCTTTCGAACTTCTCATGCCACTGTTTGGGTGCTTGCTTGAGTCCATACAAAGACTTCAACAACTTACACACTTTCCCTTCCTGACCATCTATTACAAACCCATCTGGTTGTTCCATATAAATTTCCTCGTCCAACTCTCCATTTAGGAAAGCAGTCTTAACATCCATTTGATGAACAGAAGACCATGTGAGGCAGCTAGTGAAAGTAGAACTCGAATAGTGGTCAGTCGAGTCACAGGTGAGTAAGTATCAAAGAAGTCTTCACCTTCCTTTTGGGTATAACCCTTAGCCATGAGCTGAGCCTTGTACTTTTCAGTAGTACCATCAGGCCTAAGCTTCTTCTTGAATACCCATTTGCATCCTATAGGTTTGCACCCATAAGGACAATCTGTTATCTCCCAAGTTTCATTAACCAAGATGGAATCCATCTCGCTACGAACTGCTTCCTTCCAGTAGTCAGCATCTTCAGATGCATATGCCTATGAAATAGAACTGGGAGTGTCATCTATGAGATACACAAGAAAATCATCACCAAAGGACTTTGCAGTCCTCTGTCTCTTGCTCCTAATAGGAACTTCATTGTTCTCCTCCACAGGACTTTCAAAGTGTTCCATCAAAATGGCAGGTTTGGTAATTGTAACTGGTTCCTGATTCGATGAACTAGGCATCTCCTGATTAGATGAGGTAGCCATATCCTTCATGGGAAAGATATCTTCAAAGAAAGTCGCATCATTCGACTCCATGATTGTACCGACATGCATGTCAGGTACCTCAGATTTTACAACCAAGAATCTATAGCCAATGCTATGAAAAGCATATCCCAGGAAAACACAATCCACAGTCTTTGGTCCAAGTTTCCGCTTCTTTGGAATTGGAACATTGAATTTCGCCAAACAACCCCATGTTCGTAGATAAGAGAGTTTTAACATTTTCTTCTCCCATTCCTCGAATGGAGTTATCTCTTTGTTCTTTGTGGGAACTCGATTTAGGACATGACATGCTGTCAATATCGCCTTCCCCCACCATGCCTTGGAGAGAGCCGATGTGTCTAACATGGTGTTAACCAAATCAGTTAGAGTTCGGTTCTTTCTTTCGGCCACCCCATTTGACTGAGGTGAGTAGGGAGGCGTCCTCTCATGGATTATACCATGTTCCGCACAAAAAGCATCAAATTCATTGGAAAAATAGTCTCCACCACGGTCGGACCTAAGCATCTTGATTTTTCGATCAAGTTGGTTTTCCACTTCAGCTTTATAGATCTTGAAAAAGTTCAAAGCCTCATCCTTAGATTTCAGAAGATACACACAACAGTATCTAGTGGAGTCGTCAATTAACGTCATGAAATATTTCTTTCCACCTTTTGTCAAAACACCATTCATTTCACATAGATCTGAATGTATAAGTTCTAGTGGTGCAAGATTTCTCGTCTCCACGGTCACGTGAGACTTACGAGGTTGCTTAGCTTGCACACACACTGGACACTTAGATCCCTTGACAGTGGTGAAACTAGGGATTAAGTTCAACTTCGCTAGTCGCGACATGCAACCAAAGTTAACATGACAAAGACGTGAATGCCACACATTTGATTCACTATTGTTGCAAATATGATTAACAACTTTATTGCAAACGTCTGATAAGGATAAACGAAACAGGCCTCCTGACTCATAGCCTTTACCAACAAAGGTTCCATACTTGGATATTACAAATTTATTCGACTCAAAGACAAGCTTATAGCCATCTCTACACAGAAGAGATCCGCTAACAAGATTTTTATTGACGGAGGGGACATAATGCACGTTCTTCAGCCGCACGATCTTCCCCAAAGTAAACTTCAGATCGACCGTGCCAGCACCACGAACAGAAGCACTTGAACCGTTGCCCATTAGCACGGTTGAAGTCCCTGCGGTCTGATAAGACGAAAACATGGAAATGTCACCGCATACATGCACATTAGCACCCGTGTGAATCAACCAATCAGGAGAATGACATACTGAAAGAATAGTGGGAAATATATCGTACCCAGCATCCTTCATGTCAATGTCTCTGATGACAACATTAGCGGTCTTGCCGCCTTTCCCAGGATGACGCTTGTCATAGCGATTAGGGCAACTTGGAGCCCAATGATCAGGATCTCCACACACATGACAAGCACCTTTCTTCTTGTCACTCTTCTTCTTGAAGTTCGTGTGTTGTACAGCCTTGTTCTTCCCATCAAACTTTGCTTTACCATCAAGCTTGCCCTTGTTCTTGAACTTGTGGGACTGGAAGTTTTTCTTCTGTACCAGATTGGCATTAGATCCTCCCTCAATACCTCGAGCACGTGTGTCCTTTGCTCTCGCCTTTTCTTCCACATCAAGAGTACCAATGAGATCCGGGACGGAAAACTCCTGTCTCTTATGCTTCAGTAAGGTAGCAAAATTCCTCCATGAAGGAGGAAGCTTAGTGATGATACCCCCGGCAACAAACTTGTCCAGTAGGAAACAATTGAAGTGCTCAAGTTCTCTAGCAAATGACTATATCTCATGAGCTTGCTCAACCACGGAGTGCTCTTCAGTCATCCTGTAGTCATAGAATTGCTCCATGATGTACAGCTCAGTGCCAGCATCCGAGACCCCAAACTTGGCCTCGAGTGCATCCCACATATCTTTTCCATTATCAATTGACGCATAAGCATCAACTATGTTCTCACCAAGAACACTCAAGAGAGCAGCCTTAAACAAAGTATCCATTTTCTGAAAAGCTTGTGCCTGTTGAGCATCAAGTTCTCCTTCAGGTCTACCAAGAGTGGCGTCATAGCAACTCATGGTTTGTAACCATAAGACTACTCTCACGCGCCACCTCTTATAGTGGATACCCTCAAACATAGGAGGTCTCATGGAAGCAGCAAAACCATTTGAGGTAAATTGCCTATAATAAGGTTTTTGGATTGTTCGAAATATGAGCAATTTACCGAATGATTTTATTAACAGAAATAGTAGATAAAACATGGCTAGTATAGCAGTGATAAAATAAGCCATGCGATTTGACAAAGAGAAGGTAAACAACATGTTCATATATGAATCGTAACTAAACATATCTAGAGCAGACAGTATAGCAGGTTGCACATATGAAATAGAGTCTAACATATCTAGGGCAAATACTAGAACCAGGAACTGTAGCAGAACCTCTAATAGAAAGGGGAGAGACACGTACGTGACAGCAGCAGGAGCAGAGACACTGAAATTGGGGTCGGTGTCCTCCATGTCGTCGAGGAGGTTGTCGACGTCGGGGAAGTAGTCGTCGTCGGGGAAGTAGTCGTTGGAGTCCGGGGCGTCCGTGACGAAGAAGTCAGTAGTCACGCAGAGCGCTCCCCAAAAACCTTATCACCCTTCTCCCGTACATGACTCAAAAGGTGCGGTTCCGGAGGCCTACTATCTCGACCAGCGGTGCACGCCGCAAGCCGGGATGAGGAAGAACATAACGGCAGCGCAGTGCTCAGGAACTTGTGTCGAGAGGAGGAAGAGATTCTGGTGCGTCTCTCTGAGAGGAGCGACCTCCCTTTTATAGGCACAAGAGAACAAGGCGAGAGGCTGCGCCGGGAGTTGAAGGGAACACGGGAGACGAAACGAATAGGCAACAGCCAAAGAGGCGCGCCGTTCGGATTCAGTGTCCACTACAGAAAAAAAATGTTTCAGCTTCCGAGTGACCTTTCGTATACCCGTAGTGCGTGGCAAAAAATTAGACATCGACTCATTCCCGCAACCCGCGGCGCGCCATGACGAGGCGTGGCGTGGCGAGGCGGGCGGCGGAGGTGGAGCGTGCGTGGATGTCCCCCTTGTTCTCATGCTCATACAAGTGGGGAAAGAGCCTCCCTTATAAGGAGGTCCAATTCCCACTCAACTAGCAATGTGGGACTAAACATTAGTAGTATCCCTTGCCTTGCACAAATGAGCTAAGTGGGTCTCTAGAATTTATTTAGGAATTTCTAAAATAGTTATTGGGCTGTCCCAAAATAGACTAAATTCCAGCAAAAAATTACTCCATCCCAATTCCCACGAGTATGTTTACTTCGGTTTGCGGCGGCTGAGTAAAATTATCTTCCCCTCATCCGCCTTCTCTTCTCCCCCTCGCATCGCTGTCGGCGCGTCCCACGCCCTAATCCGCCGCCCCTCTCCTCCCAATGACCGAACGTGGTGAACAGAGGTCCCCTCCGCCGATCCGCAGCGTGGATCTGCGCCACCAGCCCGCAGATCATCGTCCGCCACCGCTTCCTCGAGCCGCTGCCACTCGCCCGGTCCCCCCGCCGCCGCGGCCCTCACTCGATTCGAGAATTTCCCGGAGCTCCTTCTGCCCTGGCCGCTGACGAGGACCTACCACGGCGTCCGGTAGAGGTCGTGGGGACGAGGGTGGCAGAGATCAACGACTGGGAGACCCACCAACGATGGTGGATCAGGTCGTTCCACACAGCCGAGCTCGCGGCCATGGAGTACGATCGGTGGCAGGTGAGCTACCACGATGCCAACGCCCGGCTAAAATTCCCGTTCGGAACGCGCGGGTCCACCTCGTCCCGCCGGAGCACGGGGTGGTGAGCACTCAGATGGCGCAGGGGGTCCGAGAGGCGAGGGAGCGCCTCAAGGCGGAGGCCTCCGACGAGGCCTACATGGATGACCTCCGTCGGCAGTAGATATTCATCGTCAACGGCGGCGAAGTCATCGTCATCTCCGACGACGAGGAGGACGGCAAGAAGGGTGTCGAGGAGGAGGAGATCGACGTCGAGGACTATTTAGGTTTAGAGTTTAGGGTTTAGGGTTTAATTTGGGTTGTCAAGACTATTTATGTTGAACTTATTTTTGAATACATGTGAATTGGTTGAAATTAGATTGAATTTATGCAAATTTACGCCTTACTCCACTATGTTTAAGGAATCGGCTAAAACCGATCAAAATTTAGTAATATGCATATTCCATTAAAGTTTCGGTTTTGCTAGAACTCATCTAGCTGAGTTCTAATTATGTCTCATTCACTTTTATAGCCATTGGATATGATGCTATAAGATGTGTGTGTGCTGACGTGGATTGATACTCCTTTTCTATCTGTTCCGTTTTCCGGGTGAATGAGACCAAATTATATCTCATCTAGATGAGTTATAGGCACTGCCTTAAAGTTTATTAGGCCAGATACTCCGCTATCTTTTAGGGATCGGTTAGAAAGGTCCTTAGTGGGTGAAAAAAATTTACTCGTGAGTATATAGGCATTGTTGAGCAACCATATTTACTGGAAGGATAAGAAAACTAGTCCAGCAGTGGGAGGAGCCCCTACGGTTTTAAAATTAAGATTAAAGAGGAGCTGTATCAGTACTCGTTGGTTTGTTTTGTCAACCGAGGGGATTGGTGAGCAAGTCTTTCGGTTACTGGCATGGAATGTTCTGGAACCTGGATAACTCGCGCACTACCTAGCGTGCTCGTTGGCCTTTCCTTTTCATGCGTTGCGAGCACTACTGACCATTCAAAAAAAAAAAAACCTTGCTCCGCTTTTGAAATTCATCTGCGGGCCATGTTTTGACCCAGCCAGACATGATTACCGCGGCTACGTGTCGAGCCGCCGGGGCGGCGCGGTGCCCCGCCCCCGCCCGCGGAAGTGGCCAGGACGCAAGTCTCCGCGCCAAGGTGCCATCACGCGGCTGCGAAAAGTCAGCCCAGGCCCGCGCGGACGGCCAGCCCACCCGCGGCTGGAAGCCCCGTCCAGTGACGAGCGGAGCCGACCCTCGCAGGGGACCCCCGGGACGGCCACACGTGTACGGTCGCCGGAGGCGTCGTCGAGGCTGCGGGGGTTTGGTGTTGGTGGTGGGTGGGACTGGGCGGCGGTCCGTCGTCACGGGGTGACCGCCGGCCGGCGGTGGCGGTGGGCCCGTGGCTGGCTTGTTGTCGTGGACTTTGGATTGTACTACTACTAGCACAGCGGGAGCGACGTCTTTTTTTTTTAGATGGGGAGGGAGGGGTTTTAGAGTCGTGCGTGCCGAAAGTGAGTGCTGAATCGGCCAGATGGATTTGTCATGGTGCGTGCCGCGCGCATAAATGCGGAAAGGTAAACAGTGTCGCCCTGTTCTGTGTCCTCTTTCGGGGAAGCGTTGCAATCATAATTCCAGTAGCGCTCCTCTTTTAAGCATTTATATCAACCTTTGATGTGAAATTCCATTAGAAAAAACCTTTGATATGAAACGAAAGGTCTGGAACTCAAACGATCTTGATTAAATGAGCATTTTTTTATTACATATAATTCTGAAAAAGGAGCAGATAAAACATAATGATCATAATAGTGAGAGATGTAGGTCTTTTGCCTTGTTCCAATAAATAATAGCGATGAGAACTGAAATAGGTAACAAGGTGATAAAACTAGTAATGCAATCCGGTACCTAAAGGACAAACATCATGCCGATGTCTGGTGGCGGCGCAACGTGCAAGCAAAACCAAGACGTTGTCCGCCCAATTTTGCTGCAAAAGGAGCAGGCCTAAGTGTAAATTTAGACAATGTTTGCAAGAATATTTTGGCAGCCTTTAGTTTGGCCCGCCCAGGACTTTGATTCTATTATTGGTTTCCTTTCATGCAATGAAATGAAATCGGGGGCAATGCCCCTCAATTTAAAAAAAGGACTTTGATTCTAGCTCCACCAGTGCTGATGTCAATTGCTAATGCTATTAGACCAACCACAATCTCTAACACCGGGACAAGAACACATACGGTGAAAGAAGAGACAGTCGCATCGTTGGTCATGTCGCTGAAAAGATCGCTGATGTTGTGGAAGTAGTCGCACACAACCACGTTGGTGCAGAAGTCAACTGTTGCTCATCAAAAACCTTACCGCTCCTCTCCCACACATGATCACAAGAGACAGTGTTTAGACTTGTCCCGCTTCACGGTGCACATCAAGAAGTGTGATAGGAAAACGGTTGGCGGTGCAACGCTACTAGTTAAAACTGCCCGTTAGTTTGACTCCCACTAGTGGGCGAAACATTAAACTTCTTTGCTAGGTGATACTCCCTCCTGCCTAAAATATAAGACGCGGTTTGACTTTTCTGGTCTTCGTTACGGAACTTTAACTATGATTTTTATGTATTCTATGTCTATAAAATTAGTATACGTACATATGAAATAAAATTGTTCTGCAAGATAAATACGATGATGCCATTTATACATGTTCAATCCATATACATTGATATATATTAGTGGTCAAAGTCGTGCATCAAAGACCGTAAAAAGAAGTTACACTTACACATGCATAGATCCTTACTCGAGTCGCTAATTCATGAAACACGACACACACGGGATGAATGGTAGAGGAGCGTGGGCATATGTTATCTTCTCAAGCTCCTGCTAGCGTGTGTCGTGAAGGAATCATTCTTATACGTTGGTTCAACGCACGTTTCACTGGTGGAGTTAGAGCATCTCCGGTCGGGTGTCCAAACCTGTCTCAAACGCCCGGGCGGCCTGTCTGGTCACTGACCGGTCACGAAAATCTGACCCAGACGGACGCCTCAAATGCCCGGCCTGGCCGGCACCCCTCATGTCCAGCCTAAACATGGAGCGGATGTGGGGCGCCTGAGCGTGTTCGCCATGTAGGACTGACGATGGGGTCCCATGCGGAATTGCCGAAAACCCGGCGGTCCGACGAACGCCTTCTCCGTCACCGCGGTGTGACGCCGCGCGGCGCCGCTCTGGCTCGCCGCCCGAGGACAAATCCGGCTATTTAAGCATGCCCGTGTCCCCCAACCCTAGCCCAATCACCCCCTCCCTCTCTACGCCGCCGCTCAAGCCCGTCCGCCTCCTCTCCCCCACTCTCTGGCGTTGCCATGGTCCGGCGAAAAATCACCACATACGCTATGCTCGCCGGAGAATCGGAGGCGGATCGCGGAGGAGATCCAGTCAAGGCGCGTCGCCCGCATCGTTGTCGGGCTGCCTCCGGACTCCTCGGAGGAGGATGAGGAGGAGGAGGGGAGCAGCTGCCGGAGCCGATGGAGGTGACGGATCTGGAGGAGGACGAGGCGGAGCTGAAGGAAATATGCCCTAGAGGCAATAATAAAGTTATTATTTATTTCCTTATAATCATGATAAATGTTTATTATTCATGCTAGAATTGTATTTACCGGAAACATAATACATGTGTGAATACATAGACAAACAGAGTGTCACTAGTATGCCTCTACTTGACTAGCTCGTTAATCAAAGATGGTTATGTTTCCTAACCATGAACAATGAGTTGTTATTTGATTAACGAGGTCACATCATTAGTAGAATGATCTGATTGACATGACCCATTCCATTAGCTTAGCACCCGATCGTTTAGTATGTTGCTATTGCTTTCTTCATGACTTATACATGTTCCTATGACTATGAGATTATGCAA
>NC_041391.1:473467454-473477670 GCF_002162155.2 Triticum dicoccoides | reverse complement strand
CTACCTCTACATCTACCTTCGGGATTAATATTAGACCTAAGTAATTGTTATTTGGTGCCAGCGTTGAGCATGAACATTATATCTGGATCTTGTTTAATGCGAGACGATTATTCATTTAAATCAGAGAATAATGGTTGTTCTATTTATATGAGTAATATCTTTTATGGTCATGCACCCTTGAAGAGTGGTCTATTTTTATTGAATCTCGATAGTAGTAATACACATATTCATAATGTTGAAGCCAAAAGATGCAGAGTTGATAATGAAAGTGCAACTTATTTGTGGCACTGTCGTTTAGGTCATATCGGTATAAAGCGCATGAAGAAACTCCATACCGATGGACTTTTGGAACCACTTGATTATGAATCACTTGGTACTTGCGAACCGTGCCTCTTGGGCAAGATGACTAAAACACCGTTCTCCGGTACTATGGAGAGAGCAACAGATTTGTTGGAAATCATACATACCGATGTATGTGGCCCAATGAATATTGAGGCTCGTGGCGGATATCGTTATTTTCTCACCTTCACAGATGATTTAAGCAGATATGGGTATATTTACTTAATGAAACATAAGTCTGAAACATTTGAAAAGTTCAAAGAATTTCAGAGTGAAGTTGAAAATCATCGTAACAAGAAAATAAAGTTTCTACGATCTGATCGTGGAGGAGAATATTTGAGTTACGAGTTTGGTGTACATTTGAAAAACTGTGGAATAGTTTCGCAACTCACGCCACCCGGAACACCACAGCGTAATGGTGTGTCCGAACGTCGTAATCGTACTTTACTAGATATGGTGCGATCTATGATGTCTCTTACTGATTTACCGCTATCATTTTGGGGATATGCTTTAGAGACGGCCGCATTCACGTTAAATAGGGCACCATAAAAATCCGTTGAGACGATGCCTTATGAACTGTGGTTTGGCAAGAAACCAAAGTTGTCGTTTCTTAAAGTTTGGGGCTGCGATGCTTATGTGAAAAAGCTTCAACCTGATAAGCTCGAAGCCAAATCGGAGAAATGTGTCTTCATAGGATACCCAAAGGAAACTGTTGGGTACACCTTCTATCACAGATCCGAAGGCAAAACATTCGTTGCTAAGAATGGATCATTTCTAGAGAAGGAGTTTCTCTCGAAAGAAGTGAGTGGGAGGAAAGTAGAACTTGACGAGGTAACTGTACCTGCTCCCTTACTGGAAAGTAGTTCATCACAGAAAACTGTTTCAGTGACACCTACACCAGTTAGTGAGGAAGCCAATGATAATGATCATGAAACTTCAGATCAAGATACTACTGAACCGCGTAGATCAACCAGAGTAAGATCCGCACCAGAGTGGTACGGTAATCCTGTTCTGGAGGTCATGCTACTAGATCATGATGAACCTACGAACTATGAAGAAGCGATGGTGAGCCCAGATTCCGTAAAGTGGCTTGAAGCCATGAAATCTGAGATGGGATCCATGTATGAGAACAAAGTATGGACTTTGGTTGACTTGCCCGATGATCGGCAAGCAATTGAGAATAAATGGATTTTTAAGAAGAAGACTGACGCTGATGGTAATGTTACTGCCTACAAAGTTCGACTTGTCGCAAAAGGTTTTCGGCAAGTTCAAGGAATTGACTACGATGAGACCTTCTCACCCGTAGCGATGCTTAAGTCCGTCCGAATCATGTTAGCAATTGCCGCATTTTATGATTATGAAATTTGGCAAATGGATGTCAAAACTGCATTCCTGAATGGATTTCTGGAAGAAGAGTTGTATATGATGCAACCAGAAGGTTTTGTCGATCCAAAGGGAGCTAACAAAGTGTGCAAGCTCCAGCGATCCATTTATGGACTGGTGCAAGCCTCTCGGAGTTGGAATAAACGTTTTGATAGTGTGATCAAAGCATTTGGTTTTATACAGACTTTCGGAGAAGCCTGTATTTACAAGAAAGTGAGTGGGAGCTCTATAGCATTTCTGATATTATATGTGGATGACATATTACTGATTGGAAATGATATAGAATTTCTGGATAGCATAAAGGGATACTTGAATAAAAGTTTTTCAATGAAAGACCTCGGTGAAGCTGCTTACATATTAGGCATTAAGATCTATAGAGATAGATCAAGACGCTTAATTGGACTTTCACAAAGCACATACCTTGACAAGATTTTGAAGAAATTCAAAATGGATCAAGCAAAGAAAGGATTCTTGCCTGTATTACAAGGTGTGAAATTGAGTAAGACTCAATGCCCGACCACTGCAGAAGATAGAGAGAATATGAAAGATGTTCCCTATGCACCAGCCATAGGCTCTATCATGTATGCAATGCTGTGTACCAGACCTGATGTGTGCCTTGCTATAAGTTTAGCAGGGAGGTACCAAAGTAATCCAGGAGTGGATCACTGGACAGCGGTCAAGAACATCCTGAAATACCTGAAAAGGACTAAGGATATGTTTCTCGTATATGGAGGTGACAAAGAGCTCATCGTAAAAGGTTACGTTGATGCAAGCTTTGACACTGATCCGGACGATTCTAAATCGCAAACCGGATACGTGTTTACATTAAACGGTGGAGCTGTCAGTTGGTGCAGTTCTAAACAAAGCGTCGTAGCGGGATCTACATGTGAAGCGGAATACATAGCTGCTTCAGAAGCAGCAAATGAAGGAGTCTGGATGAAGGAGTTCATATCCGATCTAGGTGTCATACCTAGTGCATCGGGTCCAATGAAAATCTTTTGTGACAATACTGGTGCAATTGCCTTGGCAAAGGAATCCAGATTTCACAAAAGGACCAAACACATCAAGAGACGCTTCAACTCCATCCGGGATCTAGTCCAGGTGGGAGACATAGAGATTTGCAAGATACATACGGATCTGAATGTTGCAGACCCGTTGACTAAGCCTCTTCCATGAGCAAAACATGATCAGCACCAAAGCTCCATGGGTGTTAGATTCATTACAGTGTAATCTAGATTATTGACTCTAGTGCAAGTGGGAGACTGAAGGAAATATGCCCTAGAGGCAATAATAAAGTTATTATTTATTTCCTTATAATCATGATAAATGTTTATTATTCATGCTAGAATTATATTTACCGGAAACATAATACATGTGTGAATACATAGACAAACAAAGTGTCACTAGTATGCCTCTACTTGACTAGCTCGTTAATCAAAGATGGTTATGTTTCCTAACCATGAACAATGAGTTGTTATTTGATTAACGAGGTCACATCATTAGTAGAATGATCTGATTGACATGACCCATTCCATTAGCTTAGCACCCGATCGTTTAGTATGTTGCTATTGCTTTCTTCATGACTTATACATGTTCCTATGACTATGAGATTATGCAACTCCCGTTTACCGGAGGAACACTTTGGGTACTACCAAACGTCACAACGTAACTGGGTGATTATAAAGGAGTACTACAGGTGTCTCCAATGGTCGATGTTGGGTTGGCGTATTTCGAGATTAGAATTTGTCACTCCGATTGTCGGAGAGGTATCTCTGGGCCCTCTCGGTAATACACATCACATAAGCCTTGCAAGCATTACAACTAATATGTTAGTTGTGAGATGATGTATTACGGAACGAGTAAAGAGACTTGCCGGTAACGAGATTGAACTAGGTATTGGATACCGACGATCGAATCTCGGGCAAGTAACATACCGATGACAAAGGGAACAACGTATGTTGTTATGCGGTCTGACCGATAAAGATCTTCGTAGAATATGTAGGAACTAATATGGGCATCCAGGTCCCGCTATTGGTTATTGACCGGAGACGTGTCTCGGTCATGTCTACATTGTTCTCGAACCCGTAGGGTCCGCACGCTTAAGGTTACGATGACAGTTATATTATGAGTTTATGCATTTTGATGTACCGAAGGTTGTTCGGAGTCCCGGATGTGATCACGGACATGACGAGGAGTCTCGAAATGATCGAGACATAAAGATTGATATATTGGAAGTCTATGTTTGGACATCGGAAATGTTCCGGGTGAAATCGGGATTTTACCGGGTTACCGGGAGGTTACCGGAACCCCCCGGGAGCCATATGGGCCATCATGGGCCTTAGTGGAAAGGAGAAAGGGGCAGCCCAAGGGGGCTGCGCGCCTCCCCCCTTCCCCTAGTCCTATTAGGACTAGGAGAGGTGGCCGGCCACCCCTCTCCCTCTTTCCCCCTTGGGAATCCTAGTTGGAATAGGATTGGGGGGGGGGAGTCCTACTCCCGGTAGGAGTAGGACTCCTCCTGCGCCACCTCCTCCTGGCCGGCGCCTCCTCCCCCCCTTGGATCCTTTATATACGGAGGCAGGGGCACCTCTAAACACACAAGTTGACACAAGTTGATCCACGTGATCGATTCCTTAGCCGTGTGCGGTGCCCCCTGCCACCATATTCCTCGATAATACTGTAGCGGAGTTTAGGCGAAGCCCTGCTGCTGTAGTTCATCAAGATCGTCACCACGCCGTCGTGCTGACGAAACTCTTCCCCGACACTTTGCTGGATCGGAGTCCGGGGATCGTCATCGAGCTGAACGTGTGCTCGAACTCGGAGGTGCCGTAGTTTCGGTGCTTGATCGGTTGGATCGTGAAGACGTACGACTACTTCCTCTACGTCGTGTCATCGCTTCCGCAGTCGGTCTGCGTTGGGTACGTAGACAACACTCTCCTCTCGTTGCTATGCATCACATGATCCTGTGTGCGCGTAGGAAAATTTTTGAAATTACTACGAAACCCAACAGGAGCAGCCTGCTCCTAGGTTCAACATGGTGGAGGCAGAGGCGGAGTTAGCCTTTGCCCAAGCCGCGAAGATGGCGGAGTAGCAGGCCATCTTGGAGCCCATACATGATGAGGCCAATGTGGTGGCTAACCGGCAGTTCCTCCGACAGGAGTAGGCGGCGTCCGACGCGCTCTTCGCCGAACTTGACACGGAGATAGAGGAGGAGGAGGCTGGAATGGAGCAGCTGGAATTGTAGTTGCCGCCCATGTACCCGAAGCCGGGCACAGAGATAGTCGACATCTCCGACGAGGGGTAGCTAGATCATATATGTAGTACGTAGGTTTTTTTGTTTGCATGCTTTTGTATAAATTTAAGAATGTAGTATGAGATGTCGGGATGCAGTTGTGCTAATTTGAGGAGTGTCCGATCACTGCTCGCGGACGTTTGAGAAGTCACATTTGTTACATGCGGCTGTAGAAGCTCTTAGGCTTAACATCTATGAAGAAAAACATTGGATAGAGGTCGCGTCAATTAATTTGAATAGGAGGGATTACAAGAATATATCGTGTAACGGGAATGACTAGATACTCAAAGATGAACCACCTTGTTTAGGGGGGGGGACTCAAACCTGATTTTGCCTTGGTTCAGTGAGCCGAGCATAAGCACTTCACTCAGTTCAATCACCGGATACATATGAACTTATATGTTCTTTTCATTTGCCTTTTCTTTTAGCTTCACGGTAAATCTTTCCCGCTACACAACAGATCCAACTTAAAAGAGAGGTGTCCCCTTCCCTCTCCTCCGCCCGCCTCCCTCGCGTGGGCGACCGAGGGGATCAAAGCCTAGCCATCGGGTCACCGCTCCTTCCTCTCCCTTCCCTCCGCCGCCGCTGGTGGTCAGCGCCGGGCATAGTCTATGCGTGCGACGTCGCCAGCGGAGGCACTCCTCCCTCTTGCGGGTCATAGGTTGACGCGGGTTGCCCTGGCTCGAGGGTGTGACCCCGATCTGGAATGCGGCGGCGCCGATCTAGTTCATGGCGGCTCAGATCTGGACTCTGGCGGTGTGGCGGCCGGCCGACGTCCTAACGGCGGCTGTGGTGGCAGTGTTGGCGCTGCTCCTCCCGATCTAGGGCGGAGGGCCTTGGATCCGGGGCGGCGACCCCTAGGATGGCCTCCCTGTCCGGTGGCGCGGCGGGGGCGGGCGGGCTGCCGGGGATCGGGTCGGGTGCCGGCGATCCACCGGCGGGTTGGTGTTGCAGCTTCTTGCCTCGGCGGCCAACGGCATCGAGCTGCTTCTTCCTCCAATCCTTTCTTCATGCACTCCATCGTAACTTGCATGGCTGCGATTTGCTAGTCACCGGTTGGGGCGGAGCGGGAGGTGGGGATTCAGACTGGGATAATTCCCTAGTCGGCTCCTGCGGCCGCGATAGCGCCGACGCCCGAGGGTGTCGTTTCTCTTCTTGGAGACGTCGTTCGGGTCCGCCCCACCTTTTCCCACTAACGGTCTCTCGGGTGAAAACCCTAGGGCGGCGGTAACGCTCATGGCGTCGTGTCCTTGAAGGCGCCATCGTGAGAGCTAAGTGGTGCTGGGCACGGCTTGTGTTCGTGAGCAGTTGCAGTTGGCGTGCCCCTCTTCCTCCAGGGGGCATCTGCTTCAGGGGAAACCCTAGATTTAGGTCTCCCAGATCGGATGATGACGGAAACTATGGTGTCGTTTTCCCTCTTGAGGGCATTGTTTTGGAGTAGGTGCTGTTTGGAAGGGCCCAGAGGCGGAGCGGGGTTTCATCTTCCGCATCGATGGCGGCGGATCTCGGCGGCATGGCGCAGTGGAGGCTTGACGTCTGATGCAGGTTGGCGGACTCGTGTAGCAGGGCGACGCTATATGGCGTCGTGGTGCCGTCTATGGCAGAGAGGCCTGGCAAGGTCGGTGCATCAAATTTGCTCTGAGAATGGATCGATGGAAGATGGAGGTGACGACCCTTGCAGCGTGTGGTGCTCACTGGGAGTGTGCCAGACCGGTGTGTGACCTAGTCCAAGTAGTGGCTTCGATGGGGCATCCGACTTTAGATGTTAGGCTTTGGTGCGATGTCTGTTTGGTATTAGGCCCGAACATTCGTCACCCCTTCATCAAGGGGATAAGAATAGCAACAACCGTTGTCAAGATGGTGGCTTCAGGCTTATTGATGTATCACCTTGTATGATCTTTATGAATAATTAATAAAATGGCAGTATGCATTGTCCAGACGCAGAGGCCTGGGGTACATCATCCTTCTCTAAAATAATACCCCTTGCACCATATTATATTTTTACTATACTAGACAATTGCCTGTCCGTTGCAAACATTCTAGTAGTAGATTAGCTCGTGACTGCGCGTCTATTATTATATATATTGATGCGCTAAAATCTTAACGAGTTTTTGTATGCAATCGCCATGATTTACTTGTCATTTTATTGTTAAGCATTTATTTGATAAGTTAATAAAAGACGAGACAATTGATTCTATTTTGGGGAGAATGAATGGGAGAAAAATCAAAGATGGGAGAAAAAAATCAAAAAGGAGAAGAAAAGAGTGAGACATATATAAGAAAGGTTGGACGAAAGAGAGATGAAATGAGAACCTTATATTCTTTTTGAGTACTATAATATATTACCCATTGCACCATATTTTATTTTTACTATACTAGACAATTGCCTGTGCGTTGCAAACATTCTAGTAGTAGATTAGCTCATAACTGCGCGTCTATTATTATATATATTGATGCGTTAACAAGTTTTTATATGCAATCGCCATGATTTATTTTCCATTTTATTGTTGAGAACTTATTTGATAAGTTAATAAAACACGAGACGATTGATTCTATTTTAGGGAGAATGAATGGGGAAAATCAAAGATGGGAGAAAAAAATAAAAAAAAGAGAAGAAAAGAGTGGGACATATATAAGGAAGGTTCGACGAAAGAGAGGTGAAATGAGAATCTTATATTTTTTTAAGTACTACTAGAGACTAGAGATATAGAGATAATACTTCCCGCAAAACAATATAGAGATAATACAGCAGGACACACAGTCTTTTCCGTAAAAGAAAATTTCTAGTATGAGGTAAAAGTTAACACTTCTTCTTCGATACAACCCCCTGAAAACATCAACGGTCCAGATCATCCTATACCTCTTCACATGAAAACTTAAAAAAGGGTAGGATGGTCATTGCCCCTTCCCCTCCCCCAGCCCCGCCCCCGCGACGTACCAGCGCGGCCCGTCGACGTACGTACGTGTACGCGCGTCCGACGCCTTTTTTTTACTGTGTCGAGGTATGTTTTTTTACAGCGTCGGAGGTCAAACGCGTCGGTGGTCAATCTGCGCGTCGCCCGGTGAAAGCGCGTCGTGGCACATGAACTGCGGCCCGCCGACCCGTCCCGTCCATCCCCTCGTCTGCCGCCCCGTCCCGTCGTCTGCCGCCCCGCCGCCCCGTCCCCTCGTCTGCCGCGCCGCCGCCCTCGACTGCCGGCCCGTCCCGGCCGTCGAATTAATTCCCCAACCGCCCGTCCGCCCGCTGCCCCGCCGTCTCCCTATAAATCGCAGCCCCGTCCGCCCGTCGCCGCAAACAGCACTCCTCCCCCGACTCCACCTCCGAAAAGGCCGCCAGCGACATGTCGTTCCACGGCGGCAGCAGCTCCGGCACCGACGGCGATGACGGACCCAGCGCGTGGCCGTCGAGCCTGAGCACGCCGGAGACGGAGGAGCTTGACCGGTTTGGGCTCCTCGTGCCGCCGGGTTGCCGTCTTCCGCACGATTGGAAACTCGACAAGGACGGCTTCCCGAGGCGCGGGCCCGGCGCCACCGCGGAGGAGAAGCGGACCGGCGGCCGCAACAACATCGCCGGCCGTCACGCGTTCTGGGACGGCAAAGACTACGTCGCCGTCATCGGCACGTACCGGCTGGCGGAGTCCGGCGTCACGCCAGACCTCATCGGAGACCGCCGCTGCCTTCTTGTCCCGCGCCCCCATCCAGTAGCGCGCGACCGTCGTGCCCCTCCACCACGTGCGCCGGCGCTCGCTGATCCCCCGCCCCTCCGGAGCAGTTGGTTCTTCGGGAGGATGGCGATCCCGACGATACGCCGGGTTACCTTGTCGCCCTGCGGGCGTCGGCGGCTGCAGCGGCGGCTGCAGAGGCGGCGGCGGCTGCGAGGGAGGCCGCCGAGCAGGCGGCAGCGATCCAGGCGACAGCGGCAATTCCGCCAGTGGTCCCGCAGGCGGAGGCGGAGGCGTTGGAGTCGTCGAACGATGACGTCATCGACTGGGAGCGGTTAGCCCAGGTCAGCGACGACGACGACGACGGCGGCGGGGGTGACGGCGGTGACGGCGAGGCGGAGGTCATCGATCTGTTGGCTAGCGACGAGGAGGAGTAGTAGTTTTTTTTTAAATAAAATGTTCTAAGTATGAATTATGTATCGTTTAGGTTCGGATAAACTCGTTTCGTTTCGGTAATGTTGAATGGACTATGTAAAATATCTCTATGTTCAATCTAATTTGTTCGAATCATGTTTTCATTTGTCTTCAAAGTTTATTCAAAAAATTAGCTAAATATTGAACGCTTATTTTGAGAAAATTTGTAATTTTCCGACCCATGCATAAAAATGTTCACAATATATTTTAAAAATTTCCATCGAATATACATAGCACAAAATAAGGTATGCAATAATCAAAAAATTGTAGAATAAAAAAATCATGAAAACACATAAAATATTGAAGAAAACTGAATAAAAAATCAAAAATATATCTAAATGTTTATAAAGTGTTTTAGAAATATTCAGATTTTGTTAAAATATGTGCATATAGTAAAGCTGGTGGATGAAAAAATTGGAATTTTGAAATAAAAAATATAACGAATAAATTAAAAAAATTAAAAGGTGAGATATTTTAAGTCATTAACATTTTCTGAAATATTATTAAATTCATTAACATGTATGAATCAGAGAATATTTTTAAATTCATTAACATATATGAATACGAAAATTTATAAATTCATTAACATTTTCTGAAATATTTTTAAATTCTTTAAACTTATGAACCAGAGAATATTTATAATTCATTAATATTTATGAATCCGAGAATTTTTGAATTCATTAACATTATCTGAAATAGTTTTAAATTCATTAACATTATTGAATTTTCTGAAATATTTTTAAATATTTGTAAACCTCAGGCCATACCGACCCCCCCCTTCCACAGCAAGTACCTGAGCGGTCTGACGGATTGCACCCAACTTTTGCGAGCGGGTATGGCGCCCCACCCGGGCACCCCACGGCCAAAATGAACGAAATCCGACAACGAACGCACGTTGCGTCACGTCCGGGCAGCAATTTCTGGGTTTTCGGCCCGAAAAATCGTAGAAAATCCATACAGACTCGAAACGGGACGAATTTTGGCGTGCGTGCCCTCCTAGGGCACTGTAGCACGTGGAAAAAATGGGCACGTTTGGCGGATGCAAACCGGAGACATGCGACCGAGGGTC
>NC_041391.1:473453007-473465578 GCF_002162155.2 Triticum dicoccoides | reverse complement strand
TGAATTTTTGCATGTGTTCCCTCCTAGGGCACTGTAGCACGTGGAAAATAATGGGCATGTTTGGCGGATGCAAACCGGAGACATGCGACCGAGGGTCCCCTCCGGCCATACCGAAACCACCCCCTTCCATAGCAAGTACCTCAGCGGTCTGACGGATTGCACCCAACTTTTGCGAGCGCGTGTGGCACCCCACCCGGGCACCCCACGGCCAAAATGAATGAAATCCGACAATGAACGCACGTTGCGTCACGTTCGGGCAGCATTTTCGGGGTTTTCGGCCCGGAAAATCGTAGAAAATCCATACGGACTCGAAACGGGACGAATTTTTGTGTGCGTGCCCTCCTAGGGCACTGTAGCACGTGGGAAAATGGACACGTTTGCTAAGTTAAAAAATAGCCTAATTGATTAAGGTAAATTTTTTTCATAATCTACCTACTTTATTTAGTTAAAATAAAAGAGGCCCAGTAAAAAAACGCCGGCTGTCTCGCTAACCGACGCGCATGCATGCATGGGGCCGTCCCACTAACAACAACGCCGCAATCAGCGCTCGGGCGACGTCATTAGCCGACGCGCATGCAAATTCTCCTTGTATGTACAGCCCGTCTCGCCGCCGCCGCGATCTGAACGTGCTGGCGACGTACGCCGCCCGTCGCCCTACACTCCAAAACGGCGCCGGTGCCTCTCCCACCGTCGCCCCACCGTCCAAACGCCGTCCGTGCGCCCGCGCCGGCTTGCGTCCCCTGACCCGTCGCCCTCTATACGCCGCCGGTGCCTCTCCCACCGTCGCCGTCTTGTAAGTTTTTTTCCAGTTGCTTTATACAACGAGGCTCATAGCAGTACGATGGTATGTGACAAAAATCTATTTGATGCAGTATGAATATCGACGGTGTGATTCCATGTTCTGTTCAAAAGTGGGTTAGCCTAGTTGACAAATTGTCACCCAGTCAGAAATTCCGGTTTTATGAAACGGATATGCAGGGCATGTTTAGAATACCATCGATAAAGATGCGTGATTTTTTGCTTCACTTTTTACTCCAAGGTTACAATCCGAGTAGCAAAAAATTTATGGTTGAAGAGAGTTCTGGAAGTACTGCTGGAAGTAAAGGTCTTATTTCACTAAGGCCTGATGATGTGTACTCCATTTTTGGTTGGAAAAACAATGGAGTGGATGTTTTTGGGTTTCTTAGTAGTGAAGGAGAAAAAGCAACCAAAAAAATACCAGTTAGTTTTGTTAGCAAGAAAAATGGTAAGATCATGATTGATGATCTCATAGAAAAGATTGTGAAGAACAACAACACTGATGATGACTTTATTCGGATGACATTTCTAGTTCTTTTAGGAACTATAATTGCACCAGTGTCTCATGAATACGTTCCAAAAAAATACTATGCCTTAGTGCAAAATATTATGTTGATAAGGAAGTTCAACTGGAATGCATTCACTTCATGATTCTGTTTGTCGGAGATTGGTAAGCTTCTGCAGGACGGCCATGTTAGGCAGTGGCCCCAGGGGAACCTCGCCCTTTTGCAAGTATGTTGTATTTATTAATTTGAACACTTTTCTTAGAAAATGTCACGGAAAAACATGTAATTTAATTAGTTTATGTGTTTTGCAGTACCTATACTGGGAGAAGGTGCAACCAATCACCGGTCCAAAATATGATCCGTTGGCATTGTTGAGCCCGCTGATGAGGAACTGGACGGAAGATATGGCTGTGAGAAGAGACAAATATGACTATGAATATGGTCATGGTGTTGGGATGGTAATCATAGTAATCATGTTTTTTTTACATTTATGAAACAAAGTTAAGTGTGTGTATGGTTTGTATGTATAATTCTCTTGTTGCATTTGTAGATCGATGACAACATTACAGAGGAGTATAGGCTGAAAAAAATTGCAGAAGAAGAAGCTCAAAAAACCAAGAAAGCTAGTAGCAAAAAGTGTAACATTACTGGAACGAGGAAAGAGGGCAGTACCTCAGAGGCTTCGAGCCAAAAGCCTACTATGGACCAGATTTTGAGTGAGATGAATGAGCTTCGGAAGGAACTGCTTCGTTTGCCAGAGTTATGCGCACAGGTAACACTTGAGCACGTCACTTTAATATCCATCACTGAATTTGAAGAACGAAGATGAAATGTTTTCTTGCAGAGGATGATTGAGAAACTGAACAAAACCGGCGTCTTCTACAAACCCACTAACCTGGAAGAGGATGAAGAGAATCTGTACGGAGGCATTAATGAGTCTTCAAACGATGGTGGACGTCCGAAAAAAAAGTTTGTATATCAAAAAGATGATTCAGACCGGTTCCGCACATCTTCCAAAATGAATTTGCAAAAGGATGATGACGGCGGTGATGTAACTTCTCGTGGAAACACACCTTTTTACTGCACACCTGAGTACTGAGATAGTTTCAAGGGTGATATGGATGATCCTCTCCAAGTACCAGAAGTATCAAATGAAAAAGCTGCCACATCTTTAGGGACGGACGAAATCGCATCGCATGCGTCGCTTGGTTCTCAAGGAGTACAAGAGGAAGTGGAGGAGGTTACTGGCAGGCGCAAGCGCGAAGGATCACAACATGTCAAGTCTCCTTATGTAGTCCCTAAACCGAACAAGCATGCAAAACGTTCTGCGAAAGGAAGTAAGTTTTTTGTGTTTCTAATTGTTCTTGCGTAATAATTATTTATATATTTGCGTTTATAATTATTTGAGTTGTGCGTTACAGAATTGTTCCAAAATGGTGGTGTTAACAAATCTAGTGATGAGTGTGATGTGGTGAAAGCGTGCATCAAGTACGTGCGCGCGCATGAGCATTCACAAAAACATGCCAAAACAGAAATTTTCAATGATGGCTTGGAAGAAGGTCTCACTGTGCGGAGAGCTTGTCAGATTATTAACCATGAGTGGCTAAGTGGAGTCGTAAGTTAATTTCATATATTGTTTTACAATTGATTCGAAAACACCATTGTTAAATCTGACACATTATTTATAGGTCATTAATGCATACTCATCATACTTGGTCGACAAAGTTAGTGATGATCGTTTCATGTTGACAACTTGGAGGATACATTGGTTGCTTCACGTTAGACCCGGAAAGAAGACCGCCGGTAACGATTATGAAGCAGAGTCGCATAGTAATGGACCCGTGAATAGATGTGAGGATGAGTATTTCAAAAAATCAAAGGTAAGTTTTATTGGTTACACGGTACATACATACGATAGTATGTGCTGATTGTGTTTTATGGTCCTTGTGATGCAGACTTACATTCCTCTAAACAAGCAGAACAATCACTGGATTACTGTCGTCATGCATCGCGGGAAGAGAGAGTTTCAGGTTCTTGACTCGTTGATGAACGGAAAACTTGACAGTGTTACTAGAGAACTCGTTGAGGACCTGGTAGATTTAACTTTCAAATGTGCATTTGGTAACATTGATTTTTTTAGTACACTGAATGACATTCTTTCCACCATTTTTATTATATCTTTAGAGAAAACAACTAGCAGAAGATATCAAAGAAGCAAATGCAACCGGAATTGTGAATTATCCGGATGTTTCCAATTGGCCTATTGAAACATATGACATGCCAAAACAATATGATGGGTGAGTTATTACTTTGACAGCATGTCGGTCCTGTATGTACAATAGATATTTAATCTTCATAAATTGTATGCACTAGGAATTCGTGTGGAATATTTCTCCTTCGATGCTTTCAATATTGGGATGGTGACAAATGGACAGGCTTATTTTCACAGGTACGCAAGTCATGTTTGTATTACGATGTACTATGAACGCTGTGCTAACATAACTTTTGTTTTGAGAGGTCAATTGATGATTCGAGAGAGGTAATGATTGCACAACTTATCTTTTCCGAAAGAAACAAGCTTGATGAAGTGAAAAACAAAGTTATTCGGATATCAAAGAAGAAGAAATAGATGCGGCATGGAGGAGTTTTGCATCTGATTGGGTGGTACTGGAGGACTATATTTTTCAAAGGATTTGCGCACTTGCTTATAAATTTTATGTAATAGACATATTTATTGATTTTGCCACTATTTTGTTTCTAAAAGATTATACACTTAATTACGTTTTTTATGACCACATGATATTGTGTTTCATAAATATTATATAATTAGTCTTTTTTTTGTTACATGATTTTTTTGTTTCCGAATAGTTGTAAACTATGATAACACAATATTAAAAAAAACGTGATGATTTTGTTTATAAATAAAAAATTTTACAGAAATTAAACGTAATATTTAGATTTACATATATGTAATCGTGTTGTCGTTAAGTTTTTATGCACTAAACTATGGCAGCGCACTGTGTGTTAGTTTAGTTTAGAAAAGCTTAAAAAATATTTTAGGTAAAAAAATTGCCCGCCCGTCCATAGTGTGTCTTACTAAGCCCGTCGTTATCAAGCCCACCGGACGACTACAACAGGCGTTTCAGAACACAGCGTGCAAACTAGGCCCAACAGGGCAGCATCGACGCGGTCCATCGACGGGGTAGTAACAGAGGAGTTCAATGTGCCGACGGGAGCTGAGTATATAAGCTGGTCGTCGTCCCCTTCGACCGGCGAGGTGGGACTAAACTTGCGTCGGCCACGGGGCGACGTGGACACAACCAGACGCGATGTGGGCCGGCCCAAAAAGGCAATGGACGGCGCAGACTTCTGAACGGCTCGACGCACTGTGGGCCGGCCCAGTTACCCCCGCTGAGACGACGCGCGACGAAAACTAACATTCAGTTTAGTCCCACCTCGCCGGCTGAAGGCGACGACGACCAGTTTATATACAGAGCTCCCGTCGCCACATTGAACTCCTCTGGACTATTACCCCGTCGATTCTGCCCTGTTGCGCCTGGTTTCCACGGCGTGCTCCGAGACGCCGGTTGTAGTCACCCGCTAGGCTTGATAACGATGGTCTTATTAAGACATGCCGTGGAGATGGGTGGGCATTTTTTTCCTTCTTTTTTCAACAACAATTTGCACAGCACTTCTTTTATTTAAATATAGTTGACAGCCGACTGGACTAGTAAGTACATGGAAAATTCATAATATAAACAATCAATATATAGTAAATACATACAGAATTCATCATATAAACAATGAATAGTAAATATTTATATCAACAACAATGATGTCTCAACATAACAATCGTCACCACAGTAATTTTATTGTAGTGGACAGAAAATAACAAGTCTCAAATGAGAACGGTCTGTAGGAAATAATCTTGTTTCACACATATAAAATACTCAACACGAATATAAATGAAAGAGGTAAAGCACTTGCATTTTCTTCATTTGAGTCTTCAAGCCCAGTTGCTGCATAGAATAAATAAAAAAATTCTGAGAATCAATGTACGGTAGATGAATCAACGAAACTAATATAAACAAAGCAAAAAGACGTACAGTTACATATAAATGGAAATTGTAAAACAGATGCACCGTCGTCACTTCTGTCTTCAAGCCCAGTTGCTGCATACAAAAAACTATGAGAATCAATGTACCGTAAAGAAAACAGCAAAACTAACATACACAAATAATAGACATACTCTTCATTTTTGCTGCATGTGCTCCTGTTATGACCTAAGCCGTTGCATATGCTACATTTTCATCCAGATTTCTCGTCAAATGCTTTAGGCCTCTCATTTTTTGTCACATCTGGGCCACCCTTACCGCGACCTCTACTGTTCTGCTTAGGTGCGCCCTTGGTAGAAACCTTTACTGGATCACGAACCAGAATATGGTCTTGGTTAGGCTCAAATGGATTATTATTCACAAAGCTTCTCTGACTATCATCTTCATTTCCCTGTATGTCCTTATTCGCTATAATATCATCCAGAGCTTCCATCAACTTGTCGAATAAGAAAGGATTATTGCATGCGACATGACATGCTTCTGAAGATTTGATGGTCAACTCACATATCTAGCTCTGTCCTCACCACTGGACCAACCCCACGCAAACAAATCACTGGTGCGCTTCACGGGCAGTCCAGCTCGTGTTTTTTTTTGAGAATCTTCGCAGGACACAACACTTGGGTATCACAGGTAAGTTCAGTGCATTCAAAACATGAATTATATGCTTGCAAGGAAGCCCTTTGCGAGTCATACTTCGGCAACTGCACTTTATAGTTTCTGCGGAGTTACCTGGCGTATAGTCCACGTTAAATCTATGATCCCTGTTATTCTTCCACGCAACCACAAATCTCTGACTATCGGTCCCTGTCAGTCTATCAATTACCTCAAGCTCATGTACCTTCTTCATATCTTGTTGCAACATATAAAAGTTTGCCTGCGTGAATGCTTTCACAGCATACGAATCAATGGCCCGACACTCAGTCACTGTTACTGGAAGAGTCTGTGAGGCCATGTAGTCATCATAAGCTTCATTCTCACGGAGGCGAACAATACAATTCTCGTAGTGTACAATCCTGTCAACGATCGTCATACCATAGTCAAGATGAAGGTCCAGACTGGAGTTCAGACTCTCACTCCTCTGATTACTGCGCATACCAAGGAAAAACCCACCAGACAAATATGATGCAGCCCAAAGCGTCCTCTTCCTGTACATCCTATGGAGCCATGTTTTTGTTTTCTCCGTCTGCCATTTGCGCACAAACGCGGCCCATCTCTCCTCAAAAACCTTATGTGTAGTGGCATAGTACAATAATGCCCTAAACTCCTTCAATGACTTGTGGTTGAGGTGTTTCTGCATATTCTTTTCAATATGCCATGAACATAGACGATGCCACACGTCAGAAAGCACCTTCCTGATAGCCCTTATCATCGCTGCATCTCCATCGGTAATTACAGATTTGGGCCTCTTCTGACAATTAGCTTTCAAGAACGTGTTAAGCAACCAAACATATGTAGCCTCAGTCTCGTCTGAAACAATGGCGCAGGCGAATATCGTAGTGCAACGGTGGTTGTTCAGACCCACAAAAGGGATGAACGGCATTCCATACCTGTTCATCTTGTATGTGCTGTCGAACACAACAACATCACCATAGTCTAGGTAATCCCGGCGTGACTGCGAATCACACCAGAAAAGGTTTTGGAGCCTGCCTTCAGCGTCAACCGTGTGCTCAAAGAAGAAGTCTGGATCTCTGTCCTTTCTGGTCAACATTATTCCTATGGCAGTATCAGCATCACCTTGTGCAAGCAATTTCATCTTCTCCCTATAGCACATGTTATACAGCTTTGTCCTCTGAAACGGTGACTTTGCATACGACCCATACCTGCTAACGATGTTGTCAAAAATGATATGTTTTCTTATCCCAGCTCCAGCCATAGCTAAGATCTCAGCTTTCTCAAATGCTTTGATCTGATTATGAGATCGAAGGAAAGGGACTTCGTCCGGTCGTGCAAGAGTGTGGTTGTGATCATCGGAGAAACTGCTGACATACCAAAGATTGAGCTTTTTATCAAGCTTAACTGTCAAATGGGCTTAGCATTAGAATCGACTCTCCGGTCTAAGCCTTCGGGTCCGGCCTTCCATGGTACAGAACTTGGCCTGTCGTTTTCCAGCGGCGGAACAGAGATACCTCCTCAAGCGCGGAGTCCTTGCGTGATCCTTTGAGAATTTTAGCGAGTCCTTCCTGATGTTGAACCCACGTTCTCTCGCGTGCTTGTTGTAGAACGTGTACACCTCGTCTAATGACCTTAATGTCTTTACCATCACTGCCCAATGCCTATCAAGTGACTCTTGCTGATATTCATCATAGCACATGTCAAGGTCAAACTGATCATCATCACTGTGCTCATCGTTCCCGCTAGGACCATCAACACCTCCCTGCAAAATATGACATATAACCTTGCATGTCAATCTGTTCTTGTATTGTTACTAACCATAAATAATGTAAATAACTTACTTGGCTACCGCTCCCACTACGAGATGCATCGACCTCGCTCTCGGCATTGTCATCATCTATATTATTACGCTCATTGTCACCATTAGCATTTATCTGTGCACATGTAAAGTAACATAAGTGTTCATACAATTTTAATGTCAATCATTTCTCTACAATTTTTTCAACATACCTGGCTCACACTATCTGCATAAAATTGTTCATCTATATCATATTCCTCATCGTCATCATTGCCATGTACCTGTACAAATTTAAAAGGACATGTAAGTGTGAAATAACTATTTCGTATTCAATATGTTTTGGTCAACATTGAAGGCACTTACGTTACCACTGTACGATTCATCCTGACTCATATAGTTGTCTCCGGGAGGTTGATTCGCATTCAATGACGAGGATCCATTATCGCTACCGGAATCATCACTGGCGTATCCGGTTATTTGCTCCATCTATGCACATACGAATAAGGTTTGAGATCAATGCCAACATTACACAAAACATCATCGCGAATACAGTAAATTCATCAACAGTGACATGACTATGTGGCATGCATACAAATTTGAACATACAAAATCATTATGAGGTCATTAAGAGGTCACTACTCTCCTCTCTTATTTAGCTAAGTAGTGAATCATTTTACATACAAAAATGCACAAAAATGCAATGGACAAATCAAAAAGAAAAAAAAGAGCCCGGGAACCTACTGTGCGCCGTCGAGGGGTCCTCGCCTGAGGTCGACGCCGATGCGTTGCTGCCACCCACGTCGTGGAGGGCGCGTACCAGGACAGAACGTTCACCGGAGCGCTGGGCGTTTCACCGGCGTCACGGCGTGTGGGTGACTACGGACGCCGTTGGTGCTCGCGACTAGACGGGCACGTCGGGGTCGACGTCGTGACGGCGGTGGACCACGGCGGCGATGATGCCGCTAGGGTTTCCTACGCGTGGATGGGGTGTCGGTTTCACGCGACACCGGTGAGACGCCGCGTGGGTGACTACGGACGCCGCCCGACGTCCTGACGGCGGCGGACCACGGCGGCGTTGATGTCGCTAGGGTTGCGTACGCGTAGATGGGGTGTCGGTGTGCGGCGTTTTTTTCCTCGATCGCACTACCGAACCGCACGGGGCGCGACGTACGACGCGGGCGTACGGGGCGCGACGTACACGGGCGGCCGACCCTACGACGGACGGCGGGTACAGTAATACATAATTTAGTATGGACAATACTATCCCTTCTACATTTATTGGGCGCGAGGGGGGGGGGGTGGGGTTGTACCGAAGTCCTTCTCAAAAGTTAAACCTTCAATAATACTGCCATGCCTGACACTAATGAGCATAATTCTGGAACCGAAACTTGGAGGTGCATACGCTCGAGCATATTCTGGGAGCACACTATCAAAGCGGTCAACGCATTGTTATGCAGTTTAAGAGTTGCTTGCTGCGGGGATAAATGCAAGGTGAACTCATCTCTGTCTCTGCATGGTGCGTGTAGGAGAAGGAATCGTTTATGTACGAACATATATTGTTCATACAGTTGTTTCCAGGAAAATATTCCTGCAGCCACCTTGCATCTTTTGGTAGCTACGAGTAATTTTAAAGGAGAAATTTCCAGGTAAGAAAGGGAGTGACAAGTTATACTCACACACCAACCTTCGGAATCAACATCCCAAAACGCCTTTCACACCATTCCCAGCAGTACATCACCGAACATGCATCAGATTCCTAGTTAAAGTAGGGGGGAATTCCTCAGCCAGTTCTTTTCTGAAACGATAAGCCGATTGGTTCACTAGTTAAAGTATAGCTAATCCACTGCCCTTTCGGCATATGCAGCCCTCGCATAAGCCTAATCATGCATGCAATTGTTTTTAGTAGTACTCCGTAACAAATGCAAAGATCTTCCGCCAGTCCTGCGTCGTCTGCAAACCATACACCAGGGCTCCTCTCGTTGATTGCAGATGGAGCAAACAGTACTCAATGATTGGAAGAAAAAAACGTCGGAATATTGTACCAGCTTAACAACTGGAAGTGATAGGCATTCTCCAACCCGGTCAGCCTGCCAGCAAGAATGCGATTTTGGCAGTGGAGAAGAATGGGGCCCCAGCCGAGATGGGATTGTAGTGCAAGGAAAGCAACGGACGGATCACTCCAAGGGCAGTGCCGTCCGTGCAAAGCCGCGGCACCAAACCGAAAGCTACGTCCGCGTTCCAGCGCACGCCTCGCGATCCGTGCGGGGCTCCGCCGGCCGTCGCACGCATCGCGAGGTCCGCCGTGGCGCCGGGGCGGGGCGCGCTGACGGGTCAATGCGCGTGGGGCCCGACCACCGTCCACGACCCGTTCGCGCCACACAACTACAACTGCCTTTTTCGTTTTCACCCCCGTGGAACATCCCCGAGCTCTCCAAAAATATCTCGCCCGCCCACCTTTATAAGCCCGTCGCGGCCGGCCGATCTCCCCAAATCAGATCAGAACCACGCGCCCCATTGGCTCCCCTCCTCCCCCGCGCACGCGCGCCCCGCAGCTTCCCTCGTTCGCCACGCAGCTTTGTACAGTTCGTACGTGAGTTGCTTGGGCGGCGGCGGCGGCCGGGTTAAATTCAACCGGAGGATTCGCGCGGTTGAGCGAGTTGTTGGAATGGATGCGGCGGATAGTGGGGGCCGGCGCGAGCGGAGATGGAAGGGGAAGGCCGCGAGCTCGGCGGCGGAGAAGCAGCAGCAGCTGGCGCCGGTTTTAGAAGACGCGCCGGCGGCTGCATTGCTCCCGCCACTGAAGAAGATGCGGAGCCCCGACTGCCGCCTCCGCCGCTCCGTGTCCTCGCTGTCGTCGGCTCCCGCTTCCCCTGACTCCTCCTCTGTTTCCAACCCCCTCTCGCCGCCCGCGACGTCCTTGCCGCCCTACGCGTCGTCGACGCGGCAGATATTCCCGTTCGCGTACGATCCGTCCCCCGCGGCGGCCCCGAGGCTCCTGCAGCTGTTGCGGTACTCCTCCAGCTTGTACCAACAGCCGATGCTGCCGCAGCAGCTCCAGCAGCAGCAGCACACACCTTCGCAGCATCCGCAGATGATATCCTTCGGCGATGCCCAGCAGCAGCAGCAGTTCGAGGCGGCGGCCGCCTTGATCCCGCCGCAGTACATGGCGCCGGAGGCGCTACGCTACTGGAGCGCGGCCCTGAACCTGAGCCCGCGAGGCGTGCTTGGCGGGGTCGTGCCGCCGGCGCTGTACCAGCACCTGCTGCGGCCGCCTGGCCCGGCCAAGCTGTACCGCGGCGTGCGCCAGCGTCACTGGGGGAAGTGGGTGGCGGAGATCCGCCTGCCGCGGAACCGCACGCGCCTGTGGCTCGGCACCTTCGACACCGCCGAGGACGCCGCCATGGCGTACGATCGCGAAGCCTTCAAGCTGCGCGGCGAGAACGCGCGGCTCAACTTCCCTGACCTCTTCCTCGGCAAAGGCCGCTCGGGCGGCAGCGGCCGCACCAGCGCCAGCGCCGCGGCGTCGGCTTCCTCCTCCTCCACGTCCGCTCCGCCGACGCCGGACGAAACCCATGCGCAGCAAGCTCAGCTGCTGCACCAGCGTGAACAGCAGCAACAGCACACGGACGAGCAAGCGAACATTGGACAGAAACCTCTGCTCTCCGCAGCAGAGCAGGACGTCCTCCCGGAACCAGAGCAAAATCCTGAACTCCAGAATGCAGAGCAACAATGCAGCGACGGCAGCACGGCCATGATGCAGCAGGCTCCAGTGACCCCCGGCGGCCTCTGGGGCCCCGCCGACGACGCATGGTTCAGCGCGTGGGGCCCGGGCAGCTCTGTCTGGGACTACGACATGGACAGCGCTCATGGCCTCTTACTCCAGTCTCGCTTCGCCGGTGATCAGGCCGGCATGGATTACGTCCCCACTGCGCCGGAAGCCCACGTGGCACCGGCGGCAGGGACAGGCACGGCCTGTGCCGCTCCCCCTTCTCCTGTTCCTCCCCGTCCTCCCTTCATGTGGAAGGACTAGACACGCATACCCATCTCTGAACATCTCACACACAGAACCTACCTACGCTGTGAGATGCACACAGGCTGCAGATTTTTAACAGATAGCTTGTGGCATCATCACATCGCAGGAACATCTCACAATCTTTTCTTTTCTCTCTGATCGATTTTCTCCTGAAAATCGCAAGGAAGCCCCCAGCTGCATTTTATAGGCTGGGACAAAGATGGGCTATATTTGATTCTCCATCCTTGTAGATCCTTCCGTGATGATTCTAAGATGAGTTTTAGACATTAGATAGCTAGTGCTCATCAGTTGTTTCCTGCATCTTTAGTTGTGTTGTGTATGGCTTTAGGGTTCCTAATAAAGGTTCTGGAAGAGGAGACGATTTTTATGCTCTCCTCTTGTTCTTACCTGAATAATTGTGTTTTCTGCAGTATTTTTGAACCATATATGTGGGTGCCACATCTGCCATGCAAGTCATATGTATTGTTAGTTTCATGATCAATGAATTGATAGTTCTTACTCCATCCGACCCAAATAAGTGTCACGGTTTTGAACTAAAATTGAATCTTAGTTCAAAATTGTGATTCTCATTTTGGATCGGAGGGAGCACTTGTTTTAGTCAACGAAGCCTTCTGATTTTGTTCTCAACTCATCATGTACACGAATATGAGCAGGAGAAGATGTCTAGATGAAGAGACTAGTACATGAACAGTGATTTTGTTTTCAACTC
>NC_041391.1:473424395-473452712 GCF_002162155.2 Triticum dicoccoides | reverse complement strand
ACACACAAATAAAATGTAACTTAGGGTTTCATGATCTTCTCGAACACGAAGTGCATTCAGGGTGTACGTGCTGGCAACAAACTTGCCCGACCCAGAGAAAAGAGGAAGAGTTTATTTCAAACTACTTTCTAGTAGAAGTGTTTATTTTTAACTACTTTCTCATAGACTTTTTTGGCATTGAGGCTAATAACTAGGTCACACAAGGTCTATGGGTCCAAGTGGAGGTGGCGCATCACTTTCTAGCTAGGTTTCTACAACAGCATTGGACTCTTTTGGCAATTACATCATAATCAGAAGGAATTTGGGAACCTTGAAAAGTGCTTGAGATAAGCCCTACGCCCTGTTCTCCGAGGAGATTGGTTTCTTGCGTATGGTGTCTAATTACACGAGATGCGAACCTTGTCTTAGTGTTGAGGGGCGACTTATATAGAGTACGTCATGCTTGTCATCTTCTGTGTTACATAAGAATTAAGAAATCATCACCGGAGGCCTTCTTCGTCATCCCGACGGTCTCCATCACGAGGAGGGAGTAGTTCACCCTCGGGGCTGAGGGTATGTACTAGTAGCTATGTGTTTGATCTCTCTCTCTCTCTCTCTCTCTCTCTCTCTCTCTCTCTCTCTCTCGTTCTTGATTTGACATGATCTTGATGTACCGTGAGCTTTGTTAATGCAGTTGGATCATATGGTTTTTCTCCCTCTCTATCATGTTGTGATGAATTGAGTTTTTACCTTTGAGGTTTCACTATTATTGGATTGAATACTTGTTGGATTTGAGAACACTTGATGTAGGGCTTGCATATGAATACCCGTGGTGACAATGGAGTATTATATTGATTCAGTTGATGTATGTTTTGGCACTCAACTCGCGGGTTACCGAGGTGACATTGGAGTAATCTATGCATAGGGGTTGATGCATGTTTTCATCATCCTTTCTCCGGTAGAAACTTTGGGGCACTCTTTGAAGTTCTTTGTGTTGGATTGAATATTATGAATCTGAAGTTGTTTGATGCATATCGAATAATCAACTAACGGATACTTGTGGTAACATTGGCTTATCTAGGTGACATTAGAGTTGGTTGATATGTATCATATGGTGTTATTTTAGTACGAACTCTTGGGCTGTTTGCGACACTTATAGGAATAGCTCAATAGATTGATCGAAAGGATAAGTGAGGTGGTTTCGTACCCTACAACAATTTCGTCTTATGTTCTCCGCTAGGTAAGAACTTTGGAGTGATTCATTGTCGCACTTTGATGGATTGTTATATGATTCAATTATGTTAGTGTTGGGAAATGTAGTAGAAAATTAAAAAAAATCGCCCTACGATCACCCAAGAACAATATGAAGAAGCATAACAGGTTGTGATCAACGATCGTTACCGACTCCGGGAGTGCAGCGGAAGTAGACGAGTCGGTGTAGATCGTACTTGGAGTCCCTCAAACGTTGATGACGATCCTGTGAACCGCCCATGAATGATCCCTCGAACAGAAGACTGAAAGCACAACCTCTCTCTACTTGGTTGCAAGCGTACGGTCTTCACGATCCGACAACACTTCGCCGTACAGAGCTAATCGTCGTCGGAGAATTAGAGGGAGGATATTAGAACCACATAGGGCTTCTAATTATGATGATTAGAGGTGGCTAGGGCTAACTCTAATTAGTCAACTAGAACCAATAAGAACTAGAACTAGATCAATTAGAGGAGGCTTCAAAACTTGTGTGTCCAAAGGATGGAAATCCTCTAGTATATATAGGTTGGAGGGGATAACACCAATAATAAAACATACAACTCAAACCAATCATGATCATCAATCAACCCATAGGACAAAACGGATCTAGTCAAACATCATAGGATAGCCATACATCATTGGGAAATAATATGTAGCGTTGAGCATCATGTTGAAGTAGAGATTACAGCAGGGAGAAGAGGTGTTACACCGCTGCATAGAGGGGAAGAGAGTTGGTGTTGATGTTAGCGAGGTTGTTGGTGTAGATCGCCGTCACGGTCCTTGCCCCGGTGGCACGCCAGCGCCACCGGGAGAGAGGGGGGAGAGCCCCCTCCTTATTCTTCCTTGACCCCCCCCTAGATGGGAGGAGGGTTTCCCCTCTGGTCCATGGCCTCCATGGAGGCGGAGGGGCGAGATCCCTCCCATATTGGATCTCTCTCTCTCTCTGTTTCTCCTCTCTTTCGCGTTCCCCTTTTCTGGCCTTCCATCGTTTCTTAAATTCCCAGAGATCTGTAACTCCGATTGGGCTGAAATTTTAACACATTTTTTATCTGGATATAAGCTTCCTTGTGGCCAAAGGACACCTACAACCAACCTACGGGGTGTCCACAAGCTTGCTAGCCACACTCTAGGTAGGGGGGTGTGCCCCTTGAGCTTGTGGGCCCCTCGGGCATCGTCTCACATTGATTCCACTTCCCCAAAAATCACATATATATTCCAAAATAAATCTCCATAATTTTTTATCAGTTTGGACTTCATTTGGTATGGATATTCTGTGAAACAAACATGCAACAAACAGGAACTGGCACTGGGCACTGGATCAATATGTTAGTCTCAAAATAATATAAAATGTTGCCAAAAGTATATGAAAGTTGTACAATATTGGCATGAGACAATCAAAAATTATAGATACGACGCATATGTATCACATATCATTTTCATGGTCTAATAAATATTGTTCTAAAGGTATAATAGGAGGTAGGGCAATAGAAGCAAGCCCAATTATTGCATCTTTACTAGGCAAGTCTTTATCACGAGGATGTATACAAAACATAGAGAAATTAAACTGAGGCACATCACAAAAATTGACACTGGCGGTTTCTTTATGGCAATCTATCTTAGCATTGACAGTGTTCAAGAAAGGTCTACCAAATATTATGGGACAAAAATCATCTTCTGGAGAACCAAGAACTAGAAAATCAGTGGGGTATTTTATTTTCCCACACAAAACTTCAACATCTCTAACAATCCCAAGTAGTGTGATGGTGTCCCTATTTGCAAGTTTAATAGTGACATCAATATCCTCTATTTCAGCAGGTGGTATATTATTCATAATTTCATGATATAAGGTAAAAGGAATAACACTCCACTAGCACCCAAATCACATAAACCATGATAGCAATGATCTCCAATTTTAACCGAAACGAGAGGCATGCCAACAACATGCTTATTCTTATCTTTAGTGTTTGGTTTGACAATTCTAGTAGCTTCATCACAGAAATAAATAACATGCCCATCAATATTATCGACCAAGAGATCTTTACCCAGAGCAATACTAGGTTATACTTTAATTTGTTCAGAGGGTCTAGATGCTCTAATATTACATTTGTTAACCACGCTTGAGACTTTAGCATGTTCCTTTATCCTAATAGGGAAATGTGGTTTTTCAATATAAGCAGTATGCACAACTGGATCAACATTGTAAATGATAGTTTCATCTTTAACTATGACTGGCTCCTCAATATTTTCTTTAATAGGGCGATGATATTTAAACCACTTCTCCTTAGGGAGGTCAACATGAGTAGCAAATGATTCACAAAAAGAGGTTACTATCACAGAGTCAAGTCCATATTTAGCGCTAAACTTGTGAAAAGCATCAGTGATCATAAAAGATTTAACACAATCAAACTCAAGCTTAATACCCGACTATTTACCTTCGCCGAGTTTCGATCTTCAGAGTTGTGTTTAATTCTTTCCAAAAGATCCCACCTGAATTCAATAGTCTTCTTCATAAAAGAACCAGTACAAGAAGTATCGAGCATGGATTGATCATTACGAGAAAGCCGAGCATAAAAACTATGTATAATAATTTCTCTTGAGATCTCATGATTGGGCATGAATATAGCATTGATTTAAGCCTCCCCCAAGATAGAGCAATGCTTTCTCCTTCACGAGACCAAAAACTATATATATAATTCCGATCATGATGAACTAGATGCATAGGATAAAACTTTTGGTGAAATTCCAATTTCAATCGATTCCAATGCTAAGCTCCAATATCATCACATAGCCTATACCATGTCAATGCTTTTCCCCCAAAGATAAAGGGAAAACCCTCTTCTTGACTTCATATATGGGTAAACCTGCAAGCTTAAATAACCCACAAACTTTATCCACATAGATTAGGTGCATATCAGGATGTAGTGTTCCATCTCCTACAAAAGGATTACCTAGCAATTTCTCTATCATACCTGAAGGAATTTCATAACCAATATTTTTAGTAGGTGCAGTAGGTTGAGGGGTAACTCTTTGTGTTTCCGGTCGAGGTGGAGATAGCCCTAACAAACCCCTCAGAGAATTGTTTTCCATAGTAACAAGTAACAATAAATTTCAGCACGTTATAAATGTTTCCTTGCCGATTTCCACTTACCAAGAGCAATTCACTCCCCGGCAACGGCACCAGAAAAGAGTCTTGATGACCCACAAGTATAGGGTATCAATCGTACTCCTTTCAATAAGTAAGAGTGTCGAACCCAACGAGGAGCAGAAGGAAATGACAAGCGATTTTTAGCAAGGTAATTTCTGCAGGCACTGAAATTGTTGGTAACAGGTAGTTTGATAGCAAGATAATTTGTAACAAGTAATAAGTAGAAATAGTAACAATAGGTGCAGCAAGGTAGCCCAATCCTTTTTGTAGTAAAGAACATGACGGAACTGTGGCACCCCGGCTCAGAGAAACTGGAATGCACCCGTATTCCAGCCCAAAGATCGAGGTGAAGTCTTCTAGAATACGACACTGCTTAGCATAGAACAAACCAGCTCTCTATTACAACACGGATACAAATACAAGGTATCCAATATTATAATGAATAACACCGCCACGGCGACACTACGCCAACCACAATTGCTCTATGCAAGCAACATAACAACTCGAGGCAGCGGAACGTCTACTGGCAACGGAACAACTATTAGCAGCGGAACAACGAACGTCAATGATGGACTCCAATCCACAGGGACTCTGGCTAGAACGTTTATCCTAGCTCGTGAACACAGGAACCACACCAAACAAACAAGCAATCCAGGCACGACCTGCAAGCTAGCATGACACGCCAGGTCAGTACATTGAATGTACTTGCAAGCTCACAATAAACCAAAAGCAGTCAAGACAAACAACAACATGTCATTAGCAGGTTAACTCAATCATGAACATGATATTCACAGAACAACATAGCATGCACAACTGAACATGATACAATTTTAGCATGGCACAGTCATATGAACATGATGCTACTACATGCAACAGGTTAACATTCGCATGCACCAACTTACTTTGCTCTGGTTACCTCGTAACCAAACGGTGATCATTCACGAATCACAAATGAAACCACACTTGGTTCAACGGGTTACCTAGTAACCAACACAAGCTTAAACTTACAACATAGGTATCCATGATCCACGGTGATCCTCTCTTGATCATAACCAACATCTTTTCTCATCATCGAACCGGGGTTATTATTAATCAGGTTATAATTATTGTTGGCTCATAGTGTGACCGACTACGAACTGGGCACTTATCCATGGGCGCGGCTATCGATAGATTTAACAAACACTCTACAGAGGTAGCACACTGTACCCACACCACGGAACCCATGGCCTCGCACTCCCATACGTGTGGACCAACGGCGTTCCAACAAAACCGATCTACTGCCATGACACTCTCCCGGCCACTCCGACCAACACCCCCTTTGGGTTCAGTCCTGGGTGTCCTCGTGCCTACCAAAGGCATCAACGGCCACCATCGTGGCAAAATAAAAACGGTCCCAAACAGGGACATGTGCACATAACCAAACTCGGGCTCACAAGGCTTATGTCCATCGACCTGATCAGGGTAGAGCCCGCCCATAACCTTCCCTAGTTGGAGGCACCGGTGAGAGGCATGTCAATAGACCCAATTAGGTCCTTCCCATAAATGCAAATGTGTTGCACTGGTCAGCTCGATTCAGTGGCACCATGACTCGGCCAACAGTTGTTCAAGTTCATTATTATCTGGTTAAACTTGAATGCAATAATCTAAGACATAATAAACTAACATGATGCAATTACGGTGCATGAACATGATATCAACATAAACATGGAGGTGCAACATAATCATCGAGCATAACCACAATGAAGCATATAACCAACTGAGCATGGCATATTGACGAGCATGAATATAACACTACACAAGATCATAGCATGACTACTAGCATCATGAATAAATACCATGCAAGAACATAGCAAGAACACTACCAAGTAAGCATGTAACCAACGGGGTGCAAAGTAACATGCATAACAACGGTACTTGATAACAGACGGTAAACATACATCCGAAAGAACACCACTGCTACCAGCATATACTACTACTATCAAGCATAACATGTGACAATGATACTAGCAAGTAGCACAAGATAACAAGATGCATCAGAACATATCATGAGGGTGAACATGAAACCACGAGCATAACCGAAACCACGACAATAGTAGCAAACAAGCAGACAGATAACAGGCAAACTTTTATTAAATATTCAAGTAGAAACCATGGCTACTGCATGGCTATCATGCAAGTGGTTGTTGTGGCTTGCCTCAGGGTGACGGAGACTCCGGGAAGAAGTGCGGTGAAGCCACGGAAACGAAACGCCGAACGGTTCTCTCTCGGAGAGGGCTGATTAGAGGCAAAGGCAAAATAGTCATTTTCACTATGGGACCACCTAGAGAAAATGGAACCAACAGAAAGAGCTCGACGATACGAAGACGTGAGCGTTGGTTTCACCTCAATCAGAGTTACGGTTGAAGAGTTGTGAGGTGATGAAGATGAGGGACCAATCTATGAATAAACTTCAGCAAACGTGCCCCTTGTGGAAAAACTGAAAGCGCCTTCGGGTAGTTTACATTTTCTGAAACAGAAAGCGTACTTTATGCCGAAGTAGAGTGAAATACGCTTTCCAACACAGAAAATGTATTCTCGCAAAAGGAGGAAGTGAAATACGCTTTTGCTAAAGAAAACGAACTTACCGAAATACGCGAGTAGGGAGGAAGCGGCGATGGGGCCGGCTGGCCCAGGACAGCTCCGGCCAAGGGGAGGGCACGAGCGGCTGCGGCGGGGCCTGCCGCTCCTGTTCCTGCGGTCAACCGACGATGGGGTGGCCTGGAACAACGGCGAGCGGCGGTGACCCGAGAAGGACAGAGAGGCGGACAACGGTGGTGGCAGAGGGCTTCTGGCGACGGGGAGGTAAGGGAGAGAGGGCGGGGCGACTCGCTGGAAGGAGGGGGAGGCCGTGGTGAGGTCGGGGAAGCACGAGGAGGCTCGGGACGGCCGGGCGGAGTGGAGGCCGAACGGCAGAGGTGGCGGCCAAACTTGGGAGACGCGGTCATGAGGCTCTCCGGCAATGGGCAAGTGGGTGGGGCGAGCTATGGGGGTGAGGGGAACGCGGTGGACAAGTTGGAACAACGAGGCAAGGGCTGTGCACACCGGGGAGGAGTGAACTCCGGCAATGGCCGAAACAAGCACGAGGAAGAATGGCGAGATGAGGCGATTCCAGAGGGCAAATGAGGCGGGGGAGGGAGTTGTGAGCTGCGGAGGAGGTCGGGGGTCTCTTATATAGCCGCGGAGGAACGCTCTAGAGCTCACGGACGAGCTCCCGGCCAAGCTCTAATGGTGGACAGTGGCTGGGCATGGCACGAGCATGGAGTTTGCGACGCATTAATGGCAAACCAGGAGGGGGCCCGAGCAAGGGGTGATGAAGTCGATCACGGGGAAGCTCCAAGACATGGTTGGACGTCGAGACGAGGAGGGAGACGATGGGAACAGAGGCGGGAAGACTCGAGAGCACGCAATTAGGCATGACATCAGCGTGATCACCACATGCATTGGAGCAAACTCCGGGTTTTGGCCAGGCCGACCATGTCTAGTAGATAGACCGTCGTGCCCTTAGTCAAAATGAGGAAATAAATCGGTCCAGGGGCAAAGAAGTGATTCACACCTAGCTCCAAAACATTGCAATAGCAAGGTGTTTATAACTTGCTGTGGTTCACATGTGTGGAGTTAGACTCTGATCTTTGTCACAATGTGATCAAGCACAAAGGTGATCCTGATTACCAAAAATTAGCTTAAGAGGAGGAGTTTAGAGGGGGGATTGCTGTAGAAAGTGCCATCATGGCCAGATTTAGATATTTGGATGATGCACTCACATACATGATTGGATTGAGCTTAATTTGAGCATGGCCCAATGATTTTAATATATAAAGACGCCCAAAAAGTTTCCAACCATTTGGATGAACCAAAGTGGCACTTGCTTCACAAAGCTTTATTTTGATCAGAAACTTGGAAAAATTCCACATGGCAAATGGCTAAATGGATTGAGTCACAGCTTGGTGGAGGGAGTTTATATGGGTAAGAGAATGTTGTGGTAAATTGGCAGCGTAAATGAAGCAATAGAAAATATAGTTGCTTCACAAACTGAAAATTTGACCAGAAACCAAGATTTGGAGCTGTGCTCACATAGAAAGGTTAAATGAGCTCAAATTGGGTGGAGAGTGATGATTTGATCAAAGGAAGGATGTGGCAAAGTTTCATCTCATTTGGACATGCCTAGATTATACTTCCTTCACAAAGTTTCTTACTGGGCAGAAACTTTGTAAAATCATTGGAAAATAATTACTAGGCAAATGAGGTTGAACTTTGGCACAAGCCAATGCTATGGATAGGAAAAGGTGTCCAAGAAGTTGGGAGTCAATTGGGATAATATAAATAGATCTTGCTTCACAAAGTGCCATTTAGGGCAGAATAGGAAAAGAGTTATTGGAGGATTATTTTTGAACATGGTAATGAAAAGTTTTGCCATATTTTATCAAGATATGACCCAAAAATTTTATGAGAATTAGTTGGGAATTTTTGGAGTGACAGAAAGATGGGTTGCTTCACAACCTAGGGCAAATAGGATAATTCCTTTATCAGAAAAGGAATATTCCCAATAAAATGAATATTGGGATTTGGGATAGGATGGAAATGACATGAGCTAGGGATGGTTTTGGGGATGACAAGACACTATAAAACCTAGGAAGACATGATCTTCCCAAGTTTTAGAACCACATAGCCATAGAAAAGCAAATCAAACCCAGAAATCCAAGAAAATCAAAGGAAAAAGAAAAGGGCAAATCCAGGGTGTCACAGGAATAGTCTCTTATAATAAGCAAAGCGTTCTCGAGGACACACGAGAATTTCATCTAGTCACTTTCATCATGTTGGTTTGGTTCACATTCGCTACTTTGATAATTTGATATGTGGGTGGACCGGTGCGTGGGTGGACCGGTGCCTGGGTGTTGTTATTACTTGAACAAGCTCCCACTTATGATTACCCCCCCCCCCCCGCAAGCATCCGCAACTACGAAAGAAGCATTAATATAGAATTTAACTATAGCATTAAACATATGGATCCAAATCAGCACCTTACGAAATAACACATAAACTAGGGTTTCCCAATGATGGTGAAGTGTCACGTAGTCAACATTCACATAACACCACTAAGGGAATCACAACATACATATCATCAAAATATCGAACAAATATCAAATTCACATGATTACTTGCAACATGACTTCTCACGTGTCCTCAAGAACAGAAGTAACTACTCACACAACTTAATCATGCTCAAGATCAGAGGAGTAAAAAATAACATAATGGATCTGAACATATAATCTTCCACCAAATAAACCGGCTAGCATCAAATACAAGATGTAATCAACACTACTAGTCACCCACATGTACCAATCTGAGGTTTCGATACAAAGATTGAACACAAGAGATGAACTAGGGTTTTGAGATGAGATGGTGATGTTGAAGATGTTGATGGAGATTGACCCTCCCACGATGAGAGGGTTGTTGGTGATGACGATAGCTTCGATTTCCCCCTCCCGGAGGGAAGTATCCCCGGCGGAATCACTCCGCCGGAGAGCAAAAGTGCTCCTGCCCAAGTTCTGCCTCGAGACGGCGGCGCTCCGTACCGAAAGTCCTCTCCTCGTTTTTTCTAGGTAAAAAGACCTTATGTACCAGAAGATGGGCACCGGAGGTGGGCCAGGCCCCCCCTCTACCCACCAGGACGCGCCAGGGCGGCAGGTGTGCCATGGTTCCTAGTGGGCACCTGGGTGGCCCCCTCTGGTATTTCTTTTCTCCAGTATATTTTTATATATTCCAAAATAATTCTCTGTAAAATTTCAGCTCATTTGGAGATGTGCAGAATAGGTATCTGTGACACAACTTTTTCAGGTCAAGAATTCCAACTGCCAGTATTCTCCCTCTTCATGTAAACCTTGCATATTATGAGAGAAAAGGCATTAGAATTACTCAACAAAGTGTTATATTGAACAAAAACACTATAAATAACAGTAGGAAAACATGATGCAAAAAGGACGTACCAGCATCACGTCCAAGATTAGTAGACCGAAACGATTGTGCATCTACTACTATTACTCCACACATCGACCGTTGTCCAGCACGCATCTAGTGTATTAAGTTCATGGAAAAACGGAGTAATGCTTTAAGTAAGATGACATGATGTAGACAAGATAAACTCACCTATGAATAAACCCCATCTTGATACACTTAATAGCAATGATACATGCATGTCATGTCTCTTTCTGTCACTAAGATTGAGCACCACAAGATCGAACCCTTCACAAAGCACCTCTTCCCATGGCAAGATAAATCAATCTATTTGGCCAAACCAAACCAATAAATCGGAGAAGAAATATGAGGTTATAACAATCATGCATAAAAGAGTTCAGAGAAAACTCAAATAATATTCACGGATAGATCTAATCATAAACTCACAATTCATCGAATCCCAACAAACACACCGCAAAAAGTCATTACATCAAATAGATCTCCAAGAACATCGATGACAACATTGTATTGAAGATCAAAAAGAGAGAATAAACCATCTAGCTACTAATTATGGACCCATAGGTCCGTGGTAAACTACTCGCGCATCATCGCAGGGCCAACAAGCATAATGAAGAACCCCTCCGTGATCGTTTCCCCCTCCGGTAGAGTGCCGGAAAAGGCCTCTAGATTGGATCTCGTGGTTTTGGAACTTGCGGCGATGGAAAAAGTATTTCTTGGACTCCCTGGTAGGTTTTGGGATTTTAGAGTATTTATAGAGGCAAAGGTAGGTCAAAAGGAGGCTCATGGGCCCCACTACCCACAAGGGAGCGCGAGAGGCCCCTAGCACGCCATGTTGCTTAGTGGGCCACTTCTTCATCTTCTGGTTCCCTCTTGAAGCTTCCAGGGTCTCTTTTTTGCCAGGAAAAAAAATCTCCAAAAGAATTCGTGGCATTTGGACTTCGCTTGGTACTGATATTATGCAAAGTCAAAAACAAGCAAAAAAAGCAACCGACACTGGGCACTAAGTTAGTAGGTTAGTCCCAAAAAATGATATAAAGTTGCTTGTAAATGTATATAAAACATCGAAGATTGATAATATAATAGTATGGAACAATAAAAAATTATAGATACATTGGAGATGTATCAAGACGCTTCTGGTGATGCTATGGCCCCGGTTCTATTTTGCTACCATTCCAACCACTCATTATTATTTTGTTTTTTATGTCCCATTTTATTTATCAAATCTATTTATCACTTTCTACCATACCATACAATTCGCCCTTGTTGTTAACAAGAAAATAAGTTTGACAACCTTCTTCGTGGGTGCAAGTTTGTTTTGTGTGTTGTGTGTAGGTACCGATCATTAGTTGTTGCGGAGATAATTTCTACTTGTTCAATAAACCTTGTGAAAGGATCGATATAGTTGACTAGAGGGGGGTGAATAGGCAACTACCAATATTTAGCTTTTCTTTAACAAATTAAACTTTGCATCAAAGTAGGTTGTCTAGGTATGCAACTAGGTGAGCAACCTATATGATGCAAAGACAACAAGCACACAAGCTAGCAAGGGATACAACAAAATATAAGCTTGCACAGGTAAAGGTGAGAGATAACCAAGAGTGGAGCCGGTGGAGACAAGGATGTGTTACTTAAGTTCCTTCCCTTTGAGAGGAAGTACACCTCCGTTGGAGCAGTGTGGAGGCACAATTCTCCCCAAGAAGCCACTAGGGCCACCGTATTCTCCTCACGCCCTCACACAATGCGAGATGTCGTGATTCCACTATTGGTGCCCTTGGAGGCGGCGACCGAACCTTTACAAACAAGGTTGGGGCAATCTCCACAACTTAATTGGAGGCTCCCAACGACACCACGAAGCTTCACCATAATGGAATATGGCTCCGCGGTGACCTCAACCGTCTAGGGTGCTCAAACACCCAAGAGTAACAAGATCCGCAAGGGATTAGTGGGGGGAATCAAATTTCTCTTGGTGGAAGTGTAGATCGAGACCTTCTCAACCAATCCCTAGAGAATGAATAAGTTTGATTGGCTAGGGAGAGAGATCGAGTGAAAATGGAGCTTTGAGCAACAATGGAGCTCGGGGAAGGAAGAGGTGGTCAACTTGGAGAAGAAGACCCCCCTTATATAGTGAGAGGAAAGATCCAATCGTTACCCACTTACTTAGCCCGCGACATGCGGTACTACTGCACATACTTACGGTACTACTGCACAGGCATGCGGTACTACCGCTAGCCAGTGCAGTAGTACCGCTCGCGCGGCACGAGCCAGACGAGCCCCTGTTGCGTTAAAGAAACAAGCGGTAGAACCGCCGGAGCGGTACTACCGCACGTCCTTGCGGTACTACCGCAAGGCAGGGTTTGTCTAGGCTGGGAAGGCACGGACTAATAAAATTACATCCGTTGCTACTTCCGTTGAGTTTCGGTATGTGCAAAAATCCGACATGGTACTACCGCATGCAGGGAGACATACTACCGCATAGGGTGCGGATGTAAAAAATTACTTCCGTGCCTACTTCCACGCACGCCAGTGTGCTGGGCTAGAGGCCATGGTACTACCATGCCTGAGGAGCGGTACTACCGCTTCCCTGGCTGGTACTACCATGGGCCACTGCGGTACTACTGCTCCCTTGAGCAGTACTACCGCATGCCACAACACAATAGCACTTGGAGTCCTTCATTTTGTAAAGACACGGGTAAGCGGTCGATGCTCCAAAGAAGCAAAGGAAAGGTGGTGCAAAGGAACATATGGGTACGTGTTGATTCCACCCTAACCTTTCCGAAGCGGACCCCCAGTTAATAGTACGACTTTCCTATGACGCAAATCCACCGAAAAGAAAGATAGAGAAACGCCGTCTTCACTAGGCTTCGAGGGGCGCTGAATCGTCTTGTGCCTAGACATGAGATATCTGGAATGCTTAATGCACATGATTAGTCCACAAATGCACTGTCATCAATCACCAAAACCACATAGGGAGAAATATGCCCTTACAGTCTCCCCCCTTTTTGGTGGATTGATGACAATATGAGATTTGCACATAAGGATATAAAAATGAACATAAGCAAACCCAACATCTATAAAATATAGACATGCCCCCCCTAGATGTGTGCACTATATAGATATGCTTTGGACTGCACGACACACATACTAGGATCAACACTCCCCCTATATTTTATAGACAAGGCATTCCTTGCAACAATATAAATGACACTAAGCATGGATGCAAGGTACTGAATATGAGCATAAAGAAAAGGGCACAAGATAGCATAGGCTCACAAACTACTAAACATAATAGACAATAAGATAAGCTTAAGTGCATATGTCTCACACTGTATGATAGTCTCCGGGACACGCACGAACACAAACGCAAACCAACAAACCAAAGCAGCACGAACAAAGGTCCAACGAAACGAAAACAAAGAGACACAACTCGCAAATCCTACTCTCTCTCCCCCTTTGGCATCGAGACACCAAAAGGCAGAGAGGACACCTATAGCACAGGTGGTAGCTTCCTCTGCAGAGATCACCCAATAGTCTCCTCATCGGCCTCGGCAGCGGGAATGGACTCCTCCTCTAACTCGGTCCATTGATAGCCCTGCTTCGTCATCCAGTCAGCCTCAGGAGTGATGTTCTTCTCTGACTCGCTCTCCAAGATCTCACCGAACGTCCCCAAGATCCTCTTGTTGCACTGGTGACTCTCCTTCTGAGCAACATGGGTCTTGTACTGCCCCTTGTCCTGTATGTAGAACAAATCCTTCATCTTTGCCTTTTGCTTCTTAGCCCAAGAGGGATCCGTAGATGGAGAGCGTACCCCACAGAATTGACCTCAGCCTCCTCCTCCTCAACCTCGTCCTCATCAACATTCATCCTAGCAGCCTCAGCCTCAACTCGGGTAGTGGTATTGGCCCACTTGTTCTTCTGATGCAGCTTGATAGGCTCATGGTGAACCCATTTTGGAGCAGAAAAGTCTTCATGTGGAAAGAGTTTCTCCCAAGTTTTCGAGATCAAGAGGTGCAGCTATGGACCATAGATGGGAGCTTTGCGATTGTAGACCGCAAACCGGAGCTCAACCCACATGATATGAGAGATGTCCAGAGGTTGGGTAACTTGACGACGCGCCTCCTCACAAAGCAGCATCATATCCATGAGATAAGCATGCACCTTATCATTGTCACCAATGCGCGGAAAGAGAGTGTTGCAGAAGATTCGGTGCATGACGTCAAGGAAAGGGTTGAGTACCCAAGATTGCGTGCCATTGGCTAACTTCTTCTCCACAAGGAATGGTTGAAGCTTGTTCTTGTTGGTGGACTCTGGCTTGCCGTGAGGGCGGACACCAACGGGCACATTGAGCCCATCATCACGAACATGCATCATCTCCATGAATTCCTTCCACCTGGCAGACATCCTGTTCCCATTGGTCATCCAAGTCATAGTCCGCTCCTCATCCGTGTGGAAGTGGACGGAAGCAAAGAACTGAGCCACAATCTCCAGGTCAAAGTCCACGTGGAACGTGATAAAGTCTTCAATGCCAAACTGCTCCACCAAGTCCAACGCCTCACCAAAGTATGCCCGATCCTTCCTCAGATGATTCATATCAATCCACCGCATTGTAACATAGATGTTGCGCTTGGACTTGATTACATCGATGTAGATGAGATTCTGCTGCTTGGTCCAGAACAACTCATTCCCTCTGACATTCTCATGAGGGTTCACATAGGGGTTAATCCTCGTTCGAATGATGAACTCGGCTTGAGGCATCTCGTCCATGCCAATGGTTAGCTCCTTGAACTTGTTGGTGGTATTCTTGACATTGTGTTGTTGGGCATTGGAGCCCTCGGGTGCTTCTTGATTACAAAGCCACTTGGAGCTCGTGTTGTGGCTGGGATTCGAGTGACGGACATGGGAGCCACCACCTATGACACACAACAGAAAACACACGAGAGGAACGAGAAGGGTTATTGCAAAGACAAGGGCCAAAACAAATGAAACAAGTAAAAATAAGATTGGGTAGTCACAACAAGGTAGTTCATATGTCAACGGTAGTACTGCACCATGAGGCAGACGTAAAAATTTACATCTGCTCTAGCCGTGGTAGTACTACACCGGGATGGCATGGTAGTACCGCGCCTAGAGCGGAAGTAAATTTTTACTTCCGCGTGCTGGGCGGTAGTATCACTCCAACATAAGCGGTAGTATCGTATGAGGCGGATCTCGCCAAAGCGGTAGTACCGCACAAGAGGCGCGGTAGTACCGCATGGATTTGAATCTGGCAAGAACGAATCTAGGCACATCTGCAAATTTGGATCGGTACTGCCGTTGATCAAAATTATCGTGTTGCAACATACCAAATAGCATTTCTACAGCACTAGCACTGTCCTGCACCCTCCCCTTGCAACGATTTAGCCAGAAATCTCAAGAACTACACATGCTTCTCCCAAAACCTAGAATCAAAACGATAAGCAGAGAGAGAAGGACTAAGGGAGATACTGGGTTCCATGGCAAGAGGGCGAGGTGGGGATCGATCCCACCGGTCGGAATGCGAGGAGAGCTGCCGGAGATGGAGATCCGGCGAGGTCCTACGGCACCGTTCTTGGGTAGGAGAGAGAGAGAGACGAAGTGGGGGAAAAGAGTTGAATGGGTATGGGGGAGTTGGAACTCCCCCTTCCCGCTCTTAACCCCCACTCGCTTGCAACGGCGTGGTAGTACCACGGGTCATCGCGGTATTACCGCCTGGGCGGAATTACCGCACACAGGGCGGTAGTACCGCTCTTCCAGCGACAGTAAAAAAACTACCACCGTGATGGAAGCGGTAGTACCGTGCCTGGGATGTAGATGTGCACACACAGGGCAATCCATCTCCTGCGGTAGTACCGTGGCTTGCCACGATAGTACCATAAACCCAAGAAAGTGCATGTTTCGATAAGACATAAAAACACGACCTTTGCAAAGCAACCTTAAAGCACCCGAACACACAAATGAGCACACACACACGAGGTAACTCAAACACGACTCAAAAGAAGGCAAAACACAACAAGGACCAAACATGAAACAAAACATCTCAAGAGGAGAGGGCGGTGGCCGGAGCCACCTATGTTTGAGTCAATTGGTATGGCATCGCAAAGAATTATCCTTGGGCCCATGAACAAAACTCATATTTTAAGCACAAGTACCATAAAAAATGTCTAATGTGAAAGATTTGATCAATTTATGCATAATGGGGGGGGAGGGAGAGTTCATTGAGAGAACAACACTCCCCCTATGTCCATGCCTACACCTAAACAAGATATCAAGATGAGTATGGTGGGGTGTGCAAGGGTTCAAGCCACATTGCTCGAACTAATGATATTTAGCTCATGCCTTAACTCGCGAAATCTTGCTTCATCCAAGGGCTTCATGAAAATATCTGCAAGGTTATCATGAGTGTTGACATATTTGAGCTGGATATCCCCTCGCCTAATGTCAAACCGGATGAAGTGATCCCGAAACTCAATATGCTTCGTCTTCAAGTGTTGCACCGGGGTTGAGAGAGATCTTGATGGAACTTTCATTGTCACACCAAAGAGGCACTTTGTCACAAATGACACTGTAACCCTTTAAAGTTTGCCTCATCTATAGAAGTTGAGCACAACAACTACCGGCGGCCACATACTCCACTTCGGTGGACGAGAGAGACATACAACTTTGCTTCTTAGAAGACTAACTCACCAACGAGCAACCAAGAAATTGGCACCCTCCAGAGGTTGACTTCCTATCCACTTTGTCTCCCGCCTAATCCGAGTCCGAATAGCCTGAAAGGTTGAAGTTAGCTCCTCTTGGGTACCATAAGCCAAAGTTTGGGGGTATGATCCAAATATCGAAAGATTCGCTTGACCGCCACATAGTGGCTTTCCTTAGGCGCGGCTTGAAACAGTGCACAAATTCCCACACTCAACATGATATCCGGTCTAGATGCACAAAGGTAAATCAATGAGCTAATCATGGAACGATATACCTTTTGATCCACCGCTTTACCATTGGGATCTATGTCAAGTTGGCATTTGATGGGCATTGGAGTGTAAGCTGGCTTGACATCACTTAGCTTGAATCTCTTGAGCATGTCTTGAGTGTATTTGGCTTGGTTGATGGAGGTTCCTTCTCTTCTTTGCTTGATTTCGAACCTGAGAAAGAACTTTAACTCTCCCATCATAGACATCTTGAACTTCAAGGTCATGAGAGCGGCAAATTCTTCATTGAAAGCTTTGTTAGGGGAATCAAAGATAATATCATCAACATATAGTTGGCATACAAACAACTCCCCTTTGACCTTCTTAGTAAAAAGAGTGGGGTCGATTTTCCCAATTTCAAACCCACGATCTTGCAATAACTCAGTAAGGTGCTCATACCATGCACGTGGGGCTTGTTTAAGGCCATAAAGTGCTTTATCGAGTTGGTACACATGATTGGGGAACTTGGGATTCTCAAACCCCGGGGGTTGTTTGACATACACCAACTCATTAATAGGACCATTAAGAAAAGCACTATTCACATGCATTTGTTGCAACTTGAAGTTATGATGAGAAGCATAAGCAATCAACAAACGAATAGATTCAAGTCGAGCAATGGGAGCAAAGGTTTCACCGTAGTCGATACCCTCTACTTGGGAGTAGCCTTGTGCTACCAAACGAGCCTTGTTGCGAACGATAATTCCATGAGCATCTTGATTGTTCTTGAAAATCCACTTGGTTCCAATGACATTATGGTTCCCCGTTGGCCTTGGCACCAATCTCCACACCTTGTTGTGCCCGAAGTTGTTAAGTTCTTCATGCATGGCATTGAGCCAACCTGGATCCTAGAGAGACCTTTTGGGGTTCAACACAAGAAACAAATGCGTGATGTTCACAATAGTTTGCTAATTGTCTACGAGTGCTTAACCCCTTTCTCAAATTTCGAAGCACATTCTTCATAAGATGATCTTTGGTAGTGAGCTTGGAAGCAATCTTGGCGGCACGAGGCTCCAATTCCTCCTCAATAGATAGTTGAGGAGCAGAAACTTGATCATCTTGAGCGTCGTCTTGAGCTTGTTCTTGATCTTGAGCTTTCTCTGGATCTTGAACTTGCTCGGGAGGGAGAACTTGACCTTGGGCATCACTTGGTGGTTCACCACCATCTTGAGATTGATCTTGCCCTTGATCTTGTTCACTTGGTTGTGGGCCTTCACTTTTTTCTTTGGAAGTGTGTAGGTCTTGGGTTGGTGATGGCTCCACTTGAGTGGAACTTTGTCCTTCTCCTTCGGCCACAATGGGTTCCTCAATGTGTAGGATATGACCAACACCCATTCTTCTTATGACTTGGGGAGGAATTTCTTCACCTACATCACACGTACCACTTTGCTCCACTTGGGAGCGATTATTCTCGTCAAACTCCACGTTACATGTCTCCTCAATGAGTCGCGTGGAATTGTTGAGGACACGGTAAGCATGAGAGTTTGTAGCATTACCAACAAATATGACCTCATGAGCTCAGCCTCAAATTTAGACAAACGAACACCTTTCTTGAGAATGAAACACTTACAACCGAACACCCGGAAGTACTTGAGGTTGGGCTTTTTACCGGTAAGTATCTCATATGGAGTCTTGTTCAAGCCTTTGTGGAGATAGAGCCGATTGGATGCATGACAAGCGGTGTTGATGGCTTTAGCCCAAAAGTTGTAGGGAGACTTGAACTCCGCCATCATGGTCCTTGCCGCGTCCATCAATGTCCGGTTCTTCCTCTCCACTACACCATTTTGATGAGGGGTGTAAGGTGCGGAATATTGATGCTTGATCCCCTCATCACTAAGAAACTCATCCAAGGTGTAGTTCTTGAAATCGATGCCGTTGTCACTTCTTATTGTCAAGATCTTTGCATTGTGTTGACATTGAGCTTCATTTGCAAAGTTGATGACGATTTGTTGAGTCTCACTCTTCCTCTTGAAGAAATATACCCAAGTGTATCTTGAATAATCATACACAATCACCAAGCAATACTTTCTACCCCCAATACTATCAAAGGATGGAGGCCCAAAGAGATCCAAGTGAAGAAGCTCCAAGGGACTCTTAGAGTAGATGATAGTCATGGGAGGGTGAGCCTTCTCATGTAGCTTTCTTTCGATACAAGCACTGCAAGCACGTGCTACCTCTTGAGCATGCATTGATTTTTCCCTTGAAGAGGAAAGGTTGATGCAGAAAAGTAGCGTAAGTATTTCCCTCAGTTTTGAGAACCAAGGTATCAATCCAGTAGGAGGCTCCTCACAAGTCCCACGCGCCTATACAAACAAACAAGAACCTCGCAACCAACGCGATAAAGGGGTTGTCAATCCCTTCACGGCCACTTGCGAAAGTGAGATCTGATAGATATAATATGATAAGATAAATATTTTTGGTATTTTTATGATATAGATTGAAAAGTAAAGATTGCAAAATAAAGTAGATTGGAAACTTATATGATAGAGAATAGACCCGGGGGCCATAGGTTTCACTAGTGGCTTCTCTCAAGATAGCATAATTATTACGGTGAGTGAACAAATTACTAATGGGCAATTGATAGAAAAGTGCATAGTTATGAGAATATCTAGGAATGATCATGTATATAGGCATCACGTCCGCAACAAGTAGACCGACTCCTGCCTGCATCTACTACTATTACTCCACACATCGACTGACTCCTGCCTGCATCTAGAGTATTAAGTTCATAAGAATAGAGTAACACATTAAGCAAGATGACATGATGTAGAGGGATAAACTGAAGCAATATGATATAAACCCCATCTTTTTATCCTCGATGGAAACAATACAATACGTGCCTTTCTGCCCCTGCTGTCACTGGGAAAGGACACTGCAAGATTGAACCCAAAGCTAAGCACTTCTCCCATTGCAAGAAAGATCAATCTAGTAGGCCAAACCAAACTGATAATTCGAAGAGACTTGTAAAGATAACCAATCATACATAAAAGAATGCAGAGGAGATTCAAATATTTCTCATAGATAAACTTGATCATAAACCCACAATTCATCGGATCTCGACAAACACACCACAAAAAGAGTTACCTCGAATAGATATCCAAGAAGATCGAGGAGAACTTTGTATTGAGATACAAAGAGAGAGAAGAAGCCATCTAGCTAATAACTATGGACCCGAAGGTATGTGGTAAACTACTCACAACTCATCGGAGAGGCCTTGGTGATGATGTAGAGGCCCTCCATGGTGGATTCCCCCTCCGGCGGAGCACCCACGCAGGCTCCAAGATGGGATCTCGTGGATACAGAAGGTTGCGGCGGTGGAAATAGTTTTTCGTGGTTCTCCTGGATGGTTTCGGGGTACGAAGATATATATAAGAGGAAGAAGTAGGTCGGTGGAGCCACGAGGGGCCACGAGGCAGGGGGACGCGCCAAGCACCCTCGTGGCTGCCTCGGCTACTTCTTGACGTCCACTCCAAGTTTCCTAAATTGCGTTTGTTCCAAAAAGATCACCCCCGAAGGTTTCATTCTGTTTGGACTCCATTTGGTATTCCTTTTCTGCGAAACACTGAAATAGGCAAAAAAAGCAGCAATTCAGACTGGGCCTCCGGTTAGTAGGTTAGTCCCAAAAATGATATAAAAGTGTATAGTAAAGCCCATAAACATCCAAAACGGGTAATATAATAGCATGGAACAATAAAAAATTATAGATACGTTGGAGACGTATCAAGCATCCCCAAGCTTAATTCCTACTCATCCTCGAGTAGGTAAATGATAAAAACAGAAATTTTGGTGTGGAATGCTACCTAGCATATTTCTCAATGTATTTCTTTTATTTGTGGCATGAATGTTCAGATCCAAATGATTCAAAATAAAAGTTCATATTGACAAAAGAATAATAATACTTCAACCATACTAACAAAGCAATCATGTCTTCTCAAAATAGCATGGCTAAAGAAAGCTATCCCTACAAAATCATATAGTCTGGCTATGCTCTATCTTCATCACACAAAATATTTAAATCATGCACAACCCCGATGACAAGCCAAGCAATTGTTTCATACTTTAATGTTCTCAAACTTTTTCAACTTTCACGCAAAACATGAGTGTGAGCCATGGACATAGCATTATATATGGAGTAGAATGGTGGTTGTGGAGAAGACAAAAAGGAGAAGATAGTCTCACATCAACTAGGCGTATCAACGTGCTATGGAGATGCCCATTAATAGATATCAATGTGACTGAGTAGGGATTGCCATGCAACGGATGCACTAGAGCTATAAGTATATGAAAGTTCGGAAAGAAACTAAGTCGATGTGTATCCAACTTGCTTGCTCACGAAGACCTAGGGCATTTTGAGGAAGCCCATCATTGGAATATACAAGCCAAGTTCTAAAATGTAAAATCCCCACTAGTATATGAAAGTGACAATATAGGAGACTCTCTATCATGAAGATCGTGGTGCTACTTTGAAGCACAAGTGTGGAAAAGGATAGTAACATTGTCCCTTCTCTCATTTTCTCTCATTTTTTGGTGGGCTTCTTTGGCCTCTTTTTTTTATTTGGGCTTCTTTGGCCTCTTTTATTTTTTATAAAGTCCGAAGTCTTATCCCGACTTGTGGGGGAATCATAGTCTCCATCATCCTTTCCTCACTTGGGACAATGCTCTAATATGAATATCATCACACTTTTATTTACTTACAACTCGAGAATTACAACTCAATACTTAGAACAAAATATGACTCTATGTAGATGCCTCCGGCGGTGTACCGGGATATGCAATGAATCAAGAGTGACATGTATGAAAGAATTATCAAGGTGGCTTTGCCACAAATAAAATGTCATCTACATGATCATGCAAAAGCAATATGACAATGATGGAGCGTGTCATAATAAACGGAACAGTGGAAAGTTGCATGGCAATATATCTCAGAATGGCTATGGAAATGCCATAATAGGTAGGTATGGTGGCTGTTTTGAGGAAGGTAAATGGTGGGTGTATAGTACCGGCCAAAGTTGCGTGGCACAAGAGAGGCTAGCAATAGTGGAAGGGTGAGAGTGCGTATAACCCATGGACTCAACATTAGTCATAAAGAACTCATATACTTATTGCAAAAATCTACAAGTTATTGAAACAAAGTACTATGCGCATGCTCCTAGGGGGATGGATTGGTAGGAAAAGACCATCGCTCGTTCCCGACCGCCACTCATAAGGAAGACAATCAAAAAATAAATCATGCTCCAACTTCATCACATAACGGTTCACCATACGTGCATGCTACGGGAATCACAAACTTCAACACAAGTATTACTCAAATTCACAATTACTCCACTAGCATGAATCTAATATTACCACCTTTTTATCTCAAAACAATTATCAAGCATCAAGTTGATCATAGTATTCAATTCACTTCCTATGATAGTTTTTATTATACCCAACTTGGATGCCCATCATTCTAGGACCAATTTTATAACCATAGAAAATACCATGCTGGTATAAAAGACTCTTAAAATAATATAAGTGAATCATGAGATATTAATAATTTCTTCAAAATAAAACCACCACCGTGCTCTAAAAATATAAGTGAAGCACTAGAGCAAAACTGTCTAGCTCAAAAGATATAAGTGAAGCACATAGAGTATTCTAATAAATTCCGAATCATGCGTGTCTCTCCAAAAAGGTGTGTACAGCAAGGATGATTGTGGTAAACTAAAAATCAAAGGCTCATATCATACAAGATGCTCCAAGCAAAACACATATCATGTGGTAAATAAAAATATAGCTCCAAGTAAAGTTACCGATACACGAAGACGAAAGAGGGGATGCCTTACGGGGCATCCCAAGCTTAGGCTTTTGGTTGTCCTTGAATTATCTTGGGGTGCCATGGGCATCCCCAAGCTTAGGCTCTTGCCTCTCCTTATTCCATAGTCCATCAAATCTTTACCCAAAACTTGAAAACTTCACAACACAAAACTCAACAGGAAATCTCATGAGTTCCGTTAGTGCAAGAAAGAAAAACCACCACTTAAGGTATTGTAATGAACTCGTTATTTATTTATATTTGTGTTAAACCTACTATATTCTAACTTTTCTATGGTTCATACCCCCCGATACTGCCATAGATGCATCAACATAAGCAAACAACACATGAAAAACAGAATCTGTCAAAAACAGAACAGTGTGTAGCAATCTGTAACTTTCGAATACTCATAGAACTTTAAAAATCCTACTACAATAGGAAGTCCTAGGAAATTTGTATATTGATCTACTTCAAAAAGAATCAACTCAAAATCATGTTTTGATGATTTATTAGAGTTTTTCTCATGAGCGCAAAAGTTTCTGTTTTTCAGCAAGATCAAATTAACTTTCACCCAAGATGATCCTATAGGTTCTACTTGGCACAAACACTAATTAAAACATACAACCACATCTAACTATAGGCTAGATGAATTATTTATTGAATAAAATCAAGGAAAAATATTGGGTTGTCTCCCAACAAGCGCTTTTCTTTAAAGCCTTTTTAGCTAGGCATTGAGATTTCAATGATGATCACATAAAAGACAAAAATTGAAGCATAAAGAGAGCACCATAAAACATGTGACAAACACATCTAATTCTAACATACTTCCTATGCATAGGCATATTATAAGCAAAGAAATTTGCAAGGGAAGCAAAAACTAGCATATGCAAGGAAGAAGAAAGAGATGATAGCAATCTCAACATGACGAGAGGTAATTTAGTAAGATAAAAATTTCTACGACCATATTTTCCTCTCTCATAATAATTACATGTAGGATCATAGGCAAATTCAACAAAATAGCTATCACATAACATATTCTCAACACGATCCACATGCATGTGAAGTTGTCACTCTTCCAAAATATTGGGATTATCATTAACTAAGGTCATGACCTCTCCAAACTAACTTTTATAAAAAATACCATAAGATTGAACATCCTCCAAATATGTGGGATCTAAAGTTGACACTCTTCCAAACCCACTTTCAATATTATTGCAAACACTATTATCAATCTCATATTCATCATGGGGCTTAAATAAATTTTCAAGATTATAAGAAGAATCACCCCAATCATGATCATTGAAACAAGTAGTAGACATAGCAAAACTAGCATCCCCAAGCTTAGGGTTTTGCATATTATTAGCACAATTGACATCAAGAGAATTTATAGTAAAATCATTGCCATCATGCTTTTTGTTCAAGGAGTTATCATTAATTTCTTCATAAATTTCGTCATCACAATTTTCAGATTCACGAATTTCAAGCAAAGCTTCATAAAGATAATCTAGTGCACAAAACTCACTAGCAATTGGTTCATCATAATTAGATCTCTTAAAAAGATTAACAAGCGGACGAGGATCCATAGAACTTAGGTTCTATGTTTAGCAATAAATAAACAACTATTCCAACCAAACGAGCAAACGAGCCAAATAAGACATCAAAGCAAACGAAAAGACAAACAGAAGAAGGGCGAATAAAACGGCAAAGGTGAAGTGGGGGAGAGGAAAATGAGAGGAAAATGGCAAATAATGTAATGAGAGGGAGATGAGTTTGTGATGGGTACTTGGTATGTCTTGACTTGAGCGAAGACCTCCCCGGCAACGGTGCCAGAAATCCTTCTTGCTACCTCTTGAGCAAGCGTTGGTTTTTCCCTTGAAGAGGAAAGGGTGATGCAGCAAAATAGCGTAAGTATTTCCCTCAGTTTTGAGAACCAAAGTATCAATCCAGTAGGAGGATTCTCACAAGTCCCACATGCCTACACAAACAAACAAGAACCTCGCAACCAACATGATAAAGGGGTTGTCAATCCCTTCACGGCCACTTGCGAAAGTGAGATCTGATAGAGATAATATGATAAGATAAATATTTTTGGTATTTTTACGATATAGATTGAAAAGTAAAGATTGCAAAATAAAGTAGATTGGAAACTTATATGATAGAGAATAGACCCGGGGGCCATAGGTTTCACTAGTGGCTTCTCTCAAGATAGCATAATTATTATGGTGGGTGAACAAATTACTGTCGAGCAATTGATAGAAAAGTGCATAGTTATGAGAATATCTAGGCATGATCATTTATATAGGCATCACGTCTGCAACAAGTAGACCGACTCCTGCCTGCATCTACTACTATTACTCCACACATCAACCAACTCCTGCCTGCATCTAGAGTATTTAGTTCATAAGAACAGAGTAACACATTAAGCAAGATGACATGATGTAGAGGGATAAACTCAAGCAATATGATATAAACCCCATCTTTTTATCCTCGATGACAACAATACAATACGTGCCTTGCTGCCCCTACTGTCACTGGGAAAGGACACCGCAAGATTGAACCCAAAGCTAAGCACTTCTCCCATTTCAAGAAAGATCAATCTAGTATGCCAAACCAAACTGATAATTCAAAGAGACTTGCAAAGATAACCAATCATACATAAAAGAATGCATAGGAGATTCAAATATTTCTCATAGATAAACTTGATCATAAACCCACAATTCATTGGATCTCGACAAACACACCGCAAAAAGAGTTACATCAAATAGATCTCCAAGAAGATCGAGGAGAACTTTGTATTGAGATTCAATGAGAGAGAAGAAGCCATCTAGTTAATAACTATGGACCCGAAGGTTTGTGGTAAACTACTCACAACTCATCGGAGAGGCCTTGGTGAGGATGTAGAGGCTCTCCATAGTCGATTCCCCCTCCGGCGGAGTGCCGACGAAGGCTCCAAGATGGGATCTTGCGGATACAGAAGGTTGCGGCAGTGGAAATAGTTTTTCGTCGTGCTCCTGGATGGTTTCGGGGTACGAAGATATATATATATATATATATATATATATATATATATATATATATATATATATATATATATACAGACGGTCTATTCTGCTAATATTAGCAGAATAACTATTCTGCACGCCACTTCGGCACTGCACGCTCAACAGAAGCGCACTGCATCATTTTGATGACGAGCACTGCAATAGAGACTAGTGAACTTCTCATCGGAAAAAACTGCACGCGTTATTTTTTCGATACTGTTTTCGTTCTAATTTTTTAACCGTTTATTGGAATGAGGCGTGTAATATACCGTTGAAAAGCTATGGATTAGGCGCAACTTCGACATGTTGAACACTTTCCGAGATTCCACACGGTTTAAGAGCAGTTTTGGAAATAGTGCGGCGGATGACGAGTGGCAGCGAGCGTTTTTTTGCTTTTTTTCTAAACCGCTTGTCGGAATGAAGCAAATGATACGCCGTTGGATAGATATCGTCGAGGCGCATATTTTTCATATATAAATCTTTCTCTAATTCATTGCGGTTTAAGAGCAGTTTCAAATTTACTAAATCGCGGAACTCTGGTTTTCAAGTTTTTTAAAATTTTCGGTACTGTTTTCACTCCAGTTTTGGAACCGTTTGTCGAAACGAGGTGTGTGATACGCTGTTGGAAAGCTACGAACGAGGCGCAACTTTCATACGTTGAAATTTTTTTGAGATTCCTTACGGTTTTAAGTTAATTTTGAAAATCGTGCGGCGGACGACGAGTGGCAGCGGCCGTTTGTCGCGAAATTTTTGCAAACCGTTGGTCGGAATGATTCAAACGATACGCGTTGGAAAGATATCGACGATACACAACTCTTCCATGTAGAACACTCTCTCTAATTCTTTACGGTTTAAGAGGATTTTCGAATTTACCGAAATGCGGACACTCTGTTTTTCGCGACACCCAAATCGACGTGGATACTTCATCTGACAGAAAACCGCACTTCATTGGATGAAAAACCGCACTGCATCATACAGGTAAGAGAACTGCATGGTTTCTTTTATTCAAACGTGATTTTTTTCAAGGACGAGAAAGTAGAGTGCACTTCACATCTGGTGTAAATGAATCACAACACTATCAAGAAGTGAACCGCATTATTTTTTTTCGTTTCCGTAACAATTTTTTTGCACTTACGGGATGAACAACATCATAGGCCGACCGCACTGCTTCAGAAATAAAAACTGCACTGCATCAGACAGGCAAGTGAGCTGCATAATTTCTTATGTCGGACGTTTTTTTTCTCATACGCAAGTGAACAACATCACTCTCAAAAGTGAACAACATTCGAAGACCAAAGGCACTGCAAGTGTTGATGTAGTCGACTGAATTCTGAGACACACGAAAACATTTTTGTGACACTCGGTTTTTTGCGACACTCAAATTGACGAGTGAGCTTCATCCAACATAAAATCACACTGCTTCAGATGAAAAACCGCACCGCATACAAGGGTCAAGCCAGCTGCATAACTTCTTTTGTCGGGCGAGTTTTTTAATGTTAATGTTAGTGTGCTGCATTATATGCGAAAGCACACTGCAATGTCATCATAGAGCACTGTACAGAATTCTTGTTGTTATTTTTTGAAATGAAAATATGCATAGTACAGTGGAGCGAACCTCTCCACAACATAAAACTGGACCTCTTGTGGAAAAAAGTGAACTCCTCGACACATTATTTTTTTCCACATGTCCAATGTATATTGAGGGGGAACTCAAACTGTAATACAACAGTAGTGCATTTCATTTTTTATGCTTTTTTCATTGTACAGGAACATAGGCCCCCGGCTGTCTGCCACGCAAAACACACACATACACACAAAACCAGCAGCGAGCACACTTCACTGCAGTGGGGATGTCATTGACATAAACCGAAATGAACTACGGCCCGAAGGCCGTCGCCGGTGAACTGCATGCTGAGGAAGGAGAGATCTATGAGGGTGTGCTCCGGTGAACCTCCCGTGATGTGTGCGAGCGGCAGCCAAAACAATAACAATTTGGTTACTGCACCGACAATCCAACCGACCTGCAATGAAGTAAAACCTGCACTGCTCGCCGTCTGCGGAGAACAAAAATGAAGAATTTTATCCGGGCACCTTTTGTTGTACCTGCTGGTACGCCATGGA
>NC_041391.1:473423264-473424073 GCF_002162155.2 Triticum dicoccoides | reverse complement strand
TGTGTGGGTGAGCACCATGGGACACCTCCATGCTGGGAGGTGCCGGGTCGAGTGGCTGCAGGAGGGAGCCGATCTTGTCGGATCCAGGGGTTCCTCGTTCCACCACGGACGAGTGGAGGCCGAGGTGAGGAGCGCGACGGCGGGTCGTGTCGTGGAGGCATGATGGCGGGTCAGGGATGCGGCAGAGGGACCCTCCTGAGAGTCGGTGTTGCTGGTGGAGCCTTTGTCCGGCAAGGAAGGCAGGGGATTCAGAGCATGGCCACGCGGGGGCTCTCCTATCACCCGATCCAGTGCAGCCCGACGGTGATGGCTGATGCGCCGCGCGGTGGATCCTCGCCAGATCTGGGGTTGGGACAGGGGATGGAGGTGCTGTGGGGCTCGGCCGCACGCAGCAAGGAGGACAATGATGCGGCGCTTGGTGGATAGGAGGCGTCTATGCAACGCTGACAAAGGAGGCCAGGGGCAGCTCTTGCGCTAGGAGGAAGAAGGCAGGGGCACTCCGGCGTTGGGAGGAAGGAGGCCAGGGGCGCTCCGCCGCGGGGAGGGAGGAGCAAGAATGGGCGGCCGCTTTCCTGCGGGCTCCTGTGTGGAAGGTGGAGAGGATCGGGGGGATGAGTCGTGTGGTCGCGTGGGTGGTGGCCGATGGATGTTGAGAGTAGGGAGGGAGGAAGGGAGGCTAGGAGAGGAATTGATGCTGGGAGGGAGGAGAGGGTAGTCGGCTCGCTTGGGAAGGCAGGTTGGGTGGCGCCGACGAGCTCCTGATCCAGATTGGGAAAGGAGAGAGCGCGCAGGTAGGTGGGGGGAAGAAG
>NC_041391.1:473409003-473422894 GCF_002162155.2 Triticum dicoccoides | reverse complement strand
GACGGTTTTTGGGCTACTACAGTTTTTTGGGGGGTTTCTGTGCGGTCCGGTTCCGGTGGATGGAGCAGTGCTGAAGTGTTGTTAGAATAAGCGTTTCGGTGTGCAGAATAAGGTCTTAAGGGGTGTTATTGGAATAGACCCACCCTATATATATATATATATATATATATATATATATATATATATATATATATATATATATATATATAGGAGGAATAAGTAGGTTGGTGGAGCCACGAGGGGGCCACGAGGTAGGGGGCGTGCCCCCCCAGGGGCGCGCCAAGCACCCTCGTGGCCGCCTCGGCTGCTTCTTGACGTCCACTCCAAGTTTCCTAGATTGCGTTTGTTCCAAAAAGATCGCTCCCGAAGGTTTCATTCCGTTTGGACTCCGTTTGATATTCCTTTTCCGTGAAACACTGAAATAGGCAAAAAAATAGCAATTCGGGCTGGGCCTCCGGTTAGTAGGTTAGTCCCAAAAATGATATAGAAGTGTATAGTAAAGCCCATAAACATCCAAAACGGGTAATATAATAGCATGGAACAATCAAAAATTATAGATACGTTGGAGACGTATCAGCATGCTCTTTGGCAAAACTAACATTTGTTAGTCCATGGACATGGTCCCCTTTGAGAAGACTTTGCAAAGATCTCATATTGACATGGGATAAATGACAATGCCAAAGCCATGCCACGTCAACTTTAGCCATTAGGCATGTCGCGGTCTTAGTGGGTCGCTCTGAAAAGTTAACCTTACACCTTGGTTCTCAATTGAGAAAAAAAATACTTATTGCTAGGTTACATCACCCTTACACTTACGGGTTGCCCAACCACTCCTATGGAAGATCAAGCATGGCCTCTTCATGGGAAGCCTGACAGCAGGCTTGCTTCCGGTGCCCTCACGATCAATTCTTTGTGATTTCAAAAATTTCATGAGCGCCACGGGGGAACCTGGTTTGCAGGAGCCGCCTTCATGGGATGACTTCATCATGGAGATTGAGGGAGTCCTAGATTATGGGGTCCTCAGAGAGCTGACCTATGTGACATGGGCTGAACTGTTGGGCCATGAAGATACAGAACCGAAGGCCTTCTCCCATGTCTGGATGGGACTCTCCTTTGCGTGGATGGCAAGCTTGGCATCCAAATGTGTAGTTTCCTTCCTCTGCAAACCGACTTTGTACAAACCTAGTCCCCTCCGGTGCCTATATAAACTGGAGGGTTTAGTCCTTAGGGGAAATCACAATCATACAGGCTAGACATCTAGGGTTTAGCCATTACGATCTCGAGGTAGATCAACTCTTGTAACCCCTATACTCATCAAAGTCAATCAAGCAGGAAGTAGGGTATGACCTCCATTAAGAGGGCCCGAACCTGGGTAAACATCGTGTCCCCTGCCTCCTTGTTACCTTCAATCCTTAGACACACATATCGGGACCCCTACCCAAAATCTGCCGGTTTTGACACCGACATTGGTGCTTTCATTGAGAGTTCCTCTGTGCCGTTGACAGAAGGGTTGATGGCCCGTCTTGTCATCAAAAACAACATCACTTCTGGAGAGGCCCTAGCTTTAGGGCAAACTCTCTGACTTGGCAGCTTCATCATGGGTGCTCGCCCGACCATTAAGCCAGAAGCAGCCCAACTCATCACCAAAAATCGCCTCCATGTCGGCCCTGAATACTCCGACAAGATGGACCCGACAGATGTATCGGCTTTAAATGAACTGCTAGATCTCATCGCCACCCTGGGGATCGCAACTGGCTGTGATCGGATTGGGCTTAAGCCCGATCAGAGAGAAATCAGATCTCCGCCGATCACCCATCACGTGGGAATCATGGAGGAACAAGCCAACGATGACTCTTCTCCTACGTTGAGAACAAAGTATGTTCGGGTTTCTGAGTCTGGAGAATCGGACTCCCGTCTTCTGGAGGACACTTCTCGTCCTCCGCACATGGAATCGGGCGCTATGCCTAAAAACACACCGGATGCTCCGGAGCCCAGGGCTGTAACCATGGAAATTCCTTAGAATCCGGACTTCTCAGTGGGTCAGGGTTCGGTTTGAGCCCGCCCACCCACCACAAGCAATATTCCCCAAGCAACTCTAGTCCTCCGGACATATGCGACTTAATGTATGTGCGACAGTAGCCTCAGGAAATAGTCCACCACTTTTGGGCTAGATTCCTACTTGTTAAAAACAAGATGAAGGATTAATGTGACGACGACGCGATCTCGGTATTTTGCAACAACTGCACGGATGAGGGAATCCTTAATGCCCTCAACCGCCATCACATACTACACTTTGCCGATTTGGCCCAGATAGTACAGAAGTACCGCACAATGGAAAGCGCCTGGAAAACTCAGACAGCCCTCTGGGAACCGCAGGCCCTTAGGCTACCCCCCGGACGGGCAAAGAGGATGCACCCCCGTAGAGCACCCAATCACCATCCCATGGACAAGAAAGTTAAACCCGTTACGGGGCATAGAACTGTGCTCGAGGAATGGCTCAACAAGCCCTGCATAATTCACATGACACCGGACAACAAGCCAAGGCATAGCCTTCGAGCATGTTGGATACTCCGGCAGGTGGCCAAGAGTGGCGAGGATCTCCTCACTAACAACACTCCAGAGAACTATTCTTTGGAGGACAATGATCCCAAAGTATTCACGGTCTTCGAGACCTTTTCTTTGAATAATCAGCGCAAGAGGGCGCTCCATGACCTTGCCGAAGTCTGCCACGTGGCAGCAGTAAATCCTTGGAACGACACGTCGATCACTTTCAACGTTGATGATGAACCAAGAGCTGGCTCAGTCTAGGCACTAGCCGCTTTGGTCCTAAACCCAATCGTAGACGGCTTTTGGCTCACTAAAGTGCTCGTGGACGGCGGTAACGGACTAAATCTCATTTACGAGGACACACTTAATAAAATGCAAATGGACAGGAGTCACATTGAGCAAAGTAACACAACCTTTCATGGTATTATCCCCAGTCGAGAAGCCAGATGCTCGGGAAAAATCAAACTCGACGTGGTATTCGACACGCCGGAGAACTATAGGTCCAAAGAGTTACTCTTCCATGTGGCACCATTCAACAATAGGTATCATGCTTTGCTGGGGCGAGACACATTCACGCGCTTCCAGGCCATACCCCATTACGGGTATATGAAGCTCAAAATGGCCGGGCCCAATGGAATTATGACTATCACCAGTGATCCGGACATAGCACTCTGCAACGAAAACAAAACCGCCTCTCTGGCCCTTGAGGCATTATCCGAGGCCCTCGCAGCCGAAGAATTGACCACTGTACATTCCACAGTAGATAGGGACGATGTATTCCTCGATAAGAGGCCCAAATCTACTTCCTTCAAGTCAGCGGACGAAATAGTCAAATTTCAGGTCCACCCGACGGACCCCAAGAAAACAGCTTCCATTGGGGCACAGTTGGATCCCACGCGAGAACCGGGACATTTTTTCATGGCAGCCTTCAGATATGCCAGCTATCCCATGAAGACTGGCTGAGCATAGTCTCAATATACTATAAGGATACAAACCAGTCAAACAAACTCTGCGCCGATTCTCCGAACCCAAACGATAGGCTATGGGGGAGGAGCTAGCCAAGCTACTCGAAGCCGGGTTTATCAGAGAGAGATCAAACATCCGGACTGGCTAGCAAACCTGGTCATGGTACCTAAGAAGGATAAATCCTGGCACTTGTGTGTTGATTTCAAAGACCTTAACAAGGCTTGCCCTAAGGACCCCTTCCCACTACCTCGAATCGACCAGATTATTGACGCAACTGTAGGGCACGATTCCTTGTGCTTCCTTGACGCATATTCCAGATATCATCAAATTAAGATGAAATAATCTGACCAAGCTGCCAAGACATTCATCACTCCGTACGAGCCCTTCTGCTTCAACAATATGCCTTTTGGGCTCAAGAACGCCGGCGCAACCTACCAACGCATGATCCAAACATGCCTGGAAAAACAGATCAACAAAATTGTGGAGGCATATGTAGATGACATAGTCATCAAAACCAAACATGTCGATTCATTGGTGGATGACTTGCGCCTTACATTCGACAACCTCCGAGCATATGACATACGGCTCAATCTGGAAAAATGCATTTTCGGTGTTCCAGCCAGAAAACTGCTTGGGTTCATCGTCTCCAATAGAGGAATTGAAGCAAACCCCTCTAAAATCCGAGCCCTATCACAATTGGAAACACAAATAGACCTCAAGCAGGTCCAAAAATTAGCCGGGTGCGTGGCAGCTTTAAGCCGTTTTATCTCCAGACTAGGGGAAAAGGCGTTGCCATTATATAACTTGCTACGCCGCACTGACCACTTCGTGTGGACGGATGCTACCACAGTCGGACTGGAAGAAATAAAAGCTCTGTTAGCGAGTAACCAAATCCTGGCCACACCAAACATCAGTGAACCGGTGTTTCTCTACACATATGCAACTCACTAGGTGGTGAGGGCGGTGCTCGTCGTTGGACGAGATGAGGAGGGACATAATTTCCCACTTCAAAAACCAGTATATTATGTATCAATAGTCCTTACACCATGCAAATCCCGATACCACATTATCAAAAGATATCGTATGCGGTCTTTATGGCATCTCGCAAACTGCAGCACTACTTGCAAGAGTGCTCCATCACGTTGGCTTCTGAAGTACCACTTAACGATATTTTAAACAATCGGGATGCCACCAGCCGGATGGCCAAATGGGCCATTGAGCTCTTACCATTTGAAATAATTTACAAGCCATGCCGAGCTATTAAATATCAGGTGTTGGCTGACTTCATCGCCGAATGGACAGAGGTCGAAATCCCTAAAGAATACGACACATATTGCAACTAGGTGATGCACTTCGACGGCTCTAAGATGCTAGCCGGATTAGGGGCTGGTGTCGTCTTGACATCCCCCACGGGAGACACAATCCGTTATGTGCTCCAAATACTATATACGGACTCTAACAATGCAGTTGAATACGAGGCCCTATTGCATGGTCTCTGGATGGCCATCTCCATGGGCATACAACGCCTCAAAGTGCATGGGGATTCAAACCTCACAATATCTCAGATAAATGGAGACTTCGACACAAAAGATTCGAAGATGGTGGCTTATTGTAATGTCATACTCAAAAATTCAGCTCGGTTTGAAGGGCTCGAGTTTCATCATGTGGCTCGAGAGCGTAATCAAGCTGCGGACATACTTGCCCGCATGGGCGCTAAACGCGACCCCGTCCCACCTAACACCTTCGTGGAGAGGCTGTTCAAGCCATCCGTAGTGTGGCAGGATGATAGCGGCAACATAGTTCCAGAGCCAACCATACCCCCAGATTCCGAACGCAGCTCCGATTCGTTGAGGGTTCGGGTACCGAGATAATACCATCGGCCCACGAAATCATGGCTGTAGTCGCCCCATGGACCGAAATACATGCCGGTCTTGGTGGCCATCACGCCGCAGCTCGGCCCCTTGTAAGTAAGGCCTTCCGTACGGGTTTCTTTTGGCCCACAGCCTGAGCAGACGCACAAGACCTCATACAACGATGTTTTGGATGCCAGCTTTTCGCAAATCAAAGCCATATGCCGCCCACTGCCTTGCGAACAATCCCCATTACATGGCCTTCTGCGGTCTGGGGGATTGACATGGTTGGACCCCTTAAAGGGGGAAGCCATAAGAAGAAATATTTACTAGTTATGGTCGACAAATTCACTAAGTGGATAGAAGCCAAACCAGTCAAAACCGCTGAAGCCGGACCGGTTATAGACTTCATATATGGTGTTGTACACCGTTATGGTGTCCCACATAGTATCATTACTGACAACAGTTCTAAATTTATGGCCGATGAGGTAAAAACCTGGTGCGCAAATCTGGGCATCAAGCTCGATTACGCCTCCGTATATCACCCTTAGACAAACGTTAAGGTCGAACGTGCTAATGGCTTGATAATGAGCGACATTGAACCCAGACTAGTGCAATCCCTGCATGAATCAGACAAGCGCTGGGTTGAAGAACTCGATTCTGTACTCTGGGGGCTGCATACCACGCCCAATCACACGAGCGGATACACACCTTTTTTTATGGTGTACGGCGCCGAGGCAGTATTGCCTTGCGACATTATTCATGACTCAGCTCGAATGCGCATGTATGAAGAGATAGAGGCCGAGCTCGACCGACAAGATGATCTGGACGGCTTGGAGGAGGAGCGCGCCATCGTGAAGGCCCGTTCCACATTTTATCAACAACAAGCTCGACGATATCAAAGCAGGGAAGTACGAGCAAAAACTTAAAATGTCGGTGAACTCGTCCTGCGCCTACCAGAGAAGAAAAAGGACAAGCTCAAGCCCAAATGGGAGGGTCCCTTCATCATAGATGAAGTTCTCACTGGAGGAGCCTATCGCCTTCGCAATGCTTCGGATAATCGTTTGGAACCAAACCCATGGAACGCCACTCGGCTCCGGAGATTCTATCCCTAAGTCCACACTTGTAAATTTTTTCGTCTTTTCTCCCTCTCACCCCTTTTTCTCTATTTTTCGGTTTTTTTCAACTTCTACCAGTGTTCGGATAAACCACACACTCGAGGGATATACATCATTAAATGTACATACCCCATGATACTTGGGGGCTTCTTTTTACAGAAGCTTGTTCTGATTATTATTTTGGAGCATCAAGCTCACTGTATATATATGTGTTGTCTACTCATATGTGTCCTGTATTCGCCATTATATGCACCTTTATGACTTAAGTTTTGCCAAGCTGGGTTGCCTGGCTCCTGTGCTTATGCCCTATGTTCCCGCTTGTCCGGCTAGGGCATAAAGGGAGCACCTCTACGATTGTTACAGCCGGGTTATCCGTACATGTACCTTAGACGGGTGAAGCCGAAAGCTAGCGTTCTTAAGGGAATAATCGGTCGGCGGACAAGAGACGAACTGCCCGTTGCAATATACGCCCCCAAATTATATATGTATTGTGATTTCTCGCATCATAGTTTATGTATGCGCAAAAACGCGTGCTAGCCCAGGGGAAGGAACCCTTAATGGAACTATTCTCTCTGGAAGATGTTTCTTACGATCAAATATAATATAACATAACTCCCTGAATACAACTTGTTTGTTCAAGCAACTATGACCAGACTGCCTAGTTTTCGAACATGCCTTGGTGTTTACCAATGGTATAAACATCCGGAAACACTCCAAACCTCGGGTTCTGGAGGTCAAAGCGGAAAGTCTGCCATGACAATCGTTTTACTATTCGGCTGGAGATAAGTTTGTTGATAAAGTACACTACTACTTGGACTCAAAAACTTCTTCTTCCTCTAGACCCTCTAGTAGGTTGTCTATTTTACAATCTTGTTGAGAAAACTTAGCGACTGTTTTCACTTGGTCATACACTAAGCTAACAGGAATTTCTTGTCCATCTGGTCCCCGAGGTCTGACCTGGGCCATATGTTTCGGATAAAGCTTGGTATACCGTATTTTCACCATAGCCCAGGCTTCTCGAGCGCCTTCCCGACATGCTGATATCTTCCATAGCTCCAAACGGTGACGAGCTCCCTTGAATAAATTCGCAAGCTCATCCATACTTCCGGGAGGGGGATCGGATGCCCATAAAGCCTTAGCCATGTTCCTCAATGCTTTCCGAGCTTGCTCGTGCACTTTGGACAGCTCTTGTAGCAGGTCGCCTTGGAATCCAAACACTTCTCCTTCGAGACGTCCGGCTAATACACCTACAGAAGAAAACTTGTAAAATTTTCAAAGAGGAGACCGTTTGACAGATAGGTTAAAGAGCATACTAAATATGCCGCCTTTCAAATTCTTGTTCTCCTTCAAAGCATCCGATAATTGGGCTCTTAAATCCTTCGGTTTTCGGCTTGCTTGATATTTGCATCATGTAGTTTGTTCTTCTCATTAATGGTACATGTTAATACACATTGACCAGCGGCTTCTTGCCCTTCGGCATGTTGTTTGTCGGCTTGAGCAGCCCTTAACCTCTCCTCCAGTTGATTTGTCGAGCCTACCAATGAGACAAAAGCATATTTAAGCAACCACGTTGTAGGCACATAACCTTATTTCCGAGATGCGGCTACACTTACCATTAGGTGCCTTGGATTTCTTCAAATTTTCCAGGTCGGCAGTGGCAGCAGATAGCTTAGTTTGGCATTCTTCTCGCTCCTTCGATAACGTGTTATTCCTCTCCGTGAGTACCTAACAATCTGACGACTCTTAAATCAGTTGGGCCAACTGCTTCAAGACTTGGGGGCTACTGGCATATGATTTTTGAATCTACGCAAAAAATTCTTACCCGCATATCCTTTGAAAGTTGGCGAGTGGCTCCAGCAACTACATCACGAGCAGCTCAGATATAAGCATCTAATGAGTTGAGAGCATTAAAAGCCTCTTTGGTAAAATGTGGGTCGCGCATAGCCGCTCTCCGCCGCCGGTGACCCATCGCACTCTCCACTTCAGAGTTTGTGACAGATACGTTATCTGAATCCTCTGGGAGATGACAATCCGGCATTGCTCCCGCATCCCCTCCAGTCCTTGTGGCAGGGTCCAGGGCTGGATCAGTTTGTGCATGGCCAGCTAGGTCTCCAGATGCAGTCCGGCGTACACTCCTCCTGCAATATGGCGCAGCAGGGAACGTCATTACCCGATCTAATCCGTTGAGTGCGTGTTAGAGGATTATACCTCTTTGATGCAGAAGAGGGCCTGGTTGTATCATTGTTCGCCTTACTTTTTAGATATGCGCCTTGTGCAAGCGTCATCTTCTTATAGGATGCCTTTCCTGCAACATGCTGGTGCGAGCGTCGCCCCTTGGGTGCACGGTATAGTGTGGTGGGTGAGTCGCAATGGGAAAGCTCTTTTTGAGGAGAAGTCTCCTGGGTACTTACATGGGAGGAAGGGAGAAGGCCGGGGTAGTTGGCTATAATGGCCATTTCCGTGCCGTCGTAGCTTGTCTGATAAAAGAATCCATCCTTAAAATCTACAAATATGTCTGGATCCTCTTCATATCTAGGATCAATGTCTCGATTATGGTCCTCTGGCTGCGGAGCGGGGCTGTAGATCCCTGCGACGACCTTTCCATTCCTATTAAAGGTAGTCGAATTAAGTTCGACTAAAAAACATAGTTAAGGGAAAAAGATCAATTAAGGCCTATAATCAAAGACTCACCCAGTCAATGGGAGTATACATGGAGAAACCTTCTCGACACTTTAGGTGAGCGAAATCTTCCTTTTCCCCTTTGAAAAGGTCAGCCAATGTGGCGGCCAGTGCGGCAAAATTAGCCAGACCCTTGTGCCCACAACGTGAGGCATCATCCTCCCCATTGTAATGCCACATGGGAAGCCCCCTGGATTGAAGCGGCTGAACGCATCGCGTTATTGAAATTGCCATTACCTCGACTATAGATAGTCCGGAGTGGGCAAGTATTCTGATCTTGTTCACTAGCCTCTTAACCTCCGCACGATCTTCTTCTTCATAGCTTCGGGGGCGCTTGCTAGCACGCTTGTTTAAAGGAGCGGAGGAAAATTTGGGAATACCTTGCCGGATTGGGTCCGGAAGGACAACATCTTTGATGTAGAACCACTCTGAGGGCCACTCTTCGGATGCCTTCTTCGGAGTGCCAGATAGGAATCTGTTCCGCCTATACGCCATTCTTCGGCGGCGCCCACCTCGAATATGGATCCCTTTTGGGAGCGGGGGACGAGGTAGAAATATTTCCTCCATAAATTGAAATGGGCCTTGCAGCCTAGGAATAGCTCGCAAAGAGCAACAAAGCCTGCGATGTGAAGAATGGAGCCCGGCGTGAGGTTGTGCAGTTGGAGGCCGTAATACTCCAGAAGACCTCTGAGGAAAGGGTGGATTGGAAATCCAAGCCCCTCAGTAGGAATAAAACAAAGCACACCCACTCCCCTTTATTAGGATTGGGGAATTTCTCCGCCAGGGCTTCGCCATTAAAGGTGGTTAATGCTGCCCGAATAGGGACTAGATTCGATGGAGGGAGGTATCCCTGTGCCTGAAGCTTGGTCAATTGGGCGTGGGGCACCGAGCAGCTCTCCCAGTCGCCTTCTCAAGGGCCTTGGGGACGCGAGGAAGAATAAGGAGCGTTGGCCATCTTTGGTTGCTTTCTTATGGCAAGCTCTAAGGATTTTCGTCTGGTGAGGAATGGAATCTGAGATTGAATCTCTTTAAATAAGCGCCATCCCTACATGGTCAAGGGGTTATTTGTAAAGATGCTTAGAACCTTCGTATTCGTGTGACACGTGGAAGCCGAGGTGACGACGGCACAAAAGCTGAAGAGTACAATATTTAAATGCAAAGGCCGAACTATATGGAGCACAATGGGGAACTCACCTTGCAAAGGTGAAGACATGAAGTCGGATACAACATCGTCATTGAAGGCAAGTTCGGGGGCTACTTAGGGAGTCCAGGATTATGGGGTTGTAGCGACTCGACCTCAGACGGTCAAGCCTCTGTGTATTCGTGCCATCCCTGGATCAGTATGCTGGCACACACAGTACATCAATGTATATATCAAAGTGCAATCACATGTATAAGTAACAAAAAACTGATATATACCTCATAAGTCACAGCGGAAACAAATAGTCGGGTGTGGAGTCCCATCAACGCCATCAGCAGGTTGAGTGTAGACTGTAACCCTATATCATACTCTTACTCGTTTGAAGAAACAAGTTTTACTTTGTGGCTATCGAAAAACATCAAACAAATGATAGCTCACAAATCGTCGCATCTAACGTATGTGTTTAACAGGGGTTTGGTCTTCTAAAGGTCAAATAATTCTTCAAATTCTTCAAGTCTTCAGAGTCTTCAACTGTTGTAGCTTCAACTCTTCTAATGCATGATGAAATCCTCTTTACTCTAAAGAGGCCATTACTTATCTGATATCTTGTCCTTCTTAGAGCGACTTCAGTTGATTCTTCGTGTGGTCAAAAAGGGAAAAGGGGTATATTCTAACTATTTATGGTAAGAGGGATTATTTGATAAAATCAGAAAAGATGAGAAGTAAGGGTCTTTTTGAAAACAAAGTTTTAGATATATCCTGTCCTAGGGCTTTCCAATTTCTAGGGTCACGTCCTACAATCAACATGTGCTCTGATACCATATCTGTAGCTACCCGACCTCAGATGGTCAAGCCTGTGTGTATCGGTGCCATCCCTGGATCAGTATGCTAGCACACACAGTACATAAATTTATATATCAAAGTGCAATCACATGTATAGGTAACGTAAAACTGATATATACCTCATAAGTCACAGCAGAAACAAATAGTCGGGTGTGGAGTCCCATCAACACTATCGGCAGGTTGAGTGTAGATCATAACCCTGTACCGTACTCTTACTCGTCGGAAGAAAGTATCTGCAACATGATATGTTGCAGCCGTGTAGGTAAGTACATTAAATGTACCGGCAAGATCACAACAAGAGAAAGCAGATGATAAAACTATTCTATATGCAATATGGCTTTGTGGCTTTTGAGTTTTGTTTTGCATAAAAGCTGGTTTTATTTTCCCTACATCAAAGGAATAACAAGAGTCTGTACTATGGATTTTTCTATCATGACATGGTTCCACCAACCGATGTCTCATAGCCCAAATCATCATAAGTTGCCCATAGTTAAGTTTTCGATCCCGTGTTGAGAGTTACGAGATAGATCCATGTCCAGATGCTCAAATTGTACGTAACCAGGGACACGGCTAATTGATTAGTTTTTAACCCTCTGCAGAGGTTTGTACACTTTACCCACAAGATTTGATCCCTCTTTTTTATGTTCTCGCACTTCAGGGTGTTTGAGAACAAGATGACTGAAACATGGTCTTCTAAAGAGTTCCCTTGACAACTGTCCGGTGCTCATCCAATCCTACCGTAGTTCTACATCTGCTACCATCGTCCCGGCCAGAGTCACAATTAAGGTCAACCAAGCCAGAGCCCATAGTGACTTGCGGTTGCACATTAAGCTTCCGGGCATGAAGTATTCTTTTGTCTCTTTGAGTCTGGGTGAAGCTTTTCGCAAGATGTCATGGCGCTTCTCCATGCATCCCGGCCATCCACTGGTTGCTCCAGGGTGCCCGTCAACCGTCCTTCACCAAGTAGTGTGCATTGAATTCTTGTCTCGAGTCTCAAAGTCTTTAGGCCTTGAAGATGCAGTCCTTGCCGATGTCATCATGGAGTTTTTGTCACTGATGTAGAGTCCTCCTTCTTCACACCACTCTCATGCACTCATACCAAACCCCGTCTACTATAGCGTAGCATTAAAATAAATAACGTCCCGGGCTTGGTAACAGGGTGATGGGTTCCTACCTCATGCATACTACTCAACTACAAGAATTCAATATCACTACTGGAGGATTGTTGCAAAGATGCCACTAAATGCAATAGAAACATAGGTATTAAAGCATGGTCAAAGAGAACTTGCCTGGTAACTTGATGAAGATAACAACGCTCTCAAAAACTTTGATAAACTATTCGTCACTCCGAGAAAATCTATATAATCAAACATTGTATTCACATAAGCAACAATTCTAGCAATCAATTCTATCAATAAAAAACAATAAAGAAAACAATAATGTTCAAAGAGAAACAAATGAAAACCAAAGGAAAACTTCAAAAGAAACTTCAAGGAAAACTAGTGGAGACCAACTCACACGAAGTTTATCATAACAACACTAAGTTACTCTAATAATTTTTCTACAACAAAGAAAATATAATTCTAATGAAACAATAGAAAATAATTTACTAAAGTATTTACTAGCAAAAGAACTAGTATAAAAACTATTATAACTATCTAGTTAATACCAGAACAACTAGCAAAACACTAGGACAATAGTAAACAATACTAAAAAAGTTTTATGAAACTAATTTACTCCTAAATAACAGAAACAATAACAACATAACTTGAAGTGGCAAAAAGAATTACTTTTAAAACTAATAAAACTATTTTTATCAACTATCATTTAGAACTAAACAAGCAAATACAAAATCATTAGCTAAACAGTAATAAATAACTACAAAAATTTATCTACTGTAGTCTAACAGAAACATGTAACAACATGTAAAGAGTTACAAGAAGAATTAACTAAAAATAAGTAAAAACACTAATTATATGACTAAAACAACTACATAAGCAAAACAGTACAGTTTTTCCATAAACCTAATTTCAAATAAACAAAAAAATAAATCACTATATGCTACCGGATAGGAAATACAACAAAAATAGCAGCAAAAGGAATCAATCAAAAATACTTTGTAAAACTCAAAATATGACCAAAAAAGTAATTTGAACAAATTTTAACAAATTCAAATTTAAACTACTAAAATTGTAAAACTAAGTTTGCAAACGGAAATTTCAACAAATTTGTGACACAATGCAAAAAGAATGACTCAATTTGGATCTAAACATAAAAGTTATTAACAATCTAAAATTGAAACTATTTCTGTAAATCTAAAATAGAAAAGAAAAACAACTAAACCCTATGGATCGGCTAAAGCCACACGGCAGGGCCCGATTGGCTGGGGCTAGCGACCGAAACTAAAACTCGGTTGGATGGCCAGTATCTAACAGAAAAAGCTTCGGCATTTAAAAAAACGATCTAATCTAGAGCGTCCGATGCAGATCTAACGACGGAAGATGAGTGGAGAGCTCATCGCAGTGGAGTTGAATTCCGGTGAGGTTCCGGCAGCTCGGGTCGATGCGTCCAGCTTCTCTGGTGGTTCTCCGGCGGTGGAGGATGCTCTAGGAGATGCGGCGTTCGACGACGAGTCCAGCGGTGGTCAAGGTGGCGCCCGAGGTGGAAGGAGACGGACGGCGGCGAGCTCGGTGCAGAGATGGCGTCGGGTGGTCGACGTTGCCGTCGTTCCAGGGTTGCTCAAGCTC
>NC_041391.1:473372549-473408359 GCF_002162155.2 Triticum dicoccoides | reverse complement strand
CGGTAGGGCAGCTATGGCGCGGCGGCGGAGCTCTGTTCCGACGAGGGATTGCGGGAGAGGGAGAGGGTTTTAGCAAGGGGAAAGAGGGGGAACGGGGAGAGGAGGAGGGGTACTTATAGGGGACGCGCCTTGGAGGAGGGGTCGGGCGAGGGATTCCCGATCCCGTGAGATCAGAGATACGGCGGCGTGATCCTGCTGCGGCGGTTGCGTGCGGGAGGAGGAAGGCGATAGTGGGCCCCATGCGTCAGCGGGAGAAGAGAGAGGGGAAGGGGATCGGGCGACCGAGGGAGAGGGGATTCGGGTGCAGCGCGGGTGGAGCAGGCCAGCTCGGCTCGTTGGTGGGCCGCGTCGGGTGGCTAGCTGGGCCGGTAGGCCTGGACGCGCCTGGGGTTTCCCCTTGTTTTTTTAAACTAAGACTAAAACTAATACAAAAATTAAAACAACTAAAATTATACATAGACATATAATATATCAAAATGTTCATAAAAAAATATCTAAATTATGAACACTTTATAAAAGTTAAATAAAATACGCAAAAATTAAAATAAAGCAAACAATGCTACTCTTGCATTAAAGCCCAATAAAAATCATTTTTAAAATACCAAAATTATTTCAAATTATTTTTTTTCTCCATTTTTCCGCTGAAGGGAATCATTTTACCCTTATTTCCATTTATTTATTTTTAAGAGAATAATAATTTGAAAAATCTAAATAACTCGAAATTGAAAGGGGGTTTCAAAATACTTCCAAATGACTTTCAATTTGATTCTTTTTAACTTCCAACTCGTATTCCAAATAATTGAAGAAGTCATTTTATCTTCTCTCCTGAAAATCATTGAGTTGCATAAAGTTTCAAATTTGAAATATTTTTAGATGGAATTCAAATCTTTTCAAACCCTTTTCGTTTCAATTGGAAGAAGTCATGTCATCTTCACTCTAGGGTTTTGTGATGAAATGAATTCATTCAACTTTCAAAAGTTTCAAATTTCACTCACTTTCAGTCAATCAATCAAACAAACAATCATAATAATTTATTTAATATAACATTCCAAAATTTAGAATTTTGGGATGTTACAGGGGTCCTTGAAGAGCTGGCCTATGTGACATGGGCCATACTGATGGGCCGTGAAGATACAGAACCGAAGGCCTTCTCTTGTGGCCGGATGGGACTCTCCTTTGCGTGGACGGCAAGCTTGGCATCCGGATGTGTAGTTTCCTTCCTCTGCAAACCGACTTTGTACAAACCTAGTCCCCTCCGGTGCCTATATTAACCGGAGGGTTTAGTCCTTAGGGGCAACCACAATCATACATGCTTGACATCTAGGGTTTAGCCATTACGATCTTGAGGTAGATCAACTCTTGTAACCCCTATACTCATCAAAGTCAATCAAGCAGGAAGTAGGGTATTACCTCCATTAAGAGGGCCCGAACCTGGGTAAACATCGTGTCCCCTGCCTCCTTGTTACCTTCAATCCTTAGACGCACAGTTCGGGACACCCTACCCGAGATCTGCCGGTTTTGACACCGACAGAGATCAACTATCTAGATCAAAAATTCATGACTTAGTGAGCTTCATGAACCGGTTTGGACAAGCTTGCACATGTTGGCTCCAGCAAATTGACCCCGACAAAGAAGAAGCTAGATTCGTAGACTAGTTCGAAGGTTACTGGCGGTGTTATGGCACAGGGGTGTTGGGAAATGTAGCATGCAATTTCAAAAAAATTCCTACGCTCATGCAAGATCTATCTAGGTGATGCATAGCAACGAGAGGGGAAGAGTGTGTCTATGTACCCTCATAGACCGAAAGCGGAAGCGTTTGACAACGCGGTTGATGTAGTCGAACTTCTTCTAGCTCTGACCGATCAAGTACAAAACGCACGACACCTCCGAGTTCTGCACACGTTCATCTCGATGACGTCCCTTGTCCTCTTGATCCAGCAAGGTGTCAAGGAAGTGGACGAGTTCCGTCAGCACGACGTCGTGGTGATGGTGATGGTGATGTGATCCGTGCAGGGCTTTGATAACCCACAAGTATGGGGGATTGCAACAGTTTTCGAGGGTAGAGTATTCAACCCAAATTTATTGATTCGACACAAGGGGAGCCAAAGAATATTCTCAAGTATTAGCAGCTGAGTTGTCAATTCAACCACACCTAAAAGACTTAATATCTACAGCAAAGTATTTAGTAGCAAAGTAGTATGGAAGTAACGGTAACAGTGGCAAAAGTAACAGCAGCAGTTTTGTAGCAATCGTAACAGTGGCAACGGTAAAGTAACTTAGCAAGGATAAATATGAAACAAGCTCATAGGCAATGGATCAATGATGGATAATTATGTTGGATGTAATTCATCATGCAACAGTTATAACATAGGGTGACACATAACTAGCTCCAGTTCATCAATGTAATGTTGGCATGTATTCCGAATATAGTCATACGTGCTTATGGAAAAGAACTTGCATGAAATATTTTGTCCTACCCTCCCGTGGCAGCGGGGTCCTATTGGAAACTAAGGGATATTAAGGCCTACTTTTAATAGAGTACTGGACCAAAGCATTAGCACTTAGTGAATACATGAACTCCTCAAACTACGGTCATCACCGACAAGTGTCCCGACTATTGTCACTCCGGGGTTTGTCGGATCATAACACGTAGTAGGTGACCATAACTTTCAAGATAGGATCAAGAACACTCATATATTCATGAAAACATAATAGGTTCAGATATGAAATCATAGCTCTCAGGCCCTAGTGACAAGCATTAAGCATGGCAAAGTCATAGCAACATCAATCTTAGAACATAATGGATACTCAAACCCTAACAAAACTAACTCGATTACATGGTAAATCTCATCCAACCCATCACCGTCCAGCAAGCCTATGATGGGATTATTCACGCACGGCGGTGAGCATCATGAAATTGGTGATGGAGGATTGTTGATGATGACGATGGCGATGGATTTCCCTCTCCGGAGCCCCGAACGGACTCCAGGTCAGCCCTCTCGAGGAAGAACAGGGCTTGGCGACAGCTCCGTATTGTAAAACGCGATGAATCCTTCTATCTAATTTCTTTCTCCCCGAACGTGATATATACAGTTGGAGTTGAGGTCGGTGGAGGTCTAGGGGGCCCACGAGGGCGCGCCCCCACCCTCGTGGCCAGGGTTTGGGCCCCCTTCTGTTGATTCTTTCACTAGTATTATTTATTAATTCCAAAACATGACTCCGTGAACTTTTAGGTCATTCCGAGAACTTTTGTTTCTGCACAAAAATAACACCATTATAGGATCGGAAGTATGTCTAGAGTGGGGGTGATTAGGCTACTTGACCAAATAAAAACTTAACCTTTTCCCAATTTTAGTCTTTGGCAGATTTTAGCAAACTTAGCACAAGTCAAGCAATCTTAACACAATTCAAGCAAGCATGCAAAGAGTATATGAGCAGCGGAGAGTAAAGCATGCAACTTGCAAGAATGTAAAGGGAAGGGTTTGGAGAATTCAAACGCAATTTGGAGACACGGTGATTTTTGAGCTATGGTTCCGATAGGTGGTGCTATCGTACATCCACGTTGATGGAGACTTCAACTCATGAAGGGTAACGGCTACGCGAGTCCATGGAGGGCTCCACCCAAGAAGGGTCCACGAAGAAGCAACCTTGTCTATCCCACCATGACCGCCGCCGGCGAAGGAATTTCCTCACTAGCGGTAGATCTTCACAAAGTAGGCGATCTCCTTGCCCTTACAAACTCCTTGGTTCAACTCCACAATCTTGTCGGAGGCTCCCAAGTGACACCTAGCCAATCTAGGAGACACCACTCTCCAAGAAGTAACAAATGGTGTATTGATGATGAACTCCTTGCTCTTGTGCTTCAAATGATAGTCTCCCCAACACTCAACTCTATCTCACAGGATTTGGATTTGGTGGAAAGAAGATTTGAGTGGAAAGCAACTTGGGGAAGGCTAGAGATCAAGATTCATATGGTAGGAATGGAATATCTTGGTCTAACCACATGAGTAGGTGGTTCTCTCTCGGAAAATATAAGTTGGAAGTGTAGGTTTGTTCTGATGGCTCTCTCCACGAATGAAGATGAGGTGGAGGGGTATATATAGCCTCCACACAAAATCGAACCGTTACACACAATTTACCAATCTCGGTGGGACCGAATTGAGAAACTCGGTCTGACCGGTTCAGTAAACCTAGTGACCGTTAGGGTTTTCGATGGGACCAACATGCAACTCGGTAGGACCGATATGGTTACGGTTAGGGCATAACGTAATCTCGGTGAGACCGATTACACAAACTCGGTGAGACCGGTTTTGGTAATAAGCTAACCAGAGAGTTGGTCAGGTAAACTCGGTGGGACCGGTTCGCTCATTTCTGTGGGACTGAAACGTTACGAAAGGGAAACAGAGAGTTTACATTGCAATCTCGGTGGGACCAATCGCTCATCTCGGTGGTACGAAAACGTTACAAAGGGAAACAGAGAGATTACAATCCCATCTCGGTGAGACCGAGATCCCTATCGGTGAGGCCGATTTTCCTAGGGTTTGTGGCAGTGGCTATGACATCTGAACTCGGTGGCGCTGGATAGAAAGAATCGGTGGGGCTGAGTTAGACTTTTGGTTTAGGTCATATGTGAATGTGGGAAAGTAGTTGAGGGTTTTGGAGCATATCACTAAGCACTATGAAGCAAGAACCTCATTAAGCAACACCTCATCCCTCCTTGATAGTATTGGCTTTTCCTATAGACTCAACATGATCTTGGATCACTAAAATATAAAATGTAGAGTCTTGAGCTTTGAGCTTGAGCCAATACTTTTATCCTTACTATTTTGAGGGGTCCACTTTTCTCATCCATGCCATGCCATTCATTGACCTTTTCCTGAAATATTTATCTTGGAATAATGTTAGCTCAATGAGCTATATGTTGTTAGGAATACCAAAACCAACAAGGGATAGTTGCACTTTCAATCTCCCCCTTTTGGTAATTGATGACAACATATAGATCAAAGCTTCGACAAATGATAATAAGATTGAAAAACATTGTCGCTTTGAGAAGTATGTGAAATGTGAGAGCTCCCCCTAAATTTTTGGATAGTTTAAGATTTGCTTTGGACTTCAAATGCACAATGAGTTAGGATCATGAGTTACTCTCCCATGTCACATACATCTTGGTGGAGCGCTCAAAATGATAATAATTAAAATACATGCACTCATCACCAAGCAAAGTGAATGATCATATAGAGATAAAAGGATAATGTCATCCAACAAGCAATAAATGTAGCATATGATCAAGCACATGATCATCCAAGTATCACACAGACATAAAGTATCTCAAACAAGCGAAAGCAAACAAAGTTCAACCACCAAAACAAGAGAGAACAAAAGCAAACACTCTCTCTCAAAGCCTATGATCTATACATTTTTCTCCCCCTTTGGCAACAAGTTACCAAAAAGTTCATAGAAAATGCATAGTACTAAATTGACTCTCAGGCTTGGTCTTGATGTGGTGGTGTAGAAATGACTCCAAGGACGAAGGCATCAGTTGATAAAGTTGGAGCTGGTGGAGTAGATGCTGGAGCTGGTGGCACTGAAGTTGTAGCTGGTGCTGATGAAGTTGCTCTTGTGTCTGTCGCTGGCACTGCAGCTGATATCTGAGCTCTAGGCACTCTAGCAAATGCCTCAGTGGTTGTCTTGCCCTTCCTCTCCTGCATGTCATCTTGGAGTTGCTCAACAACAGACTGGATCTCAGTTACCTTCACATCCAAGTCATAGAACTTCTGCTCCATGATCCTCTCTAGGCTCTCCTGGTTTTGAGTCAGGGTGGCCAACCCCTTCTCAATCCTTAGAGTGGATGCAATCAAGTAGCCAAGCTGATCTTGCTTGCTCTTCAGGAAGTACTCTGATGCCTCATCAATGGTTGGCATCTTGGCAGCTTTCTCAGTCCTTGCCTTCTCCTTCTTTGCTTGTGCTTGCACAGAAGATGGTTCATCTTCATCCATAACCACTTGGTTGTCCTCAAAATCTGGATAGATAGGCATGTGTTCCTTGTCCAACAAGTATGTGCCTGTGCCCATCTTGGAGTTAATCAGCTCCTGGATATATGGGGCATACCCAAAACTTCTCTTCTGGTCAGCAGCTGTCCTCTTGATAGTTTCCACTATGAGGCTCATGACCTTGAACTTTTGAGGCACATCAAATAAGTGTAGCAAATTGATAGCATGGCCTCTGATCATATTTTGATCTCCTGACTTAGGCAAAAGAGTGTCCATGAGGATCCAGTTGATGGTTGGCAGACCCGACAAAAGGTAATGTACTGATCCAAACTTGTGAGTTTCAACAGCAGCATCTGGAATCTCCTTGTACATATGTGCCATAGTGTTGTGATCCATCTTCTTGGCATAGACATTCAAGTCATCCTGTTTCTCCTTAGGTGCATTGATCAGATTGGCCCATTCTTCAATAGTTGATTGGTACCTAGTACCTTCAGACATCCATACTATCCTCCCATCTGGATAGAAGTGTGCTGTGGAGTAGAATTGCATTACGAGCTCATCATTCCACTTTGTGAGCTTCTGCCCAACAAAGTTGTCCACTCCACAACCCTTGAAATTGTCATACACACCAGGATAGTGTTCTTCATTCTCCTTGATATATTTCCAGTCCACCCATCTCATATCATAGACTATTGGCTTCTTGTCCAGCAGCACTGTCTCATAGAAATCATGTTGTTCCATTGTATGGAACCTGTAGTCCACAGCAGTTGTCCTCCTGACTGCATAGGGATCAGTCAACCTCCATTGTCTGAGTCCTGCATCCTTTCTTAGCTTCATGTTCTCAGCTACAGGATGAGCATCATTGTGATCTGGAATTTTAGGCTTCAACTTTCTCAAGACATGCTCTTCATCATCTTCCTCTTCAGCAACAACTTCAGGCACTGGGGCCTTGTTCTTCTCAGCAGCTGGAATGTTCCTAGTATTCCTCTTAGGTGCAGTCTTGGGCTTTGAAGTAGCCTTGGGTGCTTCTTTGGGCTTAGATGAAGCAACCCCTGACCTGATGGCATCACCCATAAGCTTCTGTGCTTTAGGTGCTGGTGCAGCAACCTCTTCTTCTTCCTCTTCCATCATGGAAGGCTTTCCAACAACCCCGGAAATGGTCTTATTGACCCTTTCCTTCCTCTTCTTCTCAGGCACTTCTGGCTTTTGGGTTCTGACCTCTCAGCTTCTTTAGTTGATCCTCTAACCTTCAACATTGGAGTCCTCTTGGCTGGGATTTTCCTGTTCAGTCCAGGCTTGGTGGCTGCAGCTGTGCCATATTCCTTCTTGAGCACTTTCCTGGATGTGGCTTCATCCTCTTCTGCCACATAGTCTTCATCCTCAGAATCTGAGGTTTTCTTCTTTCTGTTCCTGGTGGCAGCTTTGGGCAAGTTGCTTGGGGTGCTCCTGCTGCCCTCATTTGAGGAACTAGAGGGACTAGTGCCCTCACTCATGTGAATCTGCTCCTCTTCTCTGTTCTGGCTGTCACTTTGATCAGACATGTTGAAACACTGACAGCTGACCCTGTGAATAGATATAGATGAGATAGAGGGGATGAGCATCACAAAATACAGAGGTTTTTGCAAAAGAATGAGTTAAAAACTTAGTTTTAGTTTTCCATAGAAAGCATTTCGGATCTACCGATTTGTAAACTCGGTGATACCGAAGCAGCTTTAGGAATCTAAACTAGTGAACTCGGTCAGACCGAGTCACAGTTTAGTGGCACCGAGACTGCTAGGGTTTCACAAAGTCCTAAACTCGATCACACTGATTTGCAATTCTCGGTCAGACCGAGAATCACATGTGCAATGGCCTTGGCCAAATCAGTGGAACTGATTTCTACAACTCGGTGGGTCCGAGATGGTTTCGGTGGAAACCTAACCCTAAATTGTCAATCAAAACCTAATCTACGGAGCATTTTGACTGGATAAGATGATCTCAATCGTGGCAAGATACATGGCGAAAACAATGTCCTAGGAATCGGAGAGTGATTAGCACAATGATCAAGTCCATACCCTAGTTCAGCGATGGACTTGCTACGATGGCAACGATGGAGTTGTTTCCGTTGACGGCGGTGGAGACCAGCGACGGGAGGCGGCTGGCGACGAGGAGGACGATCTGAAGACCCTGGGGGTAGAGCGGGCTGAGCGCGGGCGAAAGAGTTTGGAGAAAATTTCCAAAATTTTGCCCATGGGTATATATAGCCCAACCCTGTCGGTGTGACCGAGTGGAACAACTCGGTGGTACCGAGATGCATTACTGCAAGCAGTTACTGCAACTCGGTGGGACCGAAATGTTCAAATCGGTTGCACCGAGATCGAAAACCTAGATCGACTTAGTGATCTCGGTATGACCGAAATGGAAGAATCGGTCAGACCGAAACACACAAAGAAGTTTAGGAAGTTTAAGTCCATGACGAATCGGGGACTCCGAGTGCTCCTCACACAGAGTGGTTCGAATCTGACTTGATCAAATTTTGTGATGTAGCATGAATTGAGTTTGAGACAAGAAAAGCATAGATAGCTAGAGAAGGTTCTTAGGCATTCTTGTCCATCCACTTGGCAAAAGTAAAAGAAACCAAACAAGCAAAACTACAAGTGGATGTCCTCGAATGAGTAAAATATGCTACCAACATGCTCACGCAATAAAATTACAAATGAAATATGTGGAAAAGCATGCAAAACCAATTCTAGCATCTATCAAGCAATTGGCGATGACTAGGTCATCTATATATGTGTATATTGACTTAGGAGTCAAAATGAGAACATTTGATCATAGGCCATACTCATCGGTTAAGCTCAAGTGGGGTTACCACTTTTACATAATGCATTGATGTGTTCACACCATTAGAGTTGCTTTAACTCAATTCTTAGAGTAAAGCTCCCCCTAGATGTGAGATCCCCCTTAGAGGGATGAACTAACCTTGGGTTTTGTCGATGATGACTTCATGTAGGTGTTGAAGATGTGGATGCTCAATGTTGATGTAGATCATTTGGAGCAATCCTTTGGAGTGAGTTGCACTTTCAATACCTACACGGGTTAGTCCCACAAGGAACAAACAAGGATATCCATAGACATAGATTGATGCACACACAAAATGATGTCTATGAAAGCATTAGGTTACCTTGTCCCTTGTTTTACCAACAAGAGGGTTTGTGACTCCATGAACTAGTGCAAGATGTGGAAGTTGAGTTCACTTGTCCTTGCCAAAATGATATGAGTGAAATATGTTGGCGGAGTCACCCTCAAGAACTCTCTAGTTCTTCTTCTTCGGGATCCACACCATATTGATGGGAATCCTTGGAGTTGTAGTCGTACTTGATGAAGTAGAACTTGACGTATTCTTGGGAACCCACTTGACCAAGGCTATGGGAGCTTCTTCAAATGCATCAATCTCCTCTTGAAGCTCATCCTTGCCTTTTTGCTTGTGGTCTTGTGGTGGAAGATCATCTTGAGCTTGTGTCCCTTTGAACGAAGTAGGATCATACTTCTCTTGTTGAGGAACAAACTTTGTCTTGGGGTATTGATCTTCTTCCCACTCAACTCCATTGGCATTGAACTTTCGTTCAAAACCAACACCTTGGTTCTTCCGGTGCCTTCCTTGCTTGCGTACAATTTCCTCGAATTGCTTACTCCCGGCAAGGCTCTTGTAAACACCTTTCTCTATAATTCCCTTCAATAAGCTATTTTCTTACTCAAGTGTAACTTGGCTAAGAGAATCATTAGTGGAATCAAGAGAACTACTAGAAGCAACAACATTGGATTTAGCATGATTATTGTTACTACTAGAGGAAGAATCCTTCTTGTTCTTGTTATTAGACTTGACTTGAGGCATGTAAGTAGATAAGAGTAAACGGTTGGCAATGTAAGAAGAACTTTTCTTGCGAAGATCATCATTGATTGCTTTTAAGAACTCATGCTCTTGCTCAAGGTTGAGCTTTTCAAAGCGTAACTTCTCATGAGTCCTTAAAAGTTCTCGATGGTCCCCTAAGATAGTTTCATGAGCTAACTTAAGAGTATTTAGTTCTTTAGTTAGGTTCCCAATCTTCTCCTTATCATCGTCATTTGTTTTATCTTGATTATCATGATTAATTGACGTTTCATCATAGTATTCATCATTAGAGTTGTCAATAAGTAAATCGTCATCACCTAGCAAGTCATCTTCATCACTATTGAAATCAACATACTCAGGGTGTGTTACCTTTGGGCCTTTAGCCATGAAGCATCTTCCAAGTCCCTCATTTGGTGAATCAAATATGTCATAGGAGTTGGTTGACACAAGTGCTAGACCGGCAACACCTTCATCTTGAGTATGTTTGGAGTCGGAGTGATAGCTTCTCTCAGAGTGATGTTCGAAGTCGGAACCGGATACCCATTCACCAACATGAGCTTGATGTCTTTGTTTTGTGTAGCTCCTTGATGACTTGTCCTTCCTTTCCGAATCCTTGCTTCTCCGCGATGTTCTTCGTTCATAACGATCATCTCTACTCCTTCTCTCTCTTGGCGGTGATTCTTCTCTTTTACTTCTCCTTTTAGGTGATTCTTCTCTTATTTTGTAGGGAGCCGTACACTCATTTGAGTAGTGTCCGGGTCTTCCACAATTGTAGCAATTGCGCTCTCGACTAGAAGATCTTTTATCATTGTAGGACCTTGACTTGGAACTTCTTTCCTTGCTTCTACTCTTGTAGAATTTGTTGAAGTTCTTCACCATTAGGCTCAATTCTTCATTGAAGGTTTGTTTCTCACTTGATGATGTGGGAGCTTCACATGAGGCTTTGTAAGCACCACTTGACTTGTTGTGCAACTCCTCCTTATGCTTGAGTGACATCTCATGAGCAACAATTCTTCCAATGACCTCCGTTGGCTTGAGATTCTTGTAATTCAGCATCATTTGGATCAATGTGCACACGGTATCATATTTTCCATCCAAGGCTCTTAGGATCTTCTTGATGATGAATTTGTTGGTCATCTCTTCACTTCCTAAGCCGGCAATCTCATTTGTGATGAGAGCAAGCCTAGAGTACATTTCAGTGCCGTCTTCACCATCCTTCATCTTGAACTTGTCAAGTTGACTTTGAAGCACATCCAATTTGGATTCCTTGACGGAGTCGGTACCTTCGTGCATGTCAATCAAAGTGTCCCAAATTTCCTTTGCATTCTCAAGACGGTAGATTTTGTTGAATTCTTCAGGGCACAATCCGTTGAAGAGGATATCACAAGCTTGAGTGTTGTATTGCAGCATCTTCAACTCTTCCGCGCTAGCTTCACGGTTCAGTTCTCTCCCATGAAAGAATTCACCTTGCATGCCAATACACACAATAGCCCAAACGGCGGGGTTATGTCCAAGAATATGCATTTTCATCTTATGCTTCCAACTAGCAAAATTAGTACCATCAAAGTAAGGACCTCTATGGTGGTAGTTTCCCTCGCTAGATGCCATACTCTCCTAGGTTGTGAAACCAAGGCAATGACCACCAAAAGCTATGGAAATCAAAGCAAATGGAGACCAAAGCTCTGATACCACTTGTAGGATCGGAAGTATGTCTATAGGGGGGTGATTAGACTACTTGACCAAATAAAAATTTAATCTTTTCCCAATTTTAGTCTTTGGCAGATTTTAGAAAACTTAGCATAAGTCAAGCAATCTTAACACAATTCAAGCAAGCATGCAAAGCGTATATGAGCAGCGGAAAGTAAAGCATGCAACTTGCAATAATGTAAAGGGAAGGGTTTGGAGAATTCAAATGCAATTTGGAGACACGGTGATTTTTGAGCCGTGGTTCCGATAGGTGGTGCTATCGTACATCCACGTTGATGGAGACTTCAACCCACGAAGGGTAACGGCTGCGCGAGTCCACGGAGGGCTCCACCAAAGAAGGGTCCACGAAGAAGCAACCTTCTCTATCCCACCATGGTCGTCGCCCACCAAGGACTTGCCTCACTAGTTGTAGATCTTCACAAAGTAGGCGATCCCCTTGCCCTTACAAACTCCTTGGTTCAACTCCACAATCTTGTCGGAGGCTCCCAAGTGACAGCTATCCAATCTAGGAGACACTGCTCTCCAAGAAGTAACAAATGGTGTGTTGATGATGAACTCCTTGCTCTTGTGCTTCAAATGATAGTCTCCCCAACACTCAACTCTCTCTCACAGGATTTGGAATTGGTGGAAAGAAGATTTGAGTGGAAAGCAACTTGGGGAAGGCTAGAGATCAAGATTCATATGGTAGGAATGGAATACCTTGGTCTCAACACATGAGTAGGTGGTTCTCTCTCAGAAAATGTAAGTAGGAAGTGTAGGTTTGTTCTGATGTCTCTCTCCATGAATGAAGAGTAGGTGGAGGGGTATATATAGCCTCCACACAAAATCTAACCGTTACACACAATTTACCAATCTCGGTGGGACCGAATTGCGAAACTCAGTCTGACCGATTCAGTAAACCTAGTGATCGTTAGGGTTTTTGGTGGGACCGACATGCAACTCGTTAGGACCGATATGGTTAGGGTTAGGGCGTAACATAATCTCAGTGAGACCGATTACACAAACTCGGTGAGACCGATTTTGGTAATAAGCTAACCAGAGAGTTGGTCAGGTAAACTCGGTGGGACCGGTTCGCTCATTTCGGTGGGACCGAAACGTTATGAAAGGGGAACATAGAGTTTACATTGCAATCTCGGTGGGACCGATCGCTCATCTCGGTGGTACTGAAACATTACGAAGGGAAACATAGAGATTACAATCCCATCTCGGTGAGACCGAGATCCCTATCGGTGAGACCGATTTGCCTAGGGTTTGTAGTAGTGGCTATGACATCTGAACTCGGTGGCGCCAGATAAAAAGAATCGGTGGGGCCGAGTTAGACTTTTGGTTTAGGTCATATGTGGATGTGGGTAAGTAGTTGAGGGTTTTGGAGCATATCACTAAGCACTATGAAGCAAGAACCTCATTAAGCAACACCTCATCCTCCTTGATAGTATTGGCTTTTCCTATAGACTCAATGTGATCTTGGATCACTAAAATATAAAATGTAGTCTTGATCTTTGAGCTTGAGCCAATCCTTTTATCCTTAGTATTTTGAGGGGTCCACTTTTCTCATCCATGCCATGCCATTCATTGAGCTTTTCCTGAAATATTTATCTTGGAATAGTGTTAGCTCAATGAGCTATATGTTGTTAGGAATTGCCAAAATCACCTCGGGATAGTTGCACTTTCAACCATGGAAATTCTGCTGAAAACAACGTTAGTCCGGGTTAGTTCCATTCAAATCATGCAAATTAGAGTCCAAAACAAGGGCAAAAGTGTTTGGAAAAGTAGATATGTTGGAGACGTATCAACTCCTCCAAGCTGAAACCTTTGCTTGTCCTCAAGAAATTCAGTTGACCAACTGAAAGTGATAAAGAAAAACTTTTACAAACTTTGTTTGATCTTGTTGTTGCTAATATGTAAAGCCAGCATTCAAGTTTTCAGCCAAGATCATGAACTAACCATATCCACAATAACATTTAGGTCTCATGTTTACTCATATCAATGGCATAATCAACTAGCGAGCAATAATTATAAATCTTGGATGGCAACACTTTCTCAAAACAATCATGATATGATATAACAAGATAGTATCTCACTAGCTCTTTCTGAGACCGCAAAACATAAATGTAGAGCACCCCTGAAGATCAAGGACTGACTAGACATTGTAACTCATGTCAGAAATGATCCAGTCACAGTCATACTCAATATAAATTAATAACAATGCATAGAAATTAAAGTGGTGCTCTCCAACTGTTGCCTTTTTATGAGAGGATGATGACTCAACAAAAAAGTAAATAGATAGGCCCTTCACAGAGGGAAGCAGGGATTTGCAGAGGTGCCAAAGCTTGAGTTTTGAAATAGAGATAAATAATATTTTGAGCGGCATACTTTCATTGTCAACATAACAACCAAGAGATCTCGATATCTTCCAGGCTACATACATTATAGGCGGTTCCCAAACAGAATGGTAAAGTTTATACTCCCCACCACCAACGAGCACATTCCACGGCTGGCCCGAAACAATGGGTACCGCCCAACTAACAACAATCCTGGGGGAGTTTTGTTTGTAATTATTTTGATTTGATTTGAGCATGGGACTGGGCATCCCGGTTACCGGCCATTTTCTCATGAATGATGAGTGGAGTCCACTCATCATGAGAATAACCCACCTAGCATGCAAGATATAGACAACCCTAGTTGATACATGAGCTATTCGATCATACAAAACAAAATTTCATTTGAAGGTTTAGAGTTTGGCACATACAAATTACTTGGAACGACAAGTAAATACCGCATATAGGAAGGTATGGTGGACTCATAGGGAACAACTTTGGGGTTTATGGAAGTCGATGCACAAGCAGTATTCCTGCTTAGTGCAGGTGAAGGCTAGAAAGAGACTAGGAAGCGACCAACTAGAGAGGGACACAGTCATAAACATGCATTAAGATTAACCAACAATGAGTGCAAGCATGAGTAGGATATAAATCACCATGAACATAAATATCGTGGAGGCTATGTTGATTTTGTTTCAACTACATGTGTGAACATGTGCCAAGTCAAGCCACTCAAACCATTCAAAGGAGGATGCCACCCTATCATACCACATCACAACCATTTTAATAACATGTTGGCACGCAAGGTAAACCATTATAAAGTCCTAGCTAATTAAGCATGGCATGAGTAACTATAATCTCTAATTATCATTGCAAACATGTTTCATTCATAATAGGCTGAATCAGGAACGATGAACTAATCATATTTACAAAAACAAGACATGTTGAGTTCATACCAGCTTTTCTCATGTCAATCATTTCATCATATATCGTCATTATTGCCTTTCATTTGCACGACCGAATGGTGTGTATAATAATAGTAGTGCACGTGCATTGGACTAAGCTGGAATCTGCAAACAATTAATACAAAGGACAAGACAAGGTAATATGGGCTCTTTGTTAGATCAACAATAATGCATATGAGAGCCACTCATCATTTTCATTGTGGTCTTCTCCTCTCGGCCTTCAAAGAAAAGAAAAGAATTTCAAAGAAAGAGAAAAACTATTTACACGGGAAAGCTCCCAGCAAGCAAAAGAAGAACGAGAAATATTTTTGGTTTTCCTTAATACTACTATTACAAGAATGGAAAGTAAACTAGCTAAAAGCTATGACTAATTTTTTTGATTTTTCTCAAAGTTTTTCAAACACACAAAAAGAAAGCAGGAAAAGAAAATAAACTAGCATGGATAGTGCAGTGAAAAAGTATGAACACCGGCAACTAGAATGAGTGTGTGAACATGAATATAATGTCGGTGAGAAATATGTACTCCCCCAAGCTTAGGCTTTTGGCCTAAGTTGGTCTATGCCCATGGATCAAAGTGGTCCTCTCCGGTGTACCGAGGAGGATCCTCGGGGTGCCACTGGTTAGCGAGCTCCCGCGGATCCCACTGATAAATAGACTCCTGATATGGATCATGAGATGGCTCAGGCTCACGCTCTAGGGACCATACCCGCTCCCAGTATGCATAAATGTCATCGGGCAGGATGAGGTATGTGCCTGAATGTATGTTAAACAAAGATGGTGCAGGCATGGTAATAATCTGACAAGTAGTTTTACTAAATACCAAGTTATACATAAGTCTCTTCTCCTTATCATTACCAATAAAATCATGTGCTGCCATACTTTTATAGTCTAATAAAATAGTGGGCAACACCTTTTCCTCTTTCTCATAGTGTCTTATAGGTATCTCAAAATATTTAGTAAGACGTGAAGCAAAGATACCTCCAAAAATGGGGCCCTTTGTACGGTTTAGACTCAACCATTTAGCAACAATAGCGCCTAAACTGAAAGTTCTATCACGAAGCAAAGCATGGCGCAAAATGGCAAGGTCAGGGGCACTGAGTACCCCACTGTTCCCGCGACCAATTAAACATCTACTGGCAAATATTGCATAGTAGCGTAGAATAGGAAAATGTATACTAGTAGTTCTTGCATCTGAAACCTTTATCGTTTCCCCTACAACAATTTTATCAATAAATTCATCCACATCACTAGGATGTGGTTCCTCGAAGCTGCCTTCGAAGGGCAACTTGCAAACCACACAAAAATCGTAGAGTGACATCTCCTTAAACTCATCATATAAATAAAAATCTACCGAAGGTGGTGATCTCCTAGCATGGAAATGGAAGTTTTTCATGAAGATATTAGTGAGTAGGAGGTACTGGTCACACTTATCATGAATGAAGTCGATGATGCCTGCATTCTCAGCCAAATAATAAAAGTCTTCATAAAATTCTAGCGGCCCTCAAGAATGCATCCCAAGGCCATTCACACGGACGAACCTCCGTGGTGCGGGGAAGGTTGTACTTAGGCTTTTTATTCTCTTCATTCTGCTTTTCCTTCGAACTTAGGCTCGAGGAGCCTCTCAACAATCTCTTCAACATTTTCTTCCTCTGAAAATTTCTGAAATTTTTAGTGACTCAAAATAAAAGTGAACCAAACTCAACAAGATTGATAGCAAGTACTCCCACAAGTGCCTAGAGACTATATCATGCATTAAAACTACTTTGGACCATATAAATTTGACATACAAGCTCAGGAACAGGGTCACCTCAGCAACAAAGATTTGCAAAAAATAAAGCACTAGAACCAAAACTAATTGGACCATTGGAGGAGTCACATACTGAAGATCAATCCCCCAAAGCAGTTTTGTAAATGGAGCTTTGAGCAAGGAGATCAAAAATTGCAGCAAAATGAGCAAGAACACGAGTTTGAGCTACGAGATTCTTTTTTTTCTGGAGGAAGATGAAGTGGATGGGTGTTGGAATAAGTGGTGGGGGCCACATGGGGCCCATGAGGCAGGGGGCGCGCCCGGGGGGTAGGGCGCGTCCTTCACCATCATGGCCAAATGGTGGGTTCCCCTGGTGTGTTCTCAGTGCTAGAAATACTCAAATATTCTACCAAAAATCATACTAAATTTTCAGGGCTTTCGGAGAACTTTTATTTTTGGGGCATTTTCTATTGCAAGGATAATTCGGAAAACAGACAGAAAATACTATTTTTGCTTTATTTGTTCTAAATAACAGAAAGTAAAATATGGTTACAGTGTGTTGTGACTTCTAACTTCATACATCTCATGCTCATCAAAAGGAATCCACTAACAAGGTTGATCAAGTCTTGTTAACAAACTTCTTCCGAATAACATGAAACTAGAGAATTTTTTGAATAACACTATATTACCTCAACAGGGATATGCACGTCCCCAACAATAAGAATATCATATTTCTTTTTTGACAGTAGGAGGAGGGAATTCAAAACCTCCAATAGTAATAGTTGAAAATTTTCCAATATAATTGATACTATGAACTTGAGGTTGTTTCTTCGGGAAGTGTATCATATGCTCATTACAATTAACATGAAAAGTGACATTGCCTTTGTTGCAATCAATAATAGCCCCTATAGTATTTATAAAAGGTCTACCAAGGATGATCGACATACTGTCATCCTCAGGGATATCAAGAATAACAAAGTTTGTTAAAATAGTAGCGTTTGCAACCACAACAGGCACATCCTCACAAATACCGATGGGTATAGCAGTTGATGTATCGGCCATTTGCAAAGAGATTTCTGTATGTGTTAACTTATTCAAATCAAGTCTACGATACAAAGACAAAGGCATAACACTAACACCATCTCCAAGATCACATAAAGCAGTTTAAACATAGTTTCTTTTAATGGAGCATGGTATAGTTGGTACTCCTGAATCTCCAAGTTTCTTTGGTATTCCACCCTTAAAAGTATAATTAGCAAGCATGGTGGAAATTTCATCTTTCAGTATCTTTCTTTTATTTGTAACAATATCTTTCATATACTTAGCATAGGGATTCATTTTAAGCATATCAGTCAAACGCATATGCAAAAATATAGGTCTAATCATTTCAGCAAAGCGCTCAAAATCCTCATCATCCTTTTTCTTGGATTGCTTAGGAGGAAAAGGCATGGGTTTCTAAACCCATGGTTCTCTTTCTTTACCGTGCTTCCTAGGAACGAAGTCTCTCTTATCATAACGTTGATTCTTTGATTGTGGGTTATCAAGATCAACAACAGGTTCAATATCTACATCATTATTATTACTAGGTTGATCATCAACATGAGCATCATAATTAACATTACCACTAAGTTCATGTTCATCACCAGATTGTGTTTTAGCATCAGAAATAGAAACATCATTGGGATTCTCTGGTGTGTCTAGAACAGGTTCACTAGGAGCATGCAAAGTCCTATCATTGTTCTTTTTCTTTTTCTTAGAAGGACTGGATGTATCAGTATTAGTTCTCTGAGAATCTTGCTCAACTCTCTTAGGGTGGCCCTCAGCATACAAAGGTTCCTGAGTCATTTTACCACCTCTAGTCATAACTCTAACAGCATTATCATTGTTCTTATTATTTAACTCAGTGAGCAAATCATCTTGTGCCTTAAGCACTTGTTCTACTTGAGTTGTAACCATGGAAGCATGTTTACTAATAAGCTTAAGATCACTTTTAATTGTAGACATATAATCACTCAAGTGTTCAACCATGCAAGCATTGTGTTTCAGTTGTCTACCAAAATAAGCATTGAAGTCTTCTTGCTTAACAATAAAATTATCAAACTCATCCAAATATTGACTAGCAAACTTAGTAGATGGGATTTCACCCTTATCAAATCTATAGAGAGAATTTACCTTTACTACATGTGTTGGGTTATCAATACCATGTATTTCTTCAATAGGTGGTAAATTCTTAACATCTTCAGCTTTAATACCTTTTTCTTTCATAGATTTCGTTGCCTCTTGCATATCTTCAGGACTGAGAAATCGAATACCCCTTTTCTTCAGAGTTGGCTTAGGAGTTGGTTCAGGAAGTATCCAATCATTATTATTACTCAATATATTATTCAGTAGCAATTCAACTTGCTCAATAGGTCTTTCCCTGAAAACACAACCAGCACAACTATCCAGGTGGTCTCTAGAAGCATCAGTTAGTCCATTATAAAAGATATCAAGTAATTTATTTTTCTTCAGAGGATGATCAGGAAAAGCATTAAGCAATTGGAGAAGCCTCCCCCAAGCTTTTGGGGGACTCTCTTCTTCAATTTGCACAAAATTAAATATTTCCCTTAAGGCAACTTGTTTCTTATGAGCAAGAAAATATTTTGCAGAGAAGTAATAAATCATATCCTGGGGACTACGCACACAATGAGGAGCAAGAGAATTAAACCATATCTAAGCATCACCCTTTAACAAGAAAGGAAACAATTTAAGAATATAGTAATAGTGATTTTTTTTCCTCATGAGTGAATAGGGTGGCTATATCATTCAATTTAGTAAGATGTGCCACAACAGTTTTAGATTCAAAGCCATGTAAAGGATCAGATTCAATCAAATAATTAACTCATGATCTACAGAGAATTCATAATCCTTATCAGTAATACAGATAGGTGAAGTAGAAAACGTAGGGTCATATTTCATTCTAGCATTGAAAGACTTTTCTTTCAACTTAGCTAATTGTTTCTTAAGATCATATCTATCATTGCAAGCAAAAGATGTCTCTAGAAGTTTCTTCATCCATAACATAACCCTTAGGAACAATAGGAAATTCATATCTAGGGGGAGAATCTTCATCATCACTTTCATTAATATCATCAGTTTCAATAATTTCATTCTCTCTAACCGTAGCAAGTTGTTCATCAAGAAATTCACCTAGTGGCACATTATTATCAAGTAGAGAAGTAGTATCATCATAACCATCATGCATAGCAGAAGTGGCATCTATTGGGGAACGTAGTAATTTCAAAAAAATTCCTACGTACACGCAAGATCATGGTGATGGCATAGCAACGAGAGGAGAGAGTGTTGTCCACGTACCCTCGTAGACCATAAGCGGAAGCATTATGACAACGCGGTTGATGTAGTCGTACGTCTTCACGATCCGACCGATCTAAGTACCGAACATACGACACCTCCGAGTTCAGCACACGTTCAGCTCGATGACGATCCCTGGGCTCCGATCCAGCAAAGCTTCAGGGAAGAGTTCCGTCAGCACGACGGCGTGGTGACGATGATGATGCTCTACCGGCGCAAGGCTTCGCCTAAACTCCGCGACGATATGACCGAGGTGAAATATGGTGGAAGGGATCACCGCACACGGCTAAGGAACGATCCGTAGATCAACTTGTGTTGTTGTGCCTATGGGGTGCCCCCTGCCCCCGTATATAAAGGAGCAATGGAGGAGGAGGCCGGCCCTAGGAGGGGGCGCGCCAAGGGGAGTCCTACTCCCACTGGGAGTAGGACTCCCTCCTTCCTTGTTGGAGTAGGAGAAGGGGGAAAGAGGGGGAGAGGAGGAAGGAAAAAGGGGCCGTACCCCTTGTCCAATTCGGACCAGAGGGGGGCTGCGTGCCTCCTTCCTTTCGGCCTCTCTCCTCTATTCTCGTATGGCCCAATAAGGCCCATATACTCCCCGGCGAATTCCCGTAACTCTCCGGTACTCCGAAAAATACCCGAATCACTCAGAACCTTTCCGAACTCCGAATATAGTCGTCCAATATATCAATCTTTATGTCTCGACCATTTCGAGACTCCTCATCATGTCCCCGATCTCATCCGAGACTCCGAACTCCTTCGGTACATCAAAACTCATAAACTCATAATATAACTGTCATCGAAACCTTAAGCGTGCGGACCCTACGGGTTCGAGAACTATGTAGACATGACCTAGAACTATTCTTGGTCAATAACCAATAGCGGAATCTGGATGGCCATATTGGCTCCTACATATTCTACGAAGATCTTTATCGGTCAAACCGCATAACAACATACGTTGTTCCCTTTGTCATCGGTATGTTACTTGCCCGAGATTCGATCGTCGGTATCCAATACCTAGTTCAATCTCGTTATAGGCAAGTCTCTTTACTCGTTATGTAATACATCATCTCACAACTAACTCATTAGTTGCAATGCTTGCAAGGCTTATAGTGATGTGCATTACCGAGAGGGCCCAGAGATACCTCTCCGACAATTGGAGTGACAAAACCTAATATGGAAATACGCCAACCCAACATGTACCTTTGGAGACACCTGTAGTACTCCTTTATAATCACCCAGTTACGTTGTGACGTTTGGTAGCACCCAAAGTGTTCCTCCGGTAAACGGGAGTTGCATAATGTCATAGTTACAGGAACATGTATAAGTCATGAAGAAAGCAACAACAACATACTAAACGATCAAGTGCTAAGCTAACGGAATGGGTCAAGTCAATCACATCATTCTCCTAATGATGTGATCCCGCTAATCAAATGACAACTCTTTTGTCCATGGTTAGGAAACATAACCATCTTTGATAAACGAGCTAGTCAAGTAGAGGCATACTAGTGACACTATGTTTGTCTATGTATTCACACATGTATTATGTTTTCGGTTAATACAATTCTAGCATGAATAATAAACATTTATCATGATATAAGGAAATAAATAATAACTTTATTATTGCCTCTAGGGCATATTTCCTTCAGTCTCCCACTTGCACTAGAGTCAATAATCTAGTTCACATCGCCATGTGATTTAGCACCAATATTCACATCTGTATGTGATTAATACGCATAGTTCACATCGTCGTGTGATCAACACCCAAAGGGTTTACTAGAGTCAATAATCTAGTTCACATTGCTATGTGATTAACACCCAAAGAGTACTAAGGTATGATCATGTTTTGCTTATGAGAGAAGCTTAGTCAACGGGTCTGTCATATTCAGAGCCGTATGTATTTCACAAATAGTCTATGTCCACAATGCTCTGCACGGAGCTACTCTAGCTAATTGCTCCCACTTTCAATATGTATCCAGATTGAGACTTAGAGTCATCTGGATTGGTGTAAAAGCTTGCATCGTTGTAACTTTTATGACGGGCTCTTTTATCACCTCCATAATCGAGAAACATCTCCTTAGTCCTCACTAAGGACATTCTTGACCCTTGTCCAGTGATCTACTTATTAGATCAAAATTGTATTCCTTTGCCAAACACAGAGCAAGGTATACAATAGGTCTGGTTCATAGCATAGCATACTTTATAGAACCTATGACTGAGGCATAGGGAATGTCTTTTCATTCTCTTTCTATTTTCTGCAATGGTCGGGTCTTGTGTCTTACTCAACTTCACACCTTGTAACACAGGCAAGAACTCCTTCTTTGACTGTTCCATTTTGAACTATTTCAAAAATTTATCAAGGTATGTACTCATTGAAAAATCTTATCAAGCGTCTTGATCTATCTATATAGATCTTGATGCTCAATGTGTAAGTAGCTTCACCGAGGTCTTGCTTTGAAAAACTCTTATTCAAGTATCCTTTCATGCTATCCAGAATTTCCATATCATTTCCAATTAACAATATGTCATCCACATATAATATTAGAAATGCTACAGAGCTCCCACTCACTTTCTTGTAAATACAGGCTTCTTCAAAAGTCTGTATAAAACCATATGCTTTGATCAACTCATCAAAGCGTATATTCCAACTCCGAGATGCTTGCACCAGTCCATAGATGGATCGTTGGAGCTTGCACACTTTGTTAGCATCTTTAGGATTGACAAAAACTTTCTGGTTGCATCATATACAACTCTTCTTTAATAAATCCATTAAGGAATGCAGTTTTGACATCCATTTGCCAGATTTCATAAAATGTGGCAATTGCTAACATGATTCAGGCAGACTTAAGCTTCGATACGAGTGAGAAAATCTCATTGTATTCAACACCTTGAACTTGTTGAAAACCTTTCGCAACAAGTCGAGCTTAGTAGATAGTAACACTACTATCAGTGTCCGTCTTCCTCTTGAAGATCCATTTATTTAACATGGCTTGCTGATCATCGAGCAAGTCAATCAAAGTCCATACTTTGTTCTCATACATGGATCATATCTCAGATTTTATGGCCTCAAGCCATTTCGTGGAATCTGGGCTCATCATCGCTTCCTCATAGTTCGTAGGTTCATCATGGTCTAGTAACATGACTTCCAGAACATGATTACCGTACCACTCTAGTGCGGATCTTACTCTGGAAGACCTACGAGGTTTGGTAGCAGCTTGATCCGAAGTTTCATGATCATCATCATTAACTTCCCCACTAATTGGTGTTGGAATCACTGGAACTGATTTTTGTGATGCACTACTTTCCAATAAGGGAGAAGGTACAATTACCTCATCAAGTTCTACTTTCCTCCCACTCACTTCTTTCGAGAGAAACTTCTTCTCTAGAAAGGATCCATCTTAGCAATGAATAACTTGCCTTCGGATCTGTGATAGAAGGTGTGCCCAATAGTTAACTTTGGGTATTCTATGAAGACGCACTTCTCCGATTTGGGTTTGAGCTTATCAGGTTGAAACTTTTTTCATATAAGCATCGCAACTCCAAACTTTAAGAAACGACAACTTAGGTTTACTGCTAAACCATAGTTCATACGGTGTCGTCTCAACGGATTTAGATGGTGCCCTTTTAAACGTGAATGCAGCTGTCTCTAATGCACAACCCCAAAACGATAGTGGTAAAACCGATAAGAGACATCATAGATCGCACCATATCAATAAAGTGCGGTTACGACGTTCGGACACACCATGACGTTGTGGTGTTCCAGGTGGCGTGAGCTGTGAAACTATTCCACATTGTTTTAATTGAAGACCAAACTCGTAACTCAAATATTCGTCTCCGCGATCAGATCGTAGAAATTTTATTTTCTTGTTACGATGATTTTTCCACTTCACTCTGAAATTCTTTGAACCTTTCAATTATTTCAGACTTATGTTTCATCAAGTAGATATACCCATATATGCTCAAATCATCTTGTGAAGGTCAGAAAATAACGATACTTGCCACGAGCATCAACACTCATTGGATCGCATACATCGGTATGTATTATTTCCAATAAGTCAGTAGCTTGTTCCATTGTTCCGGAGAACGGCGTTTTAGTCATCTTTCCCAAAAGGCACGGTTCGCAAGCATCAAATGATTCATAACCAAGTGATTCCGAAAATCCATCTTTATGGAGTTTCTTCATGCGCTTTACACCTATATGACCCAAACGGCAGTGCCACAAATAATTTGCACTATCATTATTAACTTTGCATCTTTTGGCATCAATATTATGAATATGTGTATCACTATGATCGAGATCCAACAAACTATTTTCATTGGGTGTATAACCATCGAAGGTCTTATTCATGTAAACAGAATAACAATTATTCTTTAACTTCAAATGAATAACTGTATCGCAATAAACATGATCAAATCATATCCATGCTCAACACAAACGCTAAATAACATTTATTTAGGTTTAACACTAATCTCGAAAATATAGGGAGTGTGTGATGATGATCATATCAATCTTGGAACTATTTCCAACACTCATCGTCACTTCCCCTCAACTAGTCTCTGTTTATTATGTAACTCCTGTTTCGAGTTACTAATCTTAGCAACCGAACAAGTATCAAATACTCAGGGGTTACTATAAACACTAGTAAGGCACATATCAATAACCTGTATATCAAATATACCCTTGTTCACTTTGCCATCCTTCTTATCCACCAAATATTTAGGGTATTTCCGTTTCCAGTGATCATTTCCTTTGCAGTGTAAGCACTCAGTTTCAGGCTTTGGTCTAGCTTTGGTCTTCTTCACGGGAGTGACAACTTATTTGCCATTCTACTTGAAGTTTCCCTTTCTTTCCCTTTGCCCTTTTCTTGAAACTAGTGGTCTTGTCAATCATCAACACTTGATGCTCTTTCTTGATTTCTACCTTCGTCGATTTTAACATCACGAAGAGCTCGGGAATTGTTTTCGTCATCCCTTGCATACTATAGTTCATCACGAAGTTCTAGTAACTTAGTGATGGTGACTAGAGAATTCTGTCAATCACTATCTTATCTGGAAGATTAACTCCCACTTGATTCAAGTGATTGAAGTACCCAGACAATCTGAGCACATGCTTACTAGTTGAGCGATTCTCCTCCATCTTTTAGCTATAGAACTTGTTGGAAACTTCATATCTCTCAACTCGGGTATTTGAAATATTAACTTCAATTCCTGGAACATCTCATATGGTGCATGACGTTCAAAACATCTTTGAATTCCCGATTCTAAGCCGTTAAGCATGGTGCACAAAACTATCAAGTAGTCATCATATTGAGCTAGCCAAACGTTCATAATGTCTGCATCTGCTCCTGCAATAGGTCTGTCACCTAGCGGTGCATTAAGGACATAATTCTTCTGTGCAGCAATGAGGATAAACCTCACAACACGGATCCAATCCGCATCATTGCTACTAACATCTTTCAACACAATTTTCTCTAGGAACATATAAAAATAAACATATGAAAGCAACAACGCAAGCTATTGATCTACAACATAATTTGCAAAATACTACCAGGACTAAGTTCATGATAAATTAAAGTTCAATTAATCATATTACTTAAGAACTCCCACTTAGATAGACATCCCTCTAATCCTCTAAGTGATCACGTGATCCATATCAACTAAACCATGTCCGATCATCACGTGAGACGGAGTAGTTTCAACGGTGAACATCAATATGTTGATCATATCTACTATATGATTCACGCTCGACCTTTCGGTCTCCGTGTTCCGAGGCCATATCTGTATATGCTAGGCTCGTCAAGTTTAACCCGAGTATTCCGCGTGTGCAACTGTTTTGCACCCGTTGTATTTGAACATAGAGCCTATCACACCCGATCATCACGTGGTGTCTCAGCACCAAGAACTTTCGCAACGGTGCATACTCAGGGAGAACACTTCTTGATAATTAGTGAGAGATCATCTTAAAATGCTACCGTCAATCAAAGAAAGATAAGATGCATAAAGGATAAACATCACATGCAATCAATATAAGTGATATGATATGGCCATCATCATCTTGTGCTTGTGATCTCCATCTTCAAAGCACCGTCGTGATCACCATCGTCACCGGCGCGACACCTTGATCTCCATCGTAGCATTGTTGTCGTTACGCCATCTATTGCTTCTACGACTATCGCTACCGCTTAGTGATAAAGTAAAGCAATTACAGGGCGTTTGTATTTCATACAATAAAGCGACAACCATATGGCTCCTGCCAGTTGCCGATAACTTCGGTTACAAAACATGATCATCTCATACAATAAAATATAGCATCACGTCTTGACCATATCACATCACAACATGCCCTGCAAAAACAAGTTAGACGTCCTCTACTTTGTTGTTGCAAATTTTACGTGGCTGCTACGGGCTTAGCAAGAACCGTTCTTACCTACGCATCAAAACCACAACTATAGTTCGTCAAGTTAGTGTTGTTTTAACCTTCGCAAGGACCGGGCGTAGCCACACTCGATTCAGCTAAAGTGAGAGAGACAGACACCCGCCAGCCACCTTTAAGCACAAGTGCTCGTAACAGTGAAACTAGTCTCGCGTAAGCGTACGCGTAATGTCGGTCCGGGCCGCTTCATATCACAATACCGCCGAACCAAAGTATGACATGCTGGTAAGTAGTATGACTTGTATCGCCCACAACTCACTTGTGTTCTACTCGTGCATATAACATCAACGCATAAAACCTGGCTCTGATACCACTGTTGGGGAACGTAGTAATTTCAAAAAAATTCCTACGTACACGCAAGATCATGGTGATGGCATAGCAACGAGAGGAGAGAGTGTTGTCCATGTACCCTCGTAGACCGTAAGTGGAAGCGTTATCACAACGCGGTTGATGTAGTCGTACGTCTTCACAATCCGACCGATCTTAGTACCGAACATACGGCACCTCCGAGTTCAGCACACGTTCAGCTCGATGACGATCCCCGGGCTCCGATCCAGCAAAGCTTCGGGGAAGAGTTCCGTCAGCACGACGGCGTGGTGACGATGATGATGCTCTACCAGCGCAGGGCTTCGCCTAAACTCCGCGACGATATGACCGAGGTGGAATATGGTGGAAGGGGTCACCGCACACGGCTCCGGGCTCCGATCCAGCAAAGCTTCGGGGAAGAGTTCCGTCAGCACGACGGCGTGGTGACGATGATGATGCTCTACCGGCGCAGGGCTTCGACTAAACTCCGCGACGATATGACCGAGGTGGAATATGGTGGAAGGGGTCACCGCACACGGCTAAGGAACGATCCGTAGATCAACTTGTGTTGTTGTGCCTATGGGGTGCCCCCTGCCCCCGTATATAAAGGAGCAAGGGAGGAGGAGGCCAGCCCTAGGAGGGGGCGCGCCAAAGGGAGTCCTACTCCCACCGGGAGTAGGACTCCCTCCTTCCTTGTTGGAGTAGGAGAAGGGGGAAAGAGGGGGAGAGGAGGAAGGAAAAAGGGGCCGTACCCCTTGTCCATTTCGGACCAGAGGGGGGCTGCGTGCCACCTTCCTTTTGGCCTCTCTCCTCTATTCTCGTATGGCCCAATAAGGCCCATATACTCCCCGGCGAATTCCCGTAACTCTCCGGTACTCCGAAAAATACCCGAATCACTCGGAACCTTTCCGAACTCCGAATATAGTCGTCCAATATATCGATCTTTACGTCTCGACCATTTCGAGACTCCTTGTCATGTCCCCGATCTCATCCGGCACTCCGAACTCCTTCGGTACATCAAAACTCATAAACTCATAATATAACTGTCATCGAAACCTTAAGCGTGCGGACCCTACGGGTTCGAGAACTATGTAGACATGACCTAGAACTATTCTTGGTCAATAACCAATAGCGGAACCTGGATGCCCATATTGGCTCCAACATATTCTACGAAGATCTTTATCGGCCAAACCGCATAACAACATACGTTGTTCCCTTTGTCATCGGTATGTTACTTGCCCGAGATTCGATCATCGGTATCCAATACCTAGTTCAATCTCATTATCAGCAAGTCTCTTTACTCGTTACGTAATACATCATCTCACAACTAACTCATTAGTTGCAATGCTTGCAAGGCTTATAGTGATGTGCATTACCGAGAGGGCCCAGAGATACCTCTCCGACAATCGGAGTGACAAAACCTAATCTCGAAATACGCCAATCCAACATGTACCTTTGGAGACACCTGTAGTACTCCTTTATAATCACCCAGTTACGTTGTGACGTTTGGTAGCACCCAAAGTGTTCCTCCGGTAAACGGGAGTTGCATAATCTCATAGTTACAGGAACATGTATAAGTCATGAAGAAAGCAACAACAACATACTAAACGATCAAGTGCTAAGCTAACGGAATGGGTCAAGTCAATCACATCATTCTCCTAATGATGTGATCCCGTTAATCAAATGATAAATCTTTTGTCCATGGTTAGGAAACATAACCATCTTTGATAAACGAGCTAGTCAAGTAGAGGCATACTAGTGACACTATGTTTGTCTATGTATTCACACATGTATTATGTTTTCGGTTAATACAATTCTAGCATGAATAATAAACATTTATCATGATATAAGGAAATAAATAATAACTTTATTATTGCCTCTAGGGCATATTTCCTTCAGCATCATCAATAACATGCGACATATAGGAATCAATAGTAGGTGTAGGTGTCGCAAGTTTACTAAAAATAGAAGGTGAATCAAGTGCAGAGCTAGATGGCAGTTCCTTACCTTCCCTCGTAGTTGAGGGAAAAATCTTGGTTCTTTGATCTTTCAAATTCCTCAGAGTGATCAACAGATATAAATCCCAAGTGAGTCGGAGAATAGAGCTATGCTGCCCGGCAACGGCGCTAGAAAAAGGTCTTGATAACCCACAAGTATAGGGGATCGCAACAGTTTTCGAGGGTAGAGTATTCAACCCAAATTTATTGATTCGACACAAGGGGAGCCAAAGAATATTCTCAAGTATTAGCAGTTGAGTGGTCAATTCAACCACACCCGATAGACTTAATATCTACAGCAAAGAATTTAGTAGCAAAGTAGTATGGAAGTAACGACAATGGTGGCAAAAGTAACAGTAGTAGTTTTGTAGCAATCGTAACAGTGGCAACGGTAAAGTAACTTAGAAAGGATCAATATGAAACGGGCTCGTAGGAAATGGATCAATGATGGATAATTAAGTCAGATGTTATTCATCATGCAATAGTTATAACATAGGATGACACAGAACTAGCTCCAGTTCATCAATGTAATGTAGGCATGTATGCCGAATATAGTCATACGTGCTTCTGGAAAAGAACTTGCATGACATCTTTTGTCCTACCCTCCCGTGGCAGCGAGGTCCTATTGGAAACTAAGGGATATTAAGGCCTCCTTTTAATAGAGTACCGTACGAAAGCATTAGCACTTAGTGAATACATGAACTCCTCAAACTACGGTCATCACCGGGAAGTGTCCCGACTATTTTCACTCTGGGGTTTGCCGGATCATAACACGCAGTGACTATAACTTGCAAGATAGGATCAAGAACACTCATATATTCATGAAAACATAATAGGTTGAGATCTAAAATCATGGCACTCGGGCCCTAGTGACACACATTATGAAGGAAATATGCCCTAGAAGCAATAATAAAATTGTCATTTTTATTTCCTTATATCATGATAAATGTTTATTATTCATGCTAGAATTGTATTAACCGGAAACTTAGTACATGTGTGAATACATAGACAAAACATAGTGTCCCTAGTATGCCTCTACTTGACTAGCTCGTTAATCAAAGATGGTTATGTTTCCTAAGATCACATCATTAGGAGAATGATGTGATGGACAAGACCCATCCGTTGGCTTAGCATTATGATCGTTACAGTTTCATTGCTATTGCTTTCTTCATGACTTATACATGTTCCTCAGACTATGAGATTATTTAACTCCCGAATACCACAGGAACACCTTGTGTGCTAGCAAACGTCACAACATAACTGGGTGATTATAAATATGCTCTACAGGTGTCTCCGAAGGTGTTTTTTGGGTTGGCATAGATCGAGATTAGGATTTGTCACTCTGAGTTTCAGAGAGGTATCTCTGGGCCCTCTCGGTAATGCTCATCACTATAAGCCTTGCAAGCAATGTGACTAATGAGTTAGTTGCGGGATGAAATATTACAGAACGAGTAAAGAGACTTGACGGTAACGAGATTGAACTAGGTATGATGATACCGATGATCGAATCTCGGGCAAGTAACATACCGATGACAAAGGGAACAATGTATGTTGTTATGCGGTTTGAACAATAAAGATCTTTGTAGAATATGTAGGAGCCAATACGAGCATCAAGGTTCCGCTATTGGTTATTGATTGAAGATGTGTCTCGATCATGTCTACATAGTTCTCGAACACGTAGGGTCCGCACGCTTAACGTTCGATGTCGATTTGTATTATGAGTTATGTGTTTTTGATGATCGAAGTTTGGTCGGAGTCCCGGATGAGATCACGAACGTGACGAGGAGTCTCGAAATGGTCAAGACATAAAGATTGATATATTGGAAGACTATGTTTGGACATCGGAAAGGTTTCGGAAGAGTTCGGGCATTTTTCGGGGAACCAAGAGGTTATCGGACCCCCACCCCGGGGGGGGGGGGAAGTTATGAGCCTTGATGGGCCATAAGAGAGTAGGAGAGGGAAGGCCACAAGGTGGCGCGCACCCCTCCCCTTAGAATTCCGAATTGGACTAGGGAGAGGGGGCGCGACCCCCTCTTTCCTTCCCCTCTCCCTCTCCTTCCCTCCTTCCCCCTCTTGGATTAGGAAAAGTGGGGGGGCGAATCCTACTAATTTAGGAGCCCTAGTAGGACTCCCCCTTTGGCGTGCCTCCTCCTTGGCCGTCCTCCTTGTTGGGGAGACCGTTCACCTATGGGGTCACAAGGATCCCTTCTATGTTTGGTGGGGGTTTAGTTGCACGAAGAGTCGGTCGATCCGTTAGCACACATAGTATTTTTATCCAGTTTCGGGCCGTGAAGATGCGTAATACCCTAGTCCTGCTTGTCTGGTTTATATGTGTGTTCTTGAGCTCTTGAACTAGCTATGGTGCGAGCTTTGTTCAAAAGTCTGAATCCTCTCTCTGTATGCCTCGGGCCTCCTTTTATATGCAAAGGGGTTGCCACGATGGCACACAGGAGGTGGCAAGCTATAGTTATATGAGCTTATCGCTCGATCAACGTAGTACGAGCGCATTTAATGTGTTGCCTATGTGTCCTCTTGCTTTATTGGGGACGGCAACAGAGGCCATCTCATCCTTCGTCGCTCCTCCTTGCCTTGACACGCGTTCGGGTTGACGAGGCATGCAGCGCCACGCTGGCCAACCAGCTACTGTGTTGGCGCAATGGTAAGCTTCGACGAAGATCTGCATGCCGCCACGCAGGTGCCAGCTTAGTTGGCACGCCTGTCCTTGCACTGGAATAGTTGTGAGGTGGCGAAAGCTTGTCGGGCACGGGTCTGGCCACGGCCTAGTGATCATCCCCAGCAAGGTGGAGTCGTCCCCGACAAAGGTCTTGCCGGGGTCTTCGTATTCTAGTCCCAGGCGGATATGTGGGTCGTCAATCCTTATGAGGATTTGCATGCTATCGAGCATGCACTCTCCAGGTCTTGGTCTTAACGTTGTCGATGGTGTCAGAGCTCTCAGCCCCAAGGGTGATGGACTTGCTGGTGTTTGTGCAGTTTGCCCCGGTAAGGTCCTTGCCGGGGGCGGTCCAACTTGCCCCTCGCCCCTCGCGCTTCGAGCGTCTGTCTTGGTGGCCTTCGGGCTTTGCCTTCCCCTGCCTCGCCAGGCCCTGCCACAAGCTTGGCTGCGACTACCTGGGCACTAGTAAGGGGTACAGAAGTACCCATACTTTTGTACACCGACAGGAGCCCAGGGCCTGGGCCATACACAAGCGCAAGGCATAGTTGGGCCAGGCCCAAGGCAGTGCGCGGGCGGGCATGGTAGATATGGACTGCCACGATTCTTCTGTCAGTTGTGCTTCCCCGCGACCCGTGTCAAGTGCGTGACGTGGGGGTCGTGCGTGGGATGGCTTAAGCATGCTTGTGTCATTTTGCAGTCGATAGCAAAGAGGTCTTTTGTGTTTCCCTTATTTAAGAAGGAGGAATATGCAGGAGTGCTACTCATTTACTAAGTGGACTCGGGTCGTAGCTTGTATGGCGCTGCACCCCACGATCACGGGGTAGAAAATGGTCGTCCCACCTGTCCTCACACCCCTACCGCTTCGCCATGTATCCCTCATGCCTTGGGAAGGCAAGCAGTGGATGTGGAGGACGTGGGCATTAACACTAAGGCAGAAACCCAGGCGTTTGTTGATTGGGGGAGCGGGTCGGCTCCGATTCCCTGTGCTTCCGGAGGCTGCATTGGCCACGTGGGGCGTCCGCCCTTTGGGTTGGATGGCCAGGCCCTGGTCATGCTCTTCTATAAGAAGGGGAGAGAGACAGTGCTTCTCCGCATTCGCCCTCTTCTCTCCCTCTTTCTTACCATCTTCCTCTCATTTGCCATGGCGAAAGAGCGCGCTGGCGCCTCGACAGTGGCGATGAGGGCTTCTGCTCGACAATGCGTCCCTCCTCCTCAGAGCCTCCGACAATGGATCCTGCCACGAGGAGGAGAGGAAGGGGACGGGGCCGAGGTCGTCGCTGTGCTTGGGGAGGAGGCCGACGGGGCGTCGCACCCGCTGCGCTCCCGCCGACGGACCCCCCTCCAATGGGTCGCCACATCAGGGACCAACCCTATGAGTTCTTTATCAGGATGTATAAGCCTGTGTGCAGTCGCCTCCGGCTTCTGACTCCGTTCGCTCGGGTGATGGAGCAGGAGGCCCTGCGGGCCTTGAGGCTTCACATGAAGGGATGCGAGAACGGCAACATATGGGCTGACATCGACTTTCCCCGCCCTCATTTCATGTATCTTCATCAGGGGTGGAAAACCTTTGCCTGTGCCCATAGCTTTCGGAGGGGCACATTCTCCATTTTAAGTTAATGGAGAGCGGCCTGCTCTCCGTCAAGGTCTTCGGGAACTCAGGAATTCGCTTAGGGTGTAGCGTGGACAGTTCCACCGATGACAAAAGCTCCTCCTCGAGCGACAGCGGTGAGGAGGACAGCGCCAGCGATGACGACGGAAGCGGGCGGGAGGACGATGACTCCGACTCCGGCTGGCCGCCAGTGGCCGCACCATCATCTGGTCCGCTCCCTCCCCCGGCAACACGCCTTGTCGGGAGCCTCGTCCTGCTGTCCTTGGCGATGGTGGTTGGTGGGCTTCCTTGTCAAGCTCTCCATTGCCCAGTTGCCCATGCTCGTCACCTTGCGCGGCCTGCCGTACCTGGGAGGAATAGGGCAAGAACAGGGATTACGTGGCACTTAAGCCATATTTATTGTATTAATCTCTCTTATGAGACATTCGATGTAATAATTATGTGATTGCCACTCTCTTATAAATCCTTCAAGTACTATGCGTGTCAGCATTACTGATCCAGGGATGACACTGATGCACAGAGATCGGACTGTTTGAGGTCTGGTCGCTATAAGATGGTATCAGAGCACACGCTGACTGTAGGACACGACCACTAAGCCAAAGCCCTAGATCACTACTCTCTCTTCTCAGTTTTGACTCCTCATCTTTTCTACTCTCTTTTAGGATGGCGGATGCAAGGAACAAGTTCATGCAACCGGATGAAGATACACCTTTTGGACGACACCTGAAGGAAGTCACCAAGTACCTGAAGATCGGAGTACCAAGCTTCACCGGGACCTACAACGCCACTTTACCTGAAGAGGAGCGCCGGATGATTCAAGTTCAAGTTCCCGGAAGGACGTTCATGCCCGTCACTGAGCCCATAGAGTTTTCCTTTGATGCACCAACCTGGAGTCTAGGAAAGAGCATGGCAGCCCACATCACCATGGGACGTATTGGAGAAGTTTACCACAAGGAGCTTAAGGATACTATCTACCAGATTTGTGGGCACCGAGATGAGCAATGGGAGACGATCAGCACCAGGAAGGATAGATCCATTGCAGCTTTCATCCAGGAGTTAAACCAGCACATTCGACGCCAGGAGAACCAGATATGCGCAGGCATGATGGATCTGAAGAAGGCCATGACCAATATCACGGAACTGGAGGACGAACTCAAGTCTACACGCGATGGATATGAGGAAGAAATACCAACACTAGTTGAGAAGAGCGATAATCTGAAGAAGAAGCTAAAAGTATTCATGGGATTTCCCGCAACAGAAGGAGAAGATGAAGGTTTCACATGTCCAAAGAACTACATCATCATTGACGACACCGACTCGGACCCAGATGATAGTGATGATGACTATGTTGATGAAGCTGGAGCAGATATCATGGAGTCTTCATCGGAGCAGTTTTTCTAGTCGACCACCATAACAGTAGTAGTATTTCCCACATGTATCTAGTATAGTATGAGCACTTTTTGTAACGATAGCTAGACCGTTGTATGCCCTTGTTTGAATTGATTGGAGTGATTTTGATTGAAATTTGTCTCATGTGGATATGGGTAGTGTTTTCCCTCTAGACCTCATTCTATTATATATTCTCATCTTTTCTAAACCCTCAGATGCCTCCGAGACGTGACAACGGATTTGCTTTCCCACCGGAGCTCACTCAGTTGATCCAGCAGCAGAATGCCTTGATGCAGTTGTTAGTCCAGAATCAGAATCAGGGGAACAACAACAACAACAACAACAACAACCCACCACCACCACCACCTGTTGATCACTTGACTCGTTTCCTTAGGATGAATCCGCCGGTGTTTTCCAGTAGCACCGAGCCAAATTGTTGCAGATGATTGGCTTCGCAAGACAGCCAAAGAGTTGACCACTTCAGGATGCATAGATGTGGAGAAGGTGCGATTTGCCACACATCAGCTTGATGGACCTGTAGCATCATGGTGGGAGAATTTCACAACCACCTATCCAGTAGACACTGTCACATGGGATCAGTTTCAGCAGGCTTTCCGTACTGCCCATGTTTCGGCAGGAGCAATGGCCGTGAAGAAGCGTGAGTTTTGCAACTTACGCCAAGGAGGAAGGACAGTTGGCCAATATGTGGATGACTTTAGTAAGTGTAACGCCCAGGATCCGATGCGCCAGGTGTCTGCCAGTTATTCGCCGTCTTTGCCATGTCATTTGCTTGCGTGTTGCATTTTATCATGTCATCATGTGCATCTCATTTGGCATACGTGTTCGCCTCATGCATCCGAGCATTTTTCCCGTTGTCCGTTTTGCAATCCGACACTCCTATGTCCCCCGGCGTCCCCCTTTTGCCTCCTGTTGTGAGCGGGTGTTAAACATTCTCAGAATGGACCGAGGTTTGCCAAGCGGCCTTGGTATAGCACCGGTAGACCGCCTGTCAAGTTTCGTGCCATTTGGAGTCCGTTTGATACTCCAATGGTTAACCGGGGAACCGTAAAGGCCTCTTTTATGTGCAGCCCAACACCACTCCAAAGTGGCCCAATAACCCATCCAACCCCCATCCATGCTCTCGTTCGTTCGATCACGATCGTGTGGGCGAAAACCTCACCTCATTTGGAGTCTCCTAGCTCCCTCTACCTATAAATATGTGTGTCTCCCCGAAATTTGCGCAGATGAAACCCTAGCCCCGCTCCCCTAACGCCGCCGGACACGTCCAACTCCGGCCGGACATGTCCAGCCTCCACGTCGCCCGGACCAATCCCAGGGCGACACGTCACCCCGCCGCCGCTCCCAGCCAGTGGCGTCGCGCCACGTCACCCCCAGCTCCTCCCCGCCGGCCTCCTGTCTCTCCTCCCAGCAGCCGCGGCCCGCCCGGCCCACGGTC
>NC_041391.1:473365409-473372302 GCF_002162155.2 Triticum dicoccoides | reverse complement strand
CCGCCGCCACCTTCGGGCGCTGGTCCGCGCCGCCGCTCGCCGCGGGCTCCGCGCGCCGCGCCACCGCCTGTTCCTGCCGTCTCCCTCCTCTCCCGGCCTCCTCCGACGAGCTCCGCCGCCCCGCAGCCTCTCCTTCCTCGTCTCCAGCCGCCGCCACGTCAACCCCGACGAGCTCCCTATATCAGATCTCAGATCCATTTTTTGAAGATTGACCCCGATTTTTCTGCTAAGTCTTTTTATTTCTGCATTATGTTGCCCTGTTCGACATGCCATATCTCTTTGCATACTGTTCCGTTTCGTGTGTGTAATATGTCAAAATGTTCATTTGGAGATTCTCTTCATTTTGTTCCATTGTGCCATACTTGGTTGAGATCATCGTGAGGCCCGAATCATCATTGCAAGAGTGCTATATGATGTTAACTGCTGTCTGTTAACAAAACTTGATGATTTGTCATTTTTGTTGCATTTGATGTGTGCATCCTATGAGCATGAGCTCTACATGTGTTTTGAACTACATCATGCCATATTTACAGTGGTACCATCCATTTATTTTTGTGAGTCTTGTCGTGAGTTCATCAAGCTCGTGAATTAGGGTACGTCCTGTTGCTGTTTTGTTAGGCTGAATCTGCTATATCATGATGCTATGTAAACCCACTGCTACAAGTCATTCTATGCCTAATCTTGAGATGTTCACTAAGGATGTTTTTCTGTACATGTCATGCTCTATCCATCCATGTCCCTGTATGCATTTATAGCTTGCTCTAGGTTGTTCATGTCTTCCTCTCAAATTGCTAAATAATGTTGTTGTCAGTCTGTTAACATTAAGTTCAGTTTTGCCATGAGCTTTGCTAGTAATCCATGCACCCTATGTACTTGTTATTGCCATACTTAGCTTCAGAAACATGTTCTCTTACTGTGGGTCATCTTGACATACCATGTATTGCTCTGTGGTGAGTGGTACAAGCTCATCAACATGCCTACTTATTGTTGTTTCCTGCCATGTATGAATATGTCATCTAACTTGCCATGTTTACATGGGTGCCATCATATCTTCGGATCCTTTTTGGCTCATGGTCAGTAAAGGACTTTTATTCTATGCATTTAGTAGTATCATTCCATGCCTTTGTTTTCCATGATAAGTTCCTGTTACATGTTGTTTGATAGCTCTAAACATTGCAACCTCATGTTATTTCTGCAAAGTCTGAAACTGTTACTATTTGCAATCTTGTCATGTATTTTTGAGCATGTTCTTGTGATTTCTGGAGATAGCTCAGTGTTCATGTTTTGTTATGCTTTACCTTTACATCATGTCCATGCTTTTATTCTCATTTTGAGATGCTATAGCATATTGTTATGATGCTTGCTAGATGCCTAGTTGCTGTTTTGGACAACTTGTCCTTTAAACTTGTATAGAGTGTATGTGTTGAACCGTTGCTCCGTTTTGAGTGTGCTCTATATGAAACTTGCTTGATTTTGCATGTAGATTCATAATATCATGTTGCATCCTTGTTTTGAGGTGTTTGCTTGATGTTTGGATGCATTTAGCATCAATGCTATATTTAACTTGTTTTGCTCATATCTTCTAGGCCGTAGCTCCGAACTAAACGAACTTTATATGTAACTTGACTAGAATTTCGTATAGATTCTCTTAGTACTCTTTAACTTGCTGTTTAACAACTTGAACATAAGGTTTATTCAGATCTGGACCAATTTCGAAATTTGCATACGAGGACATACCTGAATTGTTATATGTTGTTTCCGGCCTCATTTAAACTTGCTTTGATGTGTTGCTCTTGTATGCATCATCTCTTGCCATGAGTAGCTCCATGTAGCTTTGTCATGCATCATGCTTGTTGTGCATCATGTCTTGTTCATGTGTGGTGTGTTTACCATGTTGTGTGCTTCTTCTCGATAGTTCCCATTTTCGTTGCGATCGTGAGGATTCGTTCGTCTATGCTTGGTTCATCTTCGTGGCTTCATCTTCTTCATGGACTCGTTCTTCTTCCTAGCGGGATTTCAGGCAAGATGACCGCTACCCTGGATCTCACTACTATCATTACTATGCTAGTTGCTTCGTTCTATCGCTTTGCTGCGCTACCTATTTTTTGCTCATCAAGCCTCCCAATTTGCCATGTCAGCCTATAACCTTTTCACCCTTCCTAGAAAACCATTGCTTGGCTATGTTACCGCTTTTGCTCAGCCCCTCTTATAGCGTTGTTAGTTGCAGGTGAAGTTGAAGATTGCTCCATGATGGACAGGATTATGTTGGGATATCACAATATCTCTTATTTAATTAATGCATCTATATACTTGGTAAAGGGTGGAAGACTCGGCCTTATGCCTGGTGTTTTGTTCCACTTTTGCCGCCCTAGTTTCCATCATACCGGTGTTATGTTCCCGGATTTTGCGTTCCTTACACGGTTGGGTGATTTATGGGACCCCCTTGATAGTTCGCTTTGAATAAAACTCCTCCAGCAAGGCCCAACCTTGGTTTTACCATTTGCCTCACCTAGCCCTTTTTCCCTTGGGTTTCCGAAGCCCGAGGGTCATCTTTATTTAGCCCCCCCCCCGGCCAGTGCTTCTCTAAGTGTTGGTCCGAACCAGAGCCCTTTACAGCGCCCTCTTAGGGAAACTTGAGGTCTGGTTTTAGTTGTACGGATTGCTCATCTGGTGTTGCCCTGAGAACGAGATATGTGCAACTCCTATCGGGATGTCGGCGCATCGGGCTGTTTGCTGGTCTTGTTTTACCATTGTCGAAATATCTTGTAAACCGGGATTCCGAGACTGATCGGGTCTTCCTGGGAGAAGGTATATCCTTCGTTGATCGCGAGAGCTTATCATGGGCTAAGTTGGGACACCCCTGTAGGGTTTAAACTTTCGAAAGTCATGCCCGCGGTTATGGGCAGATGGGAATTTGTTAATGTCCGGTTGTAGATAACTTGACACCAGATCCGATTTAAAAACGCATCAACCGCGTGTGTAGCCGTGATGGTCTCTTTTCGGCGGAGTCTGGGAAGTGAACACGGTTTTGGGTTATGTTTGACGTAAGTAGGAGTTCAGGATCACCTCTTGATCATTACTAGTTGACGATCGTTTCGTTTGCTCTCTTCTCGCTCTTATTTGCATATGTTATCCACCATATATGCTTAGTCGCTGCTGCAACCTCACCACTTTACCCTTTCCTTTCCATTTAAGCTTTGCTAGTCTTGATACCCATGGTAATGGGATTGCTGAGTCCTCATGGCTCACAAATTACTACAACAACAGTTGCAGGTACAGGTTATGCGATGATCATGACGCGAGAGCGATGTTTGCTTATTTTGGAGTTCTTCTTCTGCTTCTTCTTCGATCAGGGGATAGGTTCCAGGTCGGTAGCCTGGGCTAGCAGGGTGGATGCCGTTTGAGTTTCTGTTCGTGTTTCATCCATAGTCGGATGGTGCTCTTTTGTATGATGATGTTGTATTCGTGTGGCATTGTATGCCTCTTGTATGTATCCTCATCTATTATGTAATGTTGATGTAATGATATCCACCTTGCAAAAGTGTTTCAATATGCGGTTCTATCCTTGGTGGGACCTTCTAGTCTCTTTAGGATAGTATCGCATATTGGGCGTGACAAGTTGGTATCAGAGCCTAGACCGACCCTAGGAGCCCCCTTGATTGATCGTGTAGTTTGGCCGATGTCGAGTCTAGAAAGAAAACTTTTTCAGAGTCTAGTTATATCGGAGAGTAGGACATCTTTTTACTCCTCAGCCCCTTCGTTGCTCTGGTGAGGAATCTTGACGTAGGTGTTTTGAATTACTCCTCTCCGCTTTCAAATTTTCTTTAGGATCAGGCAGTTGGTTTTTCAGTCGTTGGTTCTCAGCTCTTTTCATCCGGTGCATTTCTCGTCAAGTTGACTCGAGCCTCTTCATCTTTGAGTTCAATCCTCAGTTGTCTTCTTTTCCCACCCGCCCACCCTTTTTCATCTCGGAACCGGAGCCCCTAATCGAGTATCCATCCTACTCGTGCAAAGTCTTTGCATGATTTCAACCGGTGTTTTCTCTTCAAGATATTCGTCGGTTTCCCCTTCCAAGTTGCCTTTGTTTTTTCCTGCCCTCCCACCCTCTTCTTCCCGGAGCCTGAGTCTGTTTCGACCATCAATTTCTTTCGTGCGGAGCCTCTTCAGTCTTTCGTAAATTATCTCAACCGGTGAATTCTCGTCTTGTTTGACATTCATCATCTCTTTTCTTCTCCGGTGGACTCAATTCAAGTTTTTCGGGTTGTTCACATTCTTTTCCTTGGATCAAGTGTTCTCCTTGCTCATTTGCCTCTCGCCATTCAATCATTCCGGAGTTCGGAAGACAACTCAGGAGATTCGTCTCTGTTCCAATTAATTCGAGGTTGTCACCTCATTCGAATATTTCAATTGTTCCGGTGCATCATCTATCTCTTCAACATCCCTTTCCAACGGTGTTTTTATCTTCAGTGGGCCCTAACCCACATATGTTTTCCCAGGATCTTACCTGACTCTTCTGATTCCCCCGGAGTTATTCTCAATTCTTTTCAAGTGTGATGTAAGAGTGGATTTCATCAGTCAGATGTCTTCTCCAAGATCGTTTTCAAATTGTTTCATTGTTATCTCAACCTCTTCGCTTGTCATTCTTCCGGAGTGTCTCAATAAATTTTGGTGGTGTTTCTCGTTGTCATTTGAAGACCGAAGAAGAGTTTTTCCTCTAAATCCTGTTTGTTCTTTCGAAGATTCGTGGTTCTAGTTTCATATTATCCTCTCGAATTATTCCATTTGTCAGATATTTCTTTTCTTAACCATCCGGAGTATGTCAGGAGTTGTTTCCCGTTTTGTTTTCATCGGAGGCCATCGTTCCAGAAGAATTCTTCGTCCTCACATTTCAGCTACCGTTATCCAATTATCCCGGCACTTCGCTCAACTGTTCTTTAATCAGCTTGTTATCTCTTCATTCTTTTGCATCTAAATACCCCCAAGTATCTTTGTGCTTTTCAAATTCTTCCCGGTGATTAAGTCTCTTTCATCAGTCATTTTCGAATTCTTACGGTGGTTCGTTCAAGATTCTTTTTCCTTTGTCATCATATTAATCTTTTCATTCTTTTCAATCCTACCGGTGGTTCATGAAGACTTTCTCAAGTTTTGTGCTATATTCCCCTTAATCCTTTTCAAGAAGAATAAGTAGTATGCAAAATCCATTGCTTGTCATCAATTTAATTTGAGGAAGGATAAGCATACAATAAATCTTATTCTTATTTCATCCAAGTGAGTAATCCCTTCCTTTGGAGTTTGTTCTTGATGAATAAATTCTAGTTCCAAGTCTTTTTGTCTTTTCTTTTCCGGAGTTCAAATTTCCTCGGCCATTTTGTCGGAACCTCCATCTAAATCATCGCAAGGCTCATCTTATTCTTTTCATTATTCAATTCTATCTCATCATCCTTTTGTCACCGGAGTTCTTCATGGTGGTTCTTCATGATTTAATTCATTCTTCAAGAGTTCATAAAGACTTTGTTGGAGGAGCGCAAGTATTTTTTCTTCTCCTATCTCGAAGTGCAATTAATTCTCCATATTCTTTTGAAGTGGACTTTTGCATTTCTTCGTTCTTCTCAGCTATCCAATCATTTCCGTTTGTGGCCGGTTATAACCTTATGATCTTGAGATGTTATCTATAAGACCACAACAAGTTTATTCTTTCGGTGTTGATTTTCTCAACAACTCCGTTGAACCTTTCCTTCTAAGTTATTTTCATTCAATTCTATCAATTCTTCCGGAGGTTCTGTGTTGTTCCTCTCATCAAGTGTCATTCCATCCACTCAAGATTGAGTTCTATTCCTTCCATTTTCAGTCGGAGTGCTGCCTAAATCCTTTCAGTCTTATTCGTTTCTTATCTCGTTCTAGCAGGAGTGGTTTCATAGTCTATCTAATTCCGCGAGCTTTCGATTCTCGTCATTCTCGTCGTTCCTCTCTTCTTCTAGAGTAATTCTCGATTCTTTGCTTCTTCTCTTGAGTTCTTGCTTCACCTCTTCCTCTTTCTCTTCCGTCTCGGTCCTAAGATCTCGGGACGAGATATCTTGTTAGTGGAGGAGTGTTGTAACGCCCCGGATCCAATGCGCCAGGTGTCTACCAGTTATTCACCATCTTTGCCATGTCATTTGCTTGCATGTTGCATTTTATCATGTCATCATGTGCATCTCATTTGGCATACGTGTTCGCCTCATGCATCCGAGCATTTTCCCCATTGTCCATTTTGCAATCCGACACTCCTATGTCCCCTGGCGTCCCCTTTTTGCCTCCTGTTGTGAGCGGGTGTTAAACATTCTCGGAATGGACCGAGGTTTGCCAAGCGGCCTTGGTATAGCACTAGTAGACCATCTGTCAAGTTTCATGTCATTTGAAGTCCGTTTGATACTCCAACGGTTAACCGGAGAACAGTAAAGGCATCTTTTGTGTGCAGCCCAACGCCCCTCCAAAGTGTCCCAATAACCCATCCAACCCCCCTCCATGCTCTCGGTCATTCGATCACGATCGTGTGGGCGAAAACCGCACCTCATTTGGAGTCTCCTAGCTCCCTCTACCTATAAATGTGAGTGTCTCCCCGAAATTTGCGCAGATGAAACCCTAGCCCCGCTCCCCTCGCGCCGCCGGACACGTCCAACTCCGGCCAGACATGTCTAGCCTCCACGTCGCCCGGACCAATCCCGGGGCGACACGTCACCCTGCTGCCGCTCCCGGCCAGTGGTGTCGCGCCATGTAGCCCCCAGCTCCTCCCCACCAGCCTCCTCTCTCTCCTCCCAACCGTCGTGGCCCGCCCGGCCCAGTGTCGGCCCGCCCCGGGCCGCGACCGAGCCTGAGCCGCCACGCGCCGCCCGAGCTCCCGCCGCCCACGCGCG
>NC_041391.1:473305698-473364677 GCF_002162155.2 Triticum dicoccoides | reverse complement strand
CGCGTCCCCGCCGCCCGCGCGCCGCGCCACCGCCGGTTCCTGTCGTCTCCCTCCTCTCCCATCCTCCTCCGGCGAGCGCCGCCACCCCGGAGCCTCTCCTTCCTCGTCTCCGGCCGCCGCCACGTCAACCCCGACGAGCTCCCGATCTCAGATCTCAGATCCATTTTTTGAAGATTGACCCCGATTTTTCTGCTAAGTCCTTTTATTTCTGCATTATGTTGCCCTGTTCGACATGCCATATCTCTTTGCATACTATTCCGTTTCGTGTGTGTAATATGTCAAAATGTTCATATGGAGATGCTCTTCACTTTGTTCCATTAGGACATGCTTGGTTGAGATCATCTTGAGGCCCGAATCATCATTGCAAGAGTGCTATATGATGTTAGCTGTTGTCCGTTAACAGAACTTGATGATTTGTCATTTTTGTTGCATTTGATGTGTGCATCCTATGAGCATGAGCTCTACATGTATTTTGAACTACATCATGCCATATTTACAGTGTTGCCATCCATGTATTTTTGTGAGTCTTGTAGTGAGTGCATCAAGCTCGTGAAGTAGGGTACTTGTTGTTGCTGTTTGGTTAGGCTGAATCTGCTATATCATGATGCTATGTAAACCTGCTGCTACAAGTCATTCTATGCATAATCTGGAGATGTTCACTAAGGATGTTTTGCTGTACATGTCATGCTCTATCAATCCATGTCCCTGTATGCATTTATAGCTTGCTCTAAATTGTTCATATCTTGCTCTCAAATTGCTAAATAATGTTGATGTCAGCCTGTTAACATTAAGTTCAGTTTTGCCATGAGTTTTGCTAGTAATCCATGCACCCTATGTACTTGTTCTTGCCATCTTAGATTCACAAACATGTCTTCTTACTGTTAGTCACCTTGCCATGCCATGTATTGCTCTGTGGTGAGTGGTACAAGCTTATCAACATGCCTACTTATTGTTGTTCCTCCCATGTATGAATCTGTCATATAACTTGCCATGTTTACATGGGTGCCATGATATCTTCTGATCCTTTTTGGCTCATGGTCAGTAAAGGACTTCTGTTCTATGCATTTAGTAGTATCATTCCATGCCTTTATTTGCCATGATAAGTTCCTGTTACATGTTGTTTGATAGCTCTAAACATTGCAACCTGATGTTATTTCTGCAAAGTCTGAAACTGTTACTATTTGCAATCTTGCCATGTCTTTTTGAGCATGTTCTAGTGATTTCTGGAGATATCTCAGTGTTCATGTTTTGTTATGCTTTACCTGTACATCATGTCCATGCCTTTTGTTCTTATGTTGAGATGTTGTAGCATATTGTTATGATGCTTGCTAGATGCATAGTTGCTGTTTTGGACGGCTTGTCCTTTAAACTTGTATAGAGTGTATGTGTTGAACCGTTGCTCCGTTTTGAGTGTGCTCTATATGAAACTTGCTTAATTTTGCATGTAGCTTCATATTATCATGTTGCATCCTTATTTTGAGGTGTTTTCTTGATGTTTGGATGCATTTAGCATCAATGCTATGTTTAACTTGTTTTGCTCATATCTTCTAGGCCGTAGCTCCGAACTAAACAAACTTTATATGTAACTTGACTAGAATTTTGTGTAGATTCTCTTGGTGCTCTTTAACTTGCTGTTTAACAACTTGAACATAAGGTTTATTCAGATCTGTACCAATTTCGAAATTTACATATGAGGACTTACCGAAATTGTTATATGTTGTTTCCGGCCTCATTTAAACTTGCTTTGATGTGTTGCTCTTGTATGCATCATCTCTTGCCATGAGTAGCTCCATGTAGCTTTGTCATGCATCATGCTTGTTGTGCATCATGTCTTGTTCATGTGTGGTGTGTTTACCATGTTGTGTGCTTCTTCTCGATAGTTCCCATTTTCATTGCGATCGTGAGGATTTGTTCATCTCCGCTTGGTTCGTCTTCGTGGCTTCATCTTCTTCATGGACTCGTTCTTCTTCCTAGCGGGATTTCAGGCAAGATGACCGCTACCCTGGATCTCACTACTATCATTGCTATGCTAGTTGCTTCGTTCTATCGCTTTGCTGCGCTACCTATTTTTTGCTCATCAAGCCTCCCAATTTGCCATGTCAGCCTCTAACCTTTTCACCCTTCCTAGCAAACCATTGCTTGGCTATGTTACCGCTTTTGCTTAGCCCCTCTTATAGCGTTGTTAGTTGCAGGTGAAGTTGAAGATTGCTCCATGATGGACAGGATTATGTTGGGATATCACAATATCTCTTATTTAATTAATGCATCTATATACTTGGTAAAGGGCGGAAGACTCGGCCTTATGCCTGGTGTTTTGTTCCACTCTTGTCGCCCTAGTTTCCGTCATACCGGTGTCATGTTCCTAGATTTTGCGTTCCTTACGCGGTTGGGTGATTTATGTTACCCCCTTGACAGTTCGCTTTGAATAAAACTCCTCCAGCAAGGCCCAACCTTGGTTTTACCATTTGCCTCACCTAGCCCTTTTTCCCTTGGGTTTCCGAAGCCCGAGGGTCATCTTTATTTATCCCCCCCGAGCCAGTGCTTCTCTAAGTGCTGGTCCGAACCAGAGCCCTTTGCAGCGCCCCCTCAGGGAAACTTGAGGTCTGGTTTTAGTTGTATGGATTGCTCATCCGGTGTTGCCCTGAGAACGAGATATATGCAGCTCCTATCGGGATGTCGGCGCATCGGGCTGTCTTGCTGGTCTTGTTTTACCATTGTCGAAATGTCTTGTAAACCAGGATTCCGAGACTGATCTGGTCTTCCTGGGAGAAGGTATATCCTTCGTTGATCGCGAGAGCTTATCATGGGCTGAGTTGGGACACCCCTGTAGGGTTTAAACTTTCAAAAGCCGTGCTCGCGGGTTATGGGCAGATGGGAATTTGTTAATGTCCGGTTGTAGATACCTTGACACTAGATCCAATTTAAAAACGCATCAACCGCGTGTGTAGCCGTGATGGTCTCTTTTCAGCGGAGTCCGGGAAGTGAACACGGTTTTGGGTTATGTTTGACGTAAGTAGGAGTTCAGGATCACCTCTTGATCATTACTAGTTGACGACCGTTCCGTTTGATCTCTTCTCGCTCTTATTTGCGTATGTTAGCCACCATATATGCTTAGTTGCTGCTGCAACCTCACCACTTTATCCCTTCCTTTCCCTCTAAGCTTTGCTAGTCTTGATACCCATGGTAATGGGATTGCTGAGTCCTCGTGGCTCACAGATTACTACAACAACAGTTGCAGGTACAGGTTATGCGATGATCATGGCGCGAGAGCGATGTTTGCTTATTTTGGAGTTCTTCTTCTGCTTCTTCTTCGATCAGGGGATAGGTTCCAGGTCGGCAGCCTGGGCTAGCAGGGTGGATGTCGTTTGAGTTTCTGTTCGTGTTTCATCCATAGTCGAATGGTGCTCTTTTGTATGATGATGTTGTATTCGTGTGGCATTGTATGCCTCTTGTATGTATCCTCATCTATTATGTAATGTTGATGTAATGATATCCACCTTGCAAAAGCATTTCAATATGTGGTTCTATCCTTGGTGGGACCTTCGAGTCTCTTTAGGATAGTATCGCATATTGGGCGTGACAGTAAGTTAGCACATTATGCCCCAGATGATGTTGCTACAGATGCAGCTAAGCAGGAGAAGTTTCTGGAAGGACTGAATGATGAGCTGAGCATGCAGTTGATGGTAGCAAGTTTTAACAACTACCAGGAGTTGGTAGATCGTGCTCTTATGATTGAAGGGAAGCAGCAGCAGATTGGGAACCACAAGAGGAAGTATGGACAAGGGAAGTACAATTCTGGAGCTCACCAGAAGCCACGTTTTACCCCGAAGTCGGGAGGACAATTTCAGCATACCCATGAAGGAGGTAGTTCACATAATCACAATGGCCCCAAGAATGGTAATGGGAATGGAGGAAGCAACAGCCAGAACCATACCAACCCATCAACCCCAGCCAAGAAAGATTTGAGCCAAGTCACTTGCTTTAAGTGTCAGAAGACCGGACATTACGCCAATGAATGTCCCGAAGGCCAGAATGGAAATGACAATGGAAGCTCGGGGAAGAAGCCGAACCCTTTCAACAGGGGACAGGTGAGCCACGTTAACGTGGAGGAGGTTGAAGCTCAGCCAGATGCAGTAATAGGTAAGTTTATGATTAAGTCATTTACTGCACTCGTTCTTTTTGATACTGGTGCATCACATTCATATATATAAAGGGGATTTGTGGATAAGTACAAATTACCAACCCAAGCCCTTAGGTCACCCATGTTAGTAACCTCGCCTGGAGCAGAGTATATGGCTAGCCTATGGTGTGATCAGTTACCATTAAGGATTGGTAGCTACTTGTTTCCCTCGGACCTAATAGTATTGGAATCGCAAGGATTGGATGTAATATTAGGCATGGATTGGTTATCGAAGTATGGAGGGAACATTGAATGCGCCAGTAAGACAATTTTGCTTACAACACCAGAAGGAAGAAGGATCAAGTATGTATCCCGGCATGAGCTGAGGAGGACACAAGTAAACTCGTTAACAGGAGTTGTGCAGGAGGAAGTACCAGTGGTGAAGGATTTTCCTGGCGTGTTTCCAGAGGAGTTGCCAGGCATGCCACCGGATAGAGACATCGAGTTTTTGATTGAGCTTTTGCCAGGCACAGGGCCAATATCAAAGAGACCATACAGAATGCTCGCAAAGGATCTGGAAGAGATTAAGAAGAAGATTAAGGAGTTACTGGATGAAGGATATATTCGCCCAAGTTCTTCGCCTTGGGGATCACCAGTACTTCTAGTGGAGAAGAAGGAAAGATCATTAAGGATGGTTGTTGATTATCGAGGATTGAATGCAGTAACAATCAAGAACAAGTACCCACTACCGATGATCAATGATCTGTTTGACCGATTACAAGGAGCTAAGGTATTTTCCAAGATCGATTTGCGATCAGGATACCATCAGTTGAAGATTCGAGAGCAGGATATACCTAAGACGGCTTTTACCACTAGGTATGGGTTGTATGAGTATACCGTTATGTCATTTGGTCTGACTAACGCATCTGCCTATTTCATGAACATGATGAACAAGGTGTTTATGGAGTTTTTGGATAAGTTCGTCGTGGTGTTCATTGATGATATTTTGGTCTACTCAAAGAACGAAGAAGAACATAAGGAGCATTTGCGTTTGGTACTCGAGAAGCTCAGAGAACACCAGTTATATGCCAAGTTCAGCAAATGTGAGTTTTGGTTGAAGGAAGTTGGATTCCTCGGACATGTTATATCCAGAGAAGGTATAGCAGTAGACCCCACCAAAGTTGTCACCGTGACAAACTGGGAAGCACCAACAACGGTTGGAGAGATCCGGAGTTTTCTTGGACTCGCAGGATATTACTGGAGATTTATTGAGGACTTCTCAAAGATTGCAAAGCCTATGATGGAATTGTTGAAGAAGGATACCAAGTTCAATGGACTGAGGAGTGTGAGGCCAGTTTCCAGGAGTTGAAGGAACGTTTGGTTACCTCATCAGTGTTGATTCTGCCTGATCAGAATAAGGATTACGAGGTGTATTGCGATGCTTCACGTCGAGGACTTGGAGCAGTACTCATGCAGGAGGGTAGAGTTGTTTCGTATGCTTCACGACAGCTGACACCTCATGAGTTGAATTATGCCACACATGATTTGGAGTTAGCAGCCATAGTGCATGCATTGAAGACTTGGAGACATTTTCTCATCGGAAACCATTGTGAGGTGTACACGGATCACAAGAGTTTGAAGTACATTTTCACGCAGAAGGAGTTGAATCTCAGGCAGAGGAGATGGTTGGAACTCATCAAAGATTATGACATGAGATTGCATTATCACCCGGGAAAGGCTAACGTATTAGCCGATGCGATGATCCATAAGAGCCATGCCAACACACTCATGACCGGAGAGTTACCGAAGGAGCTAGCCGAGGACCTTCGTGAGCTATGTTTAGAGATAGTTTCGAGAGGCTATGTAGCAGCATTGGAGATTTAGTCGACCCTGATGGATAAGATCAGAGAAGCTCAAAAAACTGACAAGGAAATTGCTGATATAAAGGAGAGGATGAGCAAAGGCAAAGCTAAGGGATTTCGTGAAGATGAGCACGATACCCTATGGTTTGAAGATCGTGTTTATGTGCCTAATGACCCGGAGATCAGGAAGTTTATTCTACAGGAGGCTCATGATTCACCATATTCGATTCACCCAGGAAATACCAAGATGTATTTGGATTTGAAGGATACTTTCTGGTGGACCGGAATGAAGAAGGATATTGCGGAATATGTAGCAGTTTGTGATGTATGTCAGAGAGTAAAAGCAGAGCATCAGAAGCCAGCAGGACTGTTGCAACCATTGCCCATACCCGAATGGAAGTGGGATAAACTAGGCATGGATTTCATTACGGGATTGCCCAGGACTCGTTCAGGCTATGACTCGATTTGGGTTATAGTCGATCGTTTGACGAAGGTAGCACATTTCATCCCAATGAAGACCACTTACACCAGTGCTAAGTTGGCCAAGATATATATGACCAGGATAGTATGTCTGCATGGAGTTCCGAGGAGCATTGTATCACATAGAGGAACCCAGTTTACCTCAAAGTTCTGGAATCAGTTGCACGAAACTTTGGGTACCAGATTAGAGTTCAGTACAGCTTTTCATCCGCGGACAGATGGACAGACGGAGAGAGTTAATCAGATTCTGGAAGATATGCTAAGAGCTTGTGCTCTAGATTATGGATCAAGTTGGGATGACAACCTGCCATATGCAGAGTTTTCTTACAACAACAGTTATCAATCAAGTTTGAAGATGGCTCCTTTCGAAGCCATATACGGAAGGAGGTGCAGGACCCCGTTGTCATGGGATGAAGTTGGAGACCGCCAATTGTTTGGACCGGATTTGATTAAGGAGTTTGAACGGAAGGTGAAGTTGATTCGTGATAGACTGAAAGTAGCCCAGTCCAGGCAGAAGAGCTATGCCGATTCAAAACGCGAGGAGACAGTTTATGAAGTCGGAGACAGAGTTTATCTTCGAGTATCTCCACTTCGAGGAGTTAAGCGTTTTGGTGTTAAGGGTAAATTAGCGCCACGTTTTGTGGGACCATACAAAGTTTTGGAGCGTATGGGAGAAGCTGCCTACAAGTTGGAATTACCCGAAGTATTGTCAGCAGTTCACAACGTGTTCCACGTTTCTCAGTTGAAGAAGTGCCACACAGAGATGGCAGATATACCGCTGAGAGATACAGTGCCGCTAGAGGCGATTCAGTTGGACAACGATTTGACCTATGAGGAAAAACCAGTTAAGATTCTTGAGTATGCAAGCCGAGTCACCCGCAGCAAGGTTATTAAATTTTGCAAAGTTCAGTGGAGCCACCACACCGAAGATGAAGCCACCTAGGAGCGAGAGGATGATCTGCTGAAGGACCACCCTCACCTATTTTCTAGCCAACCCGAATCTCGAGGACGAGATTCATCTTAGGGGGGGTAGGTTTTTAACATCCCAAAATTTCAATTTGGAATGTTATACATAGATCATCATTGCATATCATATTTTATTGCATTTTGGGTTTGATCCTAGAAATTCTAAGCAACTCAAGGACCCAGGGAGAGAGTTGGGGATTTCGTAAATTTCATATTTGAGTTTTCTCAAATTTTTGAAATAGGATCATTTGATTTTATTTATTTTATCTTCAATTATTTCAATTACAAAAATATGAGAGAGGGAATAAAATGACTTTCCCAAAATATAGAAATATTGAGGATTTAACAAAAAATCAAATAAGATTTATTTTAAATTTTATTGCTACTAGTTGACCCGTTGCGCCAAATGGCGCATAGACCCGCTAAAGCCATGTTGTCGATGAAAATAGTTTCATTTTGCAAGGACCATGTGTTAAGCCATGCTATATTGAAATATGTTTATCACTTTGTGAAACCTAAGTTAAAGAAACATATTTGTATAAGATGTATACCAATGGATCCGTTGCGCCAAAAGGCGCAGAGGCACGCTAAACCCATGTGCACGATGAAAAGAATATTCATGGTTTAATCCCCTTTAATAGGAAACCTGGTGGATTGTTGTCTACAATAAGTTGTATATACACATTTTAGTTTGATAGCACATAGTCTCATTTAAAACAAAATATGTTATAGTTAGTTTAGTTGTAGGCAAGTACATATGATTTAAAAATGGCATCTTGTCATGTTGAGAATATGTGTATCCTTTTAGTAATCTTTTTGTCCGGGCAAATACGCAAGAAAAGAATTTAGATGCTTATCTATAAAAGGAACACATATTCCTGCATGTGTTAAAAAATTTGTTAAAGAAATACATACACTGATGCTAAAATATACTCCCTCCGTCCGAAAATACTTGTCATCAAAATGGATAAAAGGGGACGTATCTAAAACTAAAATAGGTCTAGATACATCCCCTTCTGTTCATTTTGATGACAACTATTTCCGGACGGAGGAAGTATATGTATATCTAATAGCATGTAGGAACCATTTAAGGAGGCCTTTCTTTGAAAAGGAGTATTTCTATTAACCCATTTGAAACCATGTATGCATTGAAAATATTTGCATTTTTCAGTAATTTTATTGTTAAGCAAATGCAAAGACCATGTCAAACCAGAAGTGTTTTGAAAATATTTGACTTAGTAGAAGTAGGTTTTAGCAACTACTTCAGGTAATAATTCAAACCCTTTAACATATAAAATGAAGGATACTTTGTTATCTTATTAAGGTAACAAAGAGCCATGTTATCTGTGACTTCTTCTCCACCACGGTGTCTTCTTCCTTGGTATTTGTAAACTAAGGTGGTTGTGAAACAGAAGTTATTCTCAAAACAAAAGGTGGTGGTGCATGAAGAAAGTCAGCAAGAATGAGGAACACACAGTAAAAAGGGTTGCATCACTCTAGAATCTATCTGAATCCATCACAATACATTTCGCAGAAGCTGCAAACTAATCATCCTAACAACTTCATCTGAGTTGAAACTAATCAAACATCCTAAGATCTTTTCAGCAACTCAAAAAGACAAAAAATGATAGTGAGACACATGGCCTGTATACACATGCCTTTCAAAAGAATTCCTGGAAGTCTTCAGCCAAAATTGTTGAGGACCAAACAATACAGCCGCTCCCGATGACCGCATACGTCACCACATGTGTATAGTCAGATAATGAAGAGGTTGGCAAATGATAGCTGAAAAAGAAAAAGGGCATAACCAAATGAATTACTTACTAAGCTAGACAAAACAAATAGTAGTCTGTAACACCAGTACATATGGCAAACAAACTGTTTGACAAAACAAATGGCAGTCTATAATACCAGTACATGGAGCAAGAGAACATCAATTTGGTAGCAACTTTGGATGATGCATGAACAAGGAGAACAGGGCAATACTATATGTCCGTGCATAGCCTAGGTAGATCACCTAAAGGGGAGCATGAGAATAATACATAGGTACCTAAAAATGAACTTGCAAATGATGATCATCGGTCCTCTCCAGCAATGAAACTCACAACCAACTAAAATATCATTCCTTTGCACGGAGGAAATGGCTACATATACATCTTTGCAGGTTGTATGTAAGAGCACCACTTCCGGCATCTACTATATTGGAAACAAAGTGAAGCGGTCTCACTCACAATAGGCGTACCAGAGTTCATGCCTACACATTCTCTGTGTCATACTTTAATTTCATTTTCAGATGTTTGGGTTAAGGTCACTTTAAATTATAACCAAAAACAATATGGGAAACCAAGTATGCCACAGATGATTTAGTTCCTATAAGAAATGGAAAATAACAACTCCGCCTAGGTTGTCTCAACATAGCCGGTCCCAAGCCCTGGTAAAGGAGGAGGGTTGTGATAGGCTTGGCGAGCCAACGTAAGAACTCAACCACTCTTATGGAGATGAAACCCAAAAGATTTTCGTTGGGGCATAACCCTCTCAGCGACGCGCCACATCGGAACCCGGGTGTGGTGGAAAATGGGCAAGGGTCGGGCCATCACCCTCCAAGTGGCGCACCGTATCTTGATCCGGATACGGTGGCAAGTGAGCGAGGATCGGGTCGTCGCATCCTTAGTGGCGCGCTACATCGGTGCCCGGATGTAGTGGAAAATGAGCAAGGGTCTTCGCATTTGACTCGACGAGTGCAAAGGGTAAGGAAGCTAGCCGAGCCTAGGAGGATTCGCTTAGGTAGCTGGAACGTAGGGTCTCTGACAGGGAAGCTTCGGGAGCTAGTTGATGCAGTAGTGAGGAGAGGTGTTGATATCCTTTGCGTCCAAGAAACCAAATGGAGAGGACAGAAGGCGAAGGAGGTGGAGGATACCGGCTTCAAGCTGTGGTACACGGGGACGGCTGCAAACAGAAATGGCGTAGGCATCTTGATCAACAAGAGCCTCAAGTATGGAGTGGTAGACGTCAGGAGACGTGGGGACCGGATTATCCTGGTCAAGCTGGTAGTTGAGGACTTGGTTCTCAATGTTATCAGCGCGTATGCCCCGCAAGTAGGCCACAATGAGAACACCAAGAGGGAGTTCTGGGAAGGCTTGAAAGACATGGTTAGGAGTGTACCGATTGGTGAGAAGCTCTTCATAGGAGGAGACCTCAATGGCCATGTGGGTACATCTAACACAGGTTTTGAAGGGGCGCATGGGGGCTTTGGCTATGGCATCAGGAATCAAGAAGGAGAAGATGTCTTAAGCTTTGCTTTAGCCTACAACATGATTGTAGCTAACACCCTCTTTAGAAAGAGAGGATCACATCTGGTGACTTTTAGTAGTGGCCAACACTCTAGCCAGATTGATTTCATCCTCTCGAGAAGAGAAGATAGGCGTGCATGCCTAGACTGTAAGGTGATACCTGGGGAGAGTGTTGTACCCCAGCATAAGCTGGTGGTTGCTGACTTCCGCTTTCGGATTCATGTCCAGCGGGATAAGCGTGCCAAGGTCGCTAGAACGAAGTGGTGGAAGCTCAAGGGGGAGGTAGCTCAGGTGTTCAAGGAGAGGGTAATTAAGGAGGGCCCTTGGGAGGAAGGAGGGGATGCGGACAATGTGTGGATGAAGATGGCGACTTGCATTCGTAAGGTGGCCTCGGAGGAGTTTGGAGTGTCCAGGGGAAGGAGAAGCGAAGATAAGGATACCTGGTGGTGGAATGATGATGTCCAGAAGGCGATTAAAGAGAAGAAAGATTGCTTCAGACGCCTATACCTAGATAGGAGTGCAGACAACATAGAGAAGTACAAGATGGCGAAGAAGGCCGCAAAGCGAGCTATTGGTGAAGCAAGGGGTCGGGCATATGAGGACCTCTACCAACGGTTAGGCACGAAGGAAGGTGAAAGGGACATCTATAAGATGGCTAAGATCCGGGAGAGGAAGACGAGGGATATTGGCCAAGTCAAATGCATCAAGGACGGAGCAGGCCAACTCTTGGTGAAGGACGAAGAGATTAAGCATAGATGGCGGGAGTACTTCGACAAGCTGTTCAATTGGAAGAATGAGAGTTCTACCATTGAACTGGACGACTCCTTTGATGAGACCAGCATGCGTTTTGTGCGGCGCATCCAGGAGTCTGAGGTGAAGGAGACTTTAAAAAGGATGAAAGGAGGCAAGGCGATGGGCCCTGATTGTATCCCCATTGAGGTGTGGAAAGGTCTCGGGGGCATAGCGATAGTATGGCTAACCAAACTTTTCAACCTCATTTTTCGGGCAAACAAGATGCCAGAAGAATGGAGACGGAGTATATTAGTACCAATCTTCAAGAACAAGGGGGATGTTCAGAGCTGTACTAATTACCGTGGAATTAAGCTGATGAGCCATACAATGAAGCTATGGGAGAGAGTCATTGAGCACCGCTTAAGAAGAATGACAAGCGTGACCAAAAATCAGTTTGGTTTCATGCCTGGGAGCACCGCTTAAGAAGAATGACAAGCGGTTTCAGTACTACTAGGTGTGAGGAGGAGGAGGTTAGCCTTGATGGCCAGGTGGTACCTCGAAAGGACACCTTTCGGTATTTGGGGTCAATGTTGCAGGAGGATGGGGGTATTGATGAAGATGTGAACCATCGAATCAAAGCCGGATGAATGAAGTGGCGCCAAGCTTCTGGCATTCTCTGTGACAAGAGAGTGCCATAAAAGCTAAAAGGAAAGTTCTACAGGACGGCGGTTCGACCCACAATGTTGTATGGCGCGGAGTGTTGGCCGATTAAAAGGTGACATGTTCAACAGTTAGGTGTGGCGGAGATGCGTATGTTGAGATGGATGTGTGGCCACACGAGAAAGGATCGAGTCCGAAATGATGATATACGAGATAGAGTTGGGGTAGCACCAATTGAGGAGAAGCTTGTCCAACATCGTTTGAGATGGCTTGGGCATATTCAGCGCAAGCCTCCAGATGCTCCAGTGCATAGCGGACGGCTAAAGCGTGCGGAGAATGTCAAGAGAGGGCGGGGTCGACCGAATTTAACATGGGAGGAGTCCGTTAAGAGAGACCTGAAGGATTGGAGTATCGACAAAGAGCTAGCTATGGATAAGGGTGCGTGAAAGCTTGCTATCCATGTGCCAGAGCCATGAGTTGGTTGCGAGATCTTATGGGTTTCACCTCTAGCCTACCCCAACTTGTTTGGGACTAAAGGCTTTGTTGTTGTTGTTATTGTTGTTGTAAGAAATGGAAAATAACAAGAATTCAAGACACATAATATATCTGAACCTAACAATGAACCTACTCAATAGAATTTTGTACTGTTGATTGAACTTCATCTCTCCAGTGTACCTAAGGACAGGCTTATAAAAGAAGTGAATTTCACGATCAGATAGATAATCTGAGCATACTTTGAAGTGTTTGAATGAACACTACCTGGGCACCAAGTAAAGAAAAAATAGATGAAAATAACTTTGCAAGTCCAAACAAAAAAAAAAGAAAAGAAAAACATTAATCAATAGCTGCCTCGAGATTTCTTCTTATAGTTCAATGGATAGGAACTATAAAAAGAGGTCTAGCTGAAAACTGCATATAGTTCAATGGATAGGAACTGTAAAAAGAAGCTAACTAATACAAGATGTCCTTTGTCCTCTGGAAACAAAAATGGGGAAGGTTTTGAGATATATTTTGCAGCACGAAAAAATATATTTTCCATTATTATATGAATATGCACATGCCACTGCTCTAGTTTACTTTATTAAAACCAAAGAAATATAAGGTGCTATCTAAACTACCACAATAAATATCCATTGCATCGAAATTGGAAAGTAAAATAAAAGGATAAAACAAGAACAAAGTGAACAGAGCATTGAAGAATCAGTAGAACAATTTCATGCAAGAAGAAAGAACTCACGCACCTACGGTTGCTTGCTACAACAGCGATGCTACGGACAAGTTTTACGGATTAGAAGTTACAGGGTGAGATGGCATGAAGTGATTAGGGGTAGGCGGACCCCACCATGAAATGCACGGGGTGGTGGTCGAGTTAGGGAGGGGCAGGTCCGCCCGTAGGAGTGATTATGTGAAAACTGCCCGTACGTTGAGCATTTTCGTTGCTATAACCCCTGCAAATCAGAAGAACACCAATGACATATGGAGATGCATAAATAGCAAGATCAGGAGGAGATTATTGAGAGAGAGCGGCCAGGAGCGGAGGGAAAGCTCACCTTGGCATCAGCCATTGCTTGATGCTCATGTCGCTCCTCAAAATTTGCATGTGGTTGCCTGTTGGTGCAGATCCTGCACACCTCCTTGTGCCACTGATGTTCTCGTTGCTGCCCTCTAGCGCGGACATGATCCTCCTATTCGGCGCGCGGGCCACCATGGCCGAGCTCTCATACGCGTCACCGTTGCTGGCTCCGACGGTGGCAGGGTTCCTCCTATACGGAGGGGCTCTGTACTGGCTGGGCTGCTTCCGGGCCCCGCGGTGCACGTTGCCACTGGCGTGCTGCGAGGCATACCTGCTGTGCGTCGGGCGGGCGCGTTCCAAGCCGGTGGACACACCATCCTAAAACGCCTATGGGGAGGCCGCGTCCATGTTATCGAACTTCGTGTACCGTGCATGTTTCCATTGCCGTCGACGCCATCTGCTCATGATCGCCTGTCCCCGCTTCCACACACATGCTGCTATGCGGAGCAAGGTGGATGCAGAGATGGCGGTGTCTGGGAGTTCCATTTGTTATTTTCTAAACAATTCATATATTTATGTCACCCCAATCTATGCTCCAGCCTCTTCTTATGTCATATAATCAATTTAAAGGACTAACAGACCTTGCGCCCGGGTGTGGGTGTGCGTGTCAAGTAACTGTAATCCATCTCTTTTTAATGGAATAAACAAAAACTACGACGACCAAGAACAAGAAATGTCTTCTCCTTCAGTTACATACTCATATACCAAGCTTTCAAAGTATATCTATTTTTCAGGTCTGGACAGATTCAAGCAACTGAGAGCATATTACCCTTTTTGTTCCAAATTAAACGGCCCAATCTTCCATCAGATTTACATGGGGCTGAGAGTTTAGAACAGACTTAAAAGTTGGATAGTAATTCGTGAAGACAGAGGAACTGCAACAGGGTACATTTTCCTACAAAGCAGCAAGCAAAACACCCTGATTCAATCTCTCTATCATAAATGAAAAGCATATAACTACTACATTACTTATAAATTAAAGATGTTTAGGAAGTCAATATATTAGCCATCAAAATCTGGGTGCCGGAGGAAACAAGAGGCAAAGAGAGAGGGCACCAAATTAGCTCTTTAGGCCACCCATGTCGCACCTCCCCGCGATTGGCCTTCCTGCTTAGGCATCACTGAGTGGCGATGCCATCGCGGCAGAGCTCTTGGACAAGACAACCCTCCTTAGTTCTTACCATTCTTGTTTAAAGAATTAAGTATATCATCATGATGGCCCATGAACCCCTGTAAAACACAATGATAGCAGTTAATGGCATACATATATTTGTAAGAAAACATATATATACTATGCATGCAGCAAACTTTGCTCATCTACGAAACAGAATATACTTCATCGTTATATGGGTTAGCATATTATAGTACTGCACGTGTAGCAAAAACACCAAGCAACCAAGAACCTCCTGGATCAACAACAGAAACAACCAAGACGCACTGACCTCTCAATACAAATGACTAAACATATATAACTGCGCATGCAACAAAAACTAAACTCCCATGCATTGCAAAAGTGAACTCGTTCTGAATATATTTTAGATGAGGAGTACCAAACAAATTTCTAGTGAAGTATCATCACAAAAATGGTAATGGTAAGTGGAAAGGACAAAGACTACACAATTGTTATCTACGAAAAACTGGAGTAACTAAATTTCAAAGATCAATGGTGGCGCAAGTGGCATATTATGCCATTTTGAGCAAAAATCATGGAAGGTTGCAGCATGAAGGAATGGAATTTATTCAATCACTCTGAGAAGACCCGGCTGGTAGTAATGAGAAGTGTGTATTGCCGGCCATAGAGAATGAGATCATTCAGAGCGCGAGCTTCCAGTCGACGACCATATGAACCAAACATAGCAGCAAGCTTCTAGCCAGTGACCATATGAACCAAAGACCAGTCAGCATCCAGCGGACGACCATATGAATTAAAGATATCAGCTATATAAGCAGTACACTTTTCAGTATAGACTGAGATTGTTGTAGTAAAGGATGTAGCTAGAATCTGGATCGTAGATTCATGTGTACCTGTAGAAAATAGGAAAGGGGACATGAAATTATGCTGATAGAAATATAAATTCAATTGTGTGATTACTAATTCAAATTAAAAAGAAAATTCGTGAGGTGTCGCCGGCAGCAGATCCTACATCTCACAAAGTAAAACCTGCGACCACCGGCAAGACAGCTAAGCAAAGTAATTCGGTAGTTCTAATGAAACCAAATATCTTAAGCCTGGAGAGCCCTTCAAACTGAACCAAAACAATTGAATCATCACTAACAAATTTTCCATACATACATGCATGCCTAACTAATGCACCTGCGCTAACAAAAGAACATAAGAAAACATCAATGAATAATTATTCAGAAGTCAACATGGCTGAGAACCCATGGATCTAAATAAGACGTGTGTGCAGATCCCATTTTTATGGCTAGGTAGGCAATTAAACCAAGAAACAAAATGAGATGGGTATGGCTAAAAGCATAAGAGCATAGTCAGATTCGTGTAACAAAATACGAATGCCTAGGTAAGCAATTCTACCCAAATCAACTGAAGAAAAATTAAGAAGCGTAAACTATGCACTTCATTTCTCTTGCAAATTAAGCCATCAAACTAATACTAAATAGACCTTGACCTCTATATTTTTGGATCCAGTTATACAGGATTAAAATGTAGAGATGTTAAATGTAACAGGAAACTGAACCACTACCATCCGTGTGTGGCGGTAGGCAACAGAGAGAGAGATGGATTGGGTGAAGCCTAGCTTTAAAATTTGATATCCATGTAATTAAATCTTGCCAATTTCTTAGTATGAACAGGAATGGTATTTTCATTGAAAATTTACATTCTGATCACTATTTCAGAGGAAGCAAAACATCATATCAGAGAGGCATCTCAATCAACTTCTACACTGAATTGAGAGTTGAGACAACATGAAAAGCTGCAAAAAAGAACCTTCCATCAATAATTCTTCAATACTGAAGGGAATGACCCTTCAACAAGAAACAAGTCATATTCAACCATATTGAAGGGGGATAACCATTGTGCGACGAAAAACTTGGCCCGTTCTAGGTATGCTCAGCTATGGAGGGTGCGACGCTGCTCCTGTTGAGGGACGGGAAGGAGGGAGAGCCGACGCACCACAATGGAACGAACTCACGAGGGAATAGCAACAAGGGCAGAGGAGGGCTGCGGTTGGCCGATGCTCACCTTGTGCTCGTCCTGCTGGGCGGAAGAGGCAGCAGCAGCCTGAGAGGTGCCCCGCGAACCTCCCATTAAGCCGAGGAGGGAAGGGTGATGAGGAGGGCAGGGAGGTGCGGGCTCGTTCACCAGACGGGCCGCCGCCGCCCACACGCTGAGGCTGCCGTCCGTTCCACCATCGCTTGAGCTGCCTATGGCGGGGCCATGGTGAGGAGGGAGCCGCTTATGGCAGGCTATGGTGAGTAGGTAGGAGGAGGGAGGGAGTGTGGCAGCGAGGAGGAGGAGGAGGAGGAGGAGGAGGAAGGGAGTGTGGCGGCGAGGAGGAGTGAGGGCATGGCGGCTGTGGACTGAGGCTAGGGCTGCCGTTGTGCCCAATGGGCTCTCCCCGAGGAACAACCAACGGCACCCTTTAGCTCCGCACCCAGCCAACACACAGTGGACCCATCGATGAATTGGCCCACTGCTCATACACATGTGAAAAAAGGAATGAGGTAAAACATTCAGTTAATATCTAACGGCTCAGGGGAGAAGGGTGGGAAATTCACCATGATCAGACGGTCGAGAACAGCCCAATTGAGGGAGCTCTGTGGAGGCAATTTGGCTAGCATCCTTATAGGTTTAAATTTTATTTGAATTTAGGAAAAATGTGCGTTTTTCAAAATTGCATTTAGGCCCCAAATAAATGTTCATCTTGCCCGGCTTGATTTTAGAAGTCGGGAAAAAATTATTTCGGGATTTTTGGAGTCCGTTTAGTATTTCTTTCGTTTGATTTTCTGCGCAAAAATTATTTTAAAAAAAAGTCCGAACCGACCTTGGGCCGTAACCGGCCAGGACTCCGCCTGGCCGGGGTCTTTATATAGCACCGTCCCGGGCCGCCCCAGCCCAAGCCGCCACCCCAGCCCAAGCCGCCGCCGCGCCCCAAACCCTAACCCTAGCGCCGCCGCCGCCGCCGTCGGAGCCGCCGCCGAGGTTGACCCCGCCGCCGCCGTTTTTTTAGAAAAACCGTTCGGTTTTTCGTCGGTTTTTTTTATATCTGGTTTTTTATTAGATCGGTTTTTTTCGGTTTAGGTTAATTAGCTTTGCTCATTCGTTCGTTTTAACGAACACATTCATAGTTTAAATCCAGATAACGAACATTCGTCCGTTAATTTGTTCGTCCTTTTTCTTTTTTTCGGATTTATTCCGCGATTTTTCTGATCGCGATTTCTGATCCGATTTTCGTTTTAGTATAACTTTTCGCTCGTTTATCGGAATCACGCGATTCAAGCGCCTAGAGTTTCGTCTCGAAACTCTCTTTTCGTTTAATCTACTCAAACAAGTTTTTGCTTCCGTAAAATTTGACTTAGGTCCAGATTAGTAAACGAAGTTTGTTTCTTTCGCAGTTTGATCTTCGTTGCTTTGTTCGATTTGATTCTTTTTGCCAACCGGAGTTTTTAAGTTGAACTTTCTGGTTAGATCTCTTATTTGAGTTTTACTTGTGCATTAGATGAGTACTTATTGTATGCTTGTTTGTTTGTTTGCTTGTGATAGAGTACCCGGATTGCTCCGCTTGCTACTTCGAATCCCTAGGTTTCACGGATCATCAGCAAGGCAAGTAACACTTTGATCATATCTCTTTACTACCCAATTTTATTGCATTAGATCAACCCTCAAACAGTTGCATGATTAGGATCTGATTAAATTGTGGGTTTTGGAAATTAGATGAGGTAGTACCTATTACATGTTGTATTATCAAACCCTTGGGAGTTACTTCTATGTTTGCTTATTATGCCATGCTATGCTAGTAGACGTGGATTGGGTGAGTGTATCCATGACAGATGTGAGATTGTTAATTAATGGTTTATTTAAGGTGGCAACTTTAATACACATCTGGGTGGATTGAGGTACCTGGGTATTCCAGGATTGCCTGCTTGTTTTTGGACCGCCACCCAGGCTCAAAGGGATCATAAGATTATTCATGCTAGAAACTTCTGTGTAGCCACATGCTATTATGGGCTCTAGCATAGCTGAGTAAGTCGTGCGAACTCTTACAGTGGTAGACTAGCAGATGTAGGGGATGTAGGTGGTACGGTCTACCCAATCGTAAGGTGCTAGCGCTTCTGAAAGACTATGTCTCGGTCATCCATTTCTCAAACACCATGCAGTGCGAGAAAACTAACGGAGGAGATCGAGTCTTGTGGGGAAAAGTGCGCAACCTCTGCAGAGTGTACAAACTAATCATGATTAGCCGTGTCCCCGGTTATGGACGTTTTGAGTATCTAGTACTTGGATTATCATGTGAATCTCATCATGTTACTTTAATTAATGTTGTTGGGTTTTTAATGATGATACTTAATTGGGATTGAGAATGCTGTCAGTCATTCTCAATGTTTAACAACTACCATGATAGTTAAATAAAATTTATTCCGTTGCAGTAGGGAAAAACTGGCTTTATGCAAAAACTGTAACCATAGAGCTTTCCACCAGCCATATATGCATGTAGTATAGCATTATTCCTTCATTACTCTTTATGTGTTATATTGCCAGCATATTCCATGTGCTGACCCGTTTTCGGACTGCAACGTTAATGTTGCAGACTTTTCAGACGATGAGTAAGATGCTTTAGGATCGCGGTCCTATTGATGAGGACATGACTACCTTGGATATGACCAAATATATTGCATACATGCATATTTGTCAGGTGATTTCTAGTGCAAACTATTTAATAATATATTTATGTTATCCAGAACAAAAATACTTCACACACTTTTGTGTTTTGTCTAATTGCAGGTGTATGGGACATTTGTACAATCCACATATGAAGATAAGGAAGAAAGAGATGTTTATTTGTTGTTCAAAAAGTTCTCTCACGTCACTTTTGGCCCAAGAGAAGATAGAGTCCAAGTCTCTCACGTTCTGGATTCAGATTCGGACTGCACAGACATACCTGACTCAAAACGCCAACAACTTTTTCATACGGACTCCGAATTGGGTGATTCTTTTTTTGTTGGAAATTAGATTTCATGCTCTTTCCAACCCAATTGGAATCACCTTAAAATCTGTCCGGAGCGTTGAGTTATGTACCAAAAAATCTGACGCTGCACCAGAATCCGAGTCAAACTACAAGTCCAAAGGTGTTACATCACCTCCACTTGGGCCCATGAGCCTTGTACGACCTAGGGTTAGTTTTAGGCTGCCTTGGGACGTCCTCCCACCTCCTTGGTCGCCACCCCTTGCTCCTATATAAGTAGATCCATCTAGTAGCTTTTTCCTTGGGATTTGTTTAGTTAAAAGTTAGCCATTGCAACTTCGTGTACTTCGTTTGTGTCCAACGACCAGACCAAGACCGCTTACGGATCCCCACCTTTATCAATACTTCATATATACTCGCAATATTCAGATTGCTTTTATCATATTCTTGCTTGTTCTTCGATTGCTTGCAGGAATAGACCTTCGTGGTCAGGTTGATTGTGCTCCAGCGTTTTCAATAACCTCTCGGAGTTGGTTTAGCGATTGCTAAGGCACAACGTCATGCACGTTTGTAGTCGGATCGTCAAAGTCATCTTCACCAAATCGATAGTTATCATCTCATCGAAAGATCGGGACACCCCGCCTCTATCAAGTGGTATCAGTTTTCAGGTTGCTCGGTGAGAATTTCCAGTTTTCCTAGATTAGATTTATTTTCTTACCTATTGTCCAAGAAAAAGCCACACAAAAAAAAGTTAGATCTGTTCATCCTTTATCCAAGCCAGTCTGAGCCTTTGCAATTTTCTATTCATTGCTTGCATAGTTGAATTATCGGTTGCATCGTCGTGTCAGTTGCTGGTCTTAGCGTCTAGTTCCTTTAGAGTTTCGAGTTCTGTTCACATTAGTCACGCCGCCGCTGCGTCATTATCCCTTCCGCTGTCCACCATCCCATCTATTAATTTCCACCACGTGCTACGCACTGTTCATTGTCATAATCATAGTTGAGGTCATTCACATCTTCGCCTGATCCAATCTGCATCTTATCTAGTTTGTCTTGAAAAAAAAAAGAAGATAGAGAAAAAAAAGAGAAAAAGGAAAAAAAAGAAAAAGAGAGAGAAGAAAAAGAAAAAAAAGCGTGAGAAAAAAAAGAGAGAAGAAAAAAAATTGGATCTATCTAGAATCAATCTCGTACCTGAATTCGGATTGAAATCTGTTTTGCGCACTGTTCAGTAAAATAGGTGTATCTTCCTCATACGAAGTCCGTTTTGGCTCCGTGAGTACTCAAAATTGAAGCTAGCGACGAGCCGCATCTAAATAGTTGCAGAAGCTAGTTCAATATTTGACACCTCAAAATCGGCTTCTAAATAGGTCTTTTTGCCCTTCGAAGTTCATGAACACAGCTTGTTCCAATTTTTCAGGCCAGTTTTAGAATTCTTTGACTCCTCATATCAACTCGGAATTGAGTGATTCTTTTTGCATTGGAAAGCTTGAGTTAGTAGCATTCTTTGAAAGAATTTATCAGAAAATTGTCTCAAACTTTTCAAGAGGAAAGTTGGAGAGAGAGTTGTTGTATATCCTGCTTGGCAGTTGTTTTTCATCTTTATCTTCACTGTCGTTGTGATCTTCACGTATATCTTGCTGTCAAGAGCTACTTAATATCCTTCATTGATGCTAGTTGTGCTACGCCGTGACCTTATTAGTGTTCTAGGCTCGCGTCTCTAGTCCGGTCTAGCCTAGGACCAGCACAGTACCGTCGTTGAGCGTTTATTCAACATTGCATCTTTGAATTGATTATTGCTAATCTTTTACTACCATATATAGCCAACCCAGCTCCACATATTTCTACACCGTGTACACGTACGCTCCACTGGCAATCGCTTTACTCAATATTCGGAGTTACTTGACACCGCTGGTTGCCGATCACCGCCTGCTGCATGGTAAGAACTTGTAAGACATTGATATTTGCTTTACTGTGAGCGTTTTACCACCACATCCTAGTAGTTATAGGAACATTATTTTTGGATTTTGTTTCTTGTTCTACTAATCATGACAGGATCCAGAGTCAATTCATGGGCTTTGTCGATCGCGGGAGACGTACCACCACCTTTGCAAATACCACAACCGTCACGAGAGGTGCACAAACATCCAAATACACATGATCAGGTTAATGTATCTATACCACCATTTAATGGCCGTTTTAAACCTGCTTTATATATTGAATGGGAGTTAGACATAAAAAATATATTTGCTTCCCATAATTTCGATGAACATAAAAAGGTTAAGGTTGCGGTTGGTTCTTTCACTGGTTATGCTTTGGTTTGGTGGAGTGAATATTGTCGGTTACACCCTGATTATATACCTACTACTTGGGATGATTTGAAACTTGCCATGCGACATACTTTCGTCCCTGCTTATTATACTCGTGACATGATTAAGAAGTTGCAACACTTAAAACAAGGTAGTGAAACTGTAACAAAATATTATGATGATTTACAAACTACCTTGTTGCATTCCTCTTTAGAAGAAAGTGAAGATGATTTTATGGATAGATTTTGGGGAGGATTAAACCGTGATATTCAAGAGATACTAATTCATGAAGAGTGTTATCCTATGGACCATTTGTTTCATCTTGCTTGCAAAGCTGAACAGGAAATAAAACGACGTGTTGGCCACGAGGAGAACAAGCGCACGGTGCACATTCCAAGAGTTGATATGATTGTTCCTTCAACTACTAGGCATACTATGACAACCACATCCGTTGTTGTCATGACTATATCACCTCCACCATGTGACACATCGCCCTCGAGAGTGGCTACATCATCTGAGTTGATCATAAGAGGTAATGACAAAGGTACTGATCTTCCATCTCTACATGAGAATGATGAATGCCTTGTCAATTTGAATGCACCATCTGATGAGCTACCCACTACTTTGATCACACCACCTATTTTAGAGGACTACGTTGATAGTTTGACTTTGCCATGTGATCAAACAACTGAAATACCAACAATTTTGAGTGCACCCATTGAATTAACTATTGATGCAAAAGAACCAATGTTTAATCATTTTGATATGACCTCTAATCTTGGTGATGATTCTGTGTTGAATGACTTATTGCATGTTTGCTTATTTAAGCATGTTGTAGCATGTAAATTTGATGCAAGTAAGGTTTATTCACCAATGTTGGGATGGTTTAATGATGAACATTGTCAATCTTTTGAAATGAATAAGAGCTTCACTTATATGTGCAAACTAAGTTGCAATATTTTCATGCCTTCTACTTCTTGTGCTAATGTTTTGGCTTTAGATTTTATAAACTATGCAAGTTACTCATCTATTCATGTGTCATATATGCAAAAATCGAGGGAAGTAAAAATGGATGACATATACATATACAACATGTACACCTTCTCTCTTTTGTTAGCCACATTTCAGATTAAGCAACGCCGAGGACGGCTTTATTTTCAAGAAGGGGAGGATGATGAGGACATGACTACCTTGGATATGACCAAATATATTGCATACATGCATATTTGTCAGGTGATTTCTAGTGCAAACTATTTAATAATCTATTTATGTTATCCAGAACAAAAATACTTCACACACTTTTGTGTTTTGTCTAATTGCAGGTGTATGGGACATTTGTACAATCCACATATGAAGATAAGGAAGAAAGAGATGTTTATTTGTTGTTCAAAAAGTTCTCTCACGTCACTTTTGGCCCAAGAGAAGATAGAGTCCAAGTCTCTTACGTTCTGGATTCAGATTCGGACTGCACAGACATACCTGACTCAAAACGCCAACAAATTTTTCATACGGACTCCGAATTGGGTGATTCTTTTTTTGTTGGAAATTAGATTTCATGCTCTTTCCAACCCAATTGGAATCACCTTAAAATATGTCCGGAGCGTTGAGTTATGGACCAAACAATCTGACGCTGCACCAAAATCCGAGTCAAACTACAAGTCCAAAGGTGTTACATCACCTCCACTTGGGCCCATGAGCCTTGTACGACCTAGGGTTAGTTTTAGGCTGCCTTGGGACGTCCTCCCACCTCCTTGGTCGCCACCCCTTGCTCCTATATAAGTAGATCCATCTAGTAGCTTTTTCCTTGGGATTTGTTTAGTTAAAAGTTAGCCATTGCAACTTCGTGTACTTCGTTTGTGTCCAACGACCAGACCAAGACCGCTTACGGATCCCCACCTTTATCAATACTTCATATATACTCGCAATATTCAGATTGCTTTTATCATATTCTTGCTTGTTCTTCGATTGCTTGCAGGAATAGACCTTCATGGTCAGGTTGATTGTGCTCCAGCGTGGTCAATAACCTCTCGGAGTTGGTTTAGCGATTGCTAAGGCGCAACGTCGTGCACGTTTGTAGTCAGATCGTCAAAGTCATCTTCACCAAATCGATAGTTATCATCTCATCGAAAGATCGGGACACCCCGCCTCTATCACCTATACTCAGTGATGCCGTTGGAGTTGATGGACTCACTTATCTTCCAAGCCTTCCGCTGTTATTGTTATTAGATGGCCTTAAGCCATATTTATTGTATTAATCTCTTATGAGCCATTCAATGTAATAAGTGTGTGATTGTCACTCTATTATAAATCCTTCAAGTAATGTGTGTGTCAGCATTACTGATCCAGGGATGACACTGATGCACAGAGATCAGACTGTTTGAGGTCTGGTCGCTACAGCATCAATGATGTTCAATTCTCCTCTCAACCTGCAAAACACTTTCTCATCAAGTGGTTTAGTGAAAATATCCGCTAATTGCTTTTCGGTGCGAACATGCTTAAGATTAATGTCAACCTTAGCAACATGATCTCGAATGAAATGATGATGAACTTCAATATGCTTAGTTCGAGAATGTTGCACGGGATTATGAGCAATTTTGATAGCACTTTCATTGTCACAAAGCAATGGAACATGTTTCACATATATCCCATAATCTTTAAGAGTTTGGGTCATCCAAAGTAATTGAGCACAACATGAACCCGCGGCAATGCATTCCGCTTCAGCGGTGGATAAGGATACCGAGTTTTGTTTCTTGGAAGACCAAGACACAAGAGATCTACCAAGAAATTGACAAGTACCCGAAGTGGACTTTCTATCAACCTTGTCTCCGGCATAGTCTGAGTCGGAGTAGCCAACAAGATCGAAAGAGGCCCTCTTAGGATACCAAATGCCAAAATTTGGTGTATGAATTAAATATCTCAATATCCTTTTCACGGCCTTAAGATGACAATTTTTAGGTGCAGCTTGATATCTTGCACACATGCACATACTTAGCATAATATCGGGACGTGAAGCACATAGATATAACAATGAACCAATCATAGAGCGATAAACCTTTTGATCAACCGGTTCACCATCTTTGGTCAAATCAGGATGTCCACTAGTAGGCATGGGTGTAGTCATACCTTTGCATTCCTGCATATTGAACTTCTTGAATAAGTCCTTAGTGTACTTCGTTTGAGATACGAAAGTACCTTCCTTAGTTTGCTTGATTTGCAACCCAAGAAAGAATTTGAGTTCACTCATCATTGACATCTCAAACGTCTCCGACATTAACTTTCCAAACTTCTCACTAAAATGAGGGTTAGTTGATCCAAATATAATATCATCAACATAAATTTGGCATACAAATAATTCTCCATTAACCCTTTTAGTAAAAAGTGTAGACTCAATTTTCCCAATTTCAAAGCCTTTTTCAATAAGGAACTTGGTTAAGCATTTATACCAAGCTCTAGGAGCTTGTTTAAGACCATAAAGATCTTTGCGAAGTTTATAGACATGATTGGGTTTCTTAGGATTAATAAAGCCGAGAGGTTGTTTAACATAAACTTCCTCCTCTATTTCACCATTTAGAAAAGCACTTTTAATGTCCATTTGGTACAAGGTGATATCATGGTGATTAGCATAGGCAAGTAAGATGCGAATGGACTCAAGTCTAGCAACGGGAGCATAAGTCTCACCATAGTCCATACCTTCGACTTGTGTGTAGCCTTGGGCAACGAGACGTGCTTTGTTGCGAACTACTTGTCCATCTTCATCTTGCTTGTTGCGAAACACCCATTTGGTACCGATGATGTTGTGGTTGTTGTCGGGCTTCTCAACCAATGTCCAAACTTGATTTCTCTCAAAGTTGTGTAGCTCTTCATGCATAACATTTGTCCAATCCAGATCCTCCAATGCTTCTTCGACCTTCATAGGTTCAATGTTAGAGATGAATGAATAGTTTTCACAAAAGTTAGCTAAACGAGTTTTAGAGCGAGTGATTCTCCCGGTTTCGATATCATTGTAGATTTTCTTGACGTGATGGTCTTTAGCAATTCTTGCTCGAACTCGTGAAAGCTTTTGCTTGGGTCTTGGTTGAACATATTCTTCATCTTGTTCTTATTCTTCTTGGCCTTTTTCATTATTGGTGTTGTCGTTCTCTTGTCGTGGTGGAGAAGGAGGTTGTTGACGTTCTTGATGTACTTCCTCGTTTTCTTCATCTTGGTGTGTTCCACTTGTGGATGCTTCCGTATGAACTCTTGGTTCACCTTGTCGTGAAGTAGAAGCTTCCACTTGGACGGACGAGGTACTCTCATTCACCTCCGTTGGACGGATCTTGCCAATAGACAAGTCTTGGATTGCTTCCCAGGGATCTTTGTCTCCTACATCAATTGGCAATTGCTCTACTTGCGAGTCATTAGATTCATCAAACTTCACATCTACCGTTTCTTCAACCTTTTGGGTGAAATTGTTGTAGACACGGTATGTGTGAGAGTTTGAGACATAACCAAGTAGGAAACCTTCATCAGACTTAGGAGCAAATTTAGAACGACAATGCTTATCAAGAATGTAGCACTTTGAGCCGAATACTCAAAAGTATCCAACTTGGGGTTTGTTACCGGTGAGGAGCTCGTATGCCGTCTTGCCGAGTAGCTTGTGAAGATACAAGCGATTTGTTGCATGACAAGCTGTCTCAACCGCTTCTGCCCAAAAGTGCTTTGGCATCTTGTACTCATCAAGCATCGTTCTCGCCATTTCGATGAGCATCCGGTTCTTCCTCTCAACAACTCCATTTTGTTGAGGTGTGTACGTAGCCGAGAACTCGTGTGAAACCCCTTCTTCGTCAAGGAAGGTGTCCACATTTGTGTTCTTGAACTCCGTTCCGTTGTCGCTGTGAACCTTCTTGATCTTCACTTCAAATTGATTTTGAGCCTTCCTGGCGAAGTTTTTGAAGATCTTTTGGACCTGCAATTTGTCATCGAGAAAGAACACCCACGTAAATCTTGAAAAATCATCAACTATAACTAGACCAAAAGAATTTCCACCGAGACTTTTGTAAGTGTTGGGACCAAAGAGATCCATGTGAAGTAGCTCAAGTGGCCTCCTTGTGGTCATGATGTTGTTCACAGGATGCCTTCCCCCAACCTGTTTACCTGCTTGAAAAGCACTGCAAAGTCTATCCTTATCAAATATAACATCGTTAACACCAAGGATATGATTCCCTTTAATAAGCTTGTCAAGATTTCTCATGCCAACGTGACCTAGTCGTCTATGCCATAACCAACCTTTAGAGGATTTAGCAATGAAGCAAGTTCTAGGTTGAGCCTTCTTAGTGAAATCAACAATGTAAAGATCACCTCTACGTATACCGGTAAAGACCATTTTATGATTGTCTCTTCGAAACACTTGGCAATCTACTTCAGTAAATAGAACATTGAAACCGAAATCAGCAAGTCTGGATACTGAAAGTAAGTTGTAACCAATAGATTCAACGAGCATAACATTTTGAATGGAGCTATCATGTGAGATGGCCACCTTACCGAGGCCAACCACCTTACCCTTTGAGTTGTCACCGAAAGTGACATACTTTCGAGGACTATCATTTTCAGCAAGCTCACGAAACATGTCTTTATCTCCGATCATGTGATCGGTACATCCCCTATCAAGAACCCATTCCTTTCCTCCTGCCATATATCCCCGAAGATTTGCCATAAGACCAAAGTGTCTCATTGCATCATCGAGATCAAAGTCATCATCATCATCATCCTCATCATAGTATCCATGTTCAACATCAGCATGTGGTGAATCAATTCCTAGTGAGAGTGATTCATTAGTATGAGTTTGACAATAATCTCCTCTATGAATTCTAGTAGCTTCGGAAATAATATCGCTAATATTTCCGACATTTCCTTTGGCACGCATAAGATTTGTAAGTTCAAATAGACAATTACCAAACATAGGATCATTGGAATTCATCTTACTCAAGGCAATAGACTTATGAAGAATTTCATCCAGATTTTTCAAGGAATAATTTGGATATCGTTCCTCAAGAAATTTCCATATAGTGTAGGCACACTCAAGAGTAGGCAGTTTTCCAATCAAGTTTCTAGGCAAGCCTCTAGTGATAACATTAACAGTTCTAACATTCCTAATCATGTCAATAGACTCATCAAGGGTAGGATGCATAGGATCAACATGAGGTGCACAAGGACTAGCAATGTACTTGTTCAAATGATATTGATTGAAAATCACAAGCATCTCATTTTTTCACTCATGAAAATACTCTCCATCAAGTATAGGCACTCTATATCTAAGACTCCCCAAAGTAGACTCATCCATCTTCCTCCAATGATAATCAAACCAAAGCAATGGAAACCTGGCTCTGATACCACTTGTAGGACCTTGAGAAGTATGTCTAAAGGGGGGGGGGTGGTTAGACTACTTGACCAATTAAAAATTATGCCTATTCCCAATTTTAGTCTTTGGCAGATTTTAGCTATCTTAGCACAAGTCAAGCAATCTTCACACAATTCAAGCAAGCATGCAAAGAGTATATGAGCAGCGGAAAGTAAAGCATGCAACTTGCAAGAATGTAAAGGGAAGGGTTTGGAGATTTCAAACGCAATTTGGAGACATGGTGATTTTTGAGCCGTGGTTCCGATAGGTGGTGCTATCGTACATCCACGTTGATGGAGACTTCAACCCATAAAGGGTAATAGTTGCGCGAGTCCATGGAGGGCTCCACCCACGAAGGGTCCACGAAGAAGCAACCATGTTTATCCCACCATGGCCGTCGCCCACGAAGGACTTGCCTCACTAGCGGTAGATCTTCACGAAGTAGGCGATCTCCTTGCCCTTACAAACTCATTGGTTCAACTCCACAATCTTGTTGGAGGCTCCCAAGTGACACCTAGCCAATCTAGGAGACACCACTCTCCAATAAGTAACAAATGGTGTGTTGATGATGAACTCCTTGCTCTTGTGCTTCAAATGATAGTCTCCCCAACACTCAACTCTCTCTCACAGGATTTGGATCTGGTGGAAAGAAGATTTGAGTGGAAAGCAACTTGGGGAAGGCTAGAGATCAAGATTCATATGGTAGGAATGGAATATCTTGGCCTCAACACATGAGTAGGTAGTTCTCTCTTAGAAATGGTAAGTTGGAAGTGTAGGTTTGTTCTGATGGCTCTCTCCACGAATGAAGAGGAGGTGGAGGGGTATATATAGCCTCCACACAAAATCTAACTGTTACACACAATTTACCAATCTCAATGGGACCGAATCAACAAACTTGGTCAGACCGATTCAGTAAACAATGTGACCGTTAGGGTTTTTGGTGGGACCGACATGCAACTCGGTAGGACCGATATGGTTAGGGTTAGGGCATAACATAATCTCGGTGAGACCGATTACACAAACTCGGTGAGACCGATTTTGGTAATAAGCTAACCAGAGAGTTGGTCAGGCAAACTTGGTGGGACCGATTACTCAAACTCGGTGGGACCGATTTTGGTAATAACTTAACCAGAGAGTTTGCATTGTAATCTCGGTAGTACCGATTGCTCAAACTCGGTAAGACCGATTTTGACAATGGGTATACACAGAGAGATTACAATCCCATCTCGGTGAGACCGAGATCCCTATCGGTGAGACCGATTTGCCTAGGGTTTGTGGAAGTGGCTATGACATCTGAACTCGGTGGCGCCGGATAGGAAGAATCGGTGGGGCCGAGTTTGACTTTAGGTTTAGGTCATATGTGTGGATGTGGGAAAGTAGTTGAGGGCTTTGGTGCATATCACTAAGCACTGTGGAGCAAGAAACTCATTAAGCAACACCTCATCCCCTCTTGATAGTATTGGCTTTTCCTATAGACTCAATGTGATCTTGGATCACTAAAATATAAGATGAAGAGTCTTGAGCTTGAAGCTTGAGCCAATCCTTTGTCCTTAGCATCTTGAAAGAGTTCTACATCCTTTAGTCCATGCCACTCCATTGTTGAACTTGTCTGAAATATACTAGGTAAAAGTGTTAATCCAACAAGAGATATGTTGACATTAATTACAAAAATCACCTAGGGAGCACTTGTGCTTTCACCTGCGCCAAGCAGCCTTCTCAATTTCTTGTCGGGGCGTTGTTACTGCGGCCGGAAGGAGAAGAGGACGGGGGCATGGAGCCTCGGCGGTTTCTCAGCACATGTTAGAATCTAAGGTAGCACAATATCCTGGGAAAGTACGCATGCATATATATATACACATGGAAACTAGCAGGAAACTGCACATGCTAAAAACTATCTGGCTACATGCTGGATCTGCGCCTGGCTCTATACATAGGGTTACATGCCTTGCCGTCAAGGCTAGTACAAAAGGGGGTTGCCGGAGCTCCCCGCAATCACGCCCTATGGATAAAACTTGCGAAGATGTTCGATATTCCAGGAGTTGCTCACTGGAATGCCATCTTCGGTCTCCAGGCGGACTGCGCCGGGCCTGGTGACTCGTATTACCCGATAGGGGCCTTCCCACTTTGGCGTCAACTTTTTTGAATTCTTGGTGGATTGAACGCGCCGAAGAACAAGGTCGCCTTCCTCAAGGCTTCGGGCGTGAAACTTGCGGCTATGATAGCGGTACAAGGCTTGCTGGTAGCGAGCGGCTCACACAGCAGCTCGAAGATGATCTTCCTCAAGGAGCGTTGCATCATCTTGGCGCAACTGCTCTTGCTCAAGCTCATCATAAGCGACCACTCGAGGTGACCTATATATGAGTTCATTGAGGAGAACTACTTCTTTCCCGCAGACCAGGGCAAAGGGTGTTTGGCCAGTGGCTCGATTTGGTGTCGTTCTGATTGGCCAAAGAACTATTGGCAATTCATCAATCCAGTACCTTCCACACTTGCACAGCTTGTCGAAGGTTCTTATTTTGAGGCCTCGCAAGACTTCAGCATTTGCCCTTTCGGCTTGGGCATTGCTTCTTGGATGAGCAACAAAAGCAAAGAAAACCTTGCTGCCAAGGTCCTGGACATACTGCATGAAGGTGCGGCTCATGAACTGTGTGCCGTCGTCGGTGATGACTATTTGGCACACCGAAATGACAAATGAGTCCCTTGAAGAACTTGACGGCCGATTGCGCTGTCACCTTTCTCACTGGCTCCACTTTTGGCCACTTTGTGAACTTGTCAATCGCGCCGTACAAGTACTCAAAGCCCTCGACAACGCGGGGAAAGGGGCCCAGTATGTCGAGCCCCTAGACTAAAAATGGCCAGGAGAGAGGGAATGTTTGACAGGCTTGAGCTGGTTAATGAAGCTTCTTTGAATGGAACTGGCACGCTTCACACTTGGTTACTAGTGATGTCGCATCCTGGAGGGCAGTGGGCCAGAAGAAACCTTGCCGGAATGCTTTGCCGACAAGGGCTCTTGACCGTATGTGGGAGCCATATATGCCTCCGTGTATCTCTGCCAACAGCTCCAGTCCGTCCTCCCGAGGAATACACTTCAATTTCAAGATGTTCGGCCTTCTTCTGTAAAGGGCATCATCCACAAACTAGTACATGCTAGAACGACGAGCTACTTTCTCTGCTTCTTCCTGCTCCTCAGGGAGCTCCCCTGTTTGGAGGAAATAGACTGTATGTTGTTCCCATGCTGGAGCCTGAGGCTCAACAACAAGGACCAAAGGCATGTTTTCTACTGTGGGGACAACCACCTCAACGGCAAGGGCATGGGGCCTTGTCGGGGGGTGCTGCTCCTCGGCAAGCTTGGGGTACCCGACAACTTCTTTAACGGCGGCTCCTGGGAGCTCTGCGGGAAACTACTTGCCGGGCCCCGCCTTCCTTCGCTTGTTCTGTTCTACTGATGGTTCTACGGATGGTTGAGTCAATGGAAGCACAAAGGTACATGGTTCCACAGGTAGCTTGAGGGTTGCGCGCTTTGACAAGTCATCGACGATGCTGTTCTCTGCCCGAGGAACATGCTCCACTTGCAGACCATCAAAGCGCTCTTCCAACTTCTTCACTTCATCCACGTAAGCCTCCATCAGCGGGCTCTGATAATCCTTGTTAACTTGCCTGATGACAAGTTGTAAATCTCCTCTGATAATAAGCTTCCTGATCCCGAGGTCTGCCGCGGTCCTGAGACCAGCAAGCAGCCCCTCGTATTCTGCGGTGTTGGTTGTCAACCTCTCCCGAGGGAAGTGCATCTGGATCACGTACTTGAGGCATTCTCCGGTGGGCGCGACGAGCAACACGCCGGCACCAGCACCTTGTAACGAGAAAGCTCCATCGAAGTACATAATCCAATGACTACTTGCCTCTTTGCCGGGAAGGGTGGTTTCTTGAACTTCTTCGTCGGGCGTGGATGTCCATTCTGCTATGAATTCTGCCATGGCTCTGCTCTTGATCGTCGAGGTACTTTCAAATCTGAGCCCAAAGCTTGACAACTGTACTGCCCACTCCACAATCCTTCCCGTTGCATCTGGATTGTGCAAAATTCGTTGCAACGGAAGGCGAGTGACGACGGTGATCTCACGCGCTTGAAAATAGTGGTGTAGCTTCCTCGAGGCCATAAGAAGGCCGAAAAGCAACTTTTGCATGCCAGAATAACTCAACCTAGCCCCCTGCAAGAGGGAGCTGACAAAGTAGACTGGGTGTTGCACCACCTTTTTCTTCTGTTTCACCTTGCTTGCTCGTGCGGACACTGCCTTGCCGGGATCAGATCCTGTCGAGGGCCCCTCCTTGCCAGGCTCAGGTCCTGCCGGGGATCCTCCCTCGCCGGGATCGGGCCTTGTCGGACCCAGTTCTGCACCTAAGGGCCTTGCTGCTGCTGTTGCCTCCTCCTCAACTTCTCTCTATGCCACTAGCGCAGCACTGACCACTTGATTTTTGCCACCAGGTACAACAGCAACGGCTCTTGTGGCTTGGGTGCGACCAGTATTGGCATAGAGGAGAGGTATCTCTTCAAATCTTGCAGTGCTGCCTCTGCCTCCGGGGTCCATTTCATTGGACCCGCCTTTTTCAGAATCTTGAAAAAGGGGAGGGCATGCTCAACAGATTTAGAGATGAACCTACTTAGGGCGGCGACGCAGCCGGCAAGCCTTCAGACATCTTTGACTCGTCTTGTTGCCTCAATTTTCTCAATTGCTTTGATCTTGTCGGGATTTTCTTCCATTCCACGTTGAGACACAAAGAACCCAAGAAGTTTACCGGACAAAACATCGGACACACACTTCTCTGGGTTGATCCTGCGCAAGTTTGCAAAAGTTTCTTCCAAGTCCTGCACGAGCGTGGCCCTGTCCTTGGTTTTGACCACTATATCATCCATGTAAGCTTCCATATTTATATGGAGCTGGGGCTCAAAACCAATTTGGACCGCTCGGGTGAACGTCGAACCAGCGCTCTTCAACCCGAAAGGGCATTCATACAAAATAGTACGTACCACATGGGGTGATGAACGTGGTATTCTCTTCATCTTCCTTCGTCATGATGATCTGATGATATCGTGAGTAAGCATCAAGGAACGATAGCAGGTCGCACCCAATAGTGGAGTACACTATCTTGTCAATACGTGGTAATGGGAAAGGATCCTTTGGACACGCTTTATTGATATCAGTATAGTTGATACATAGCCTCCACTTCCCATTCGCCTTACGTACTACTACTGGATTGGCCAACCACGTTGGGTGGAGAACTCCCTTGACCAAACCTGCCGCCTCCAACTTCCTGATCTCCTCGATGATAAACTCATGTCGCTCCAAAGCTTGCTTTCTGACCTTTTACTTGACGGGTTGTGCATGAGGGCAGATAGCAAGATGGTGCTCAATCTCTTCCTTGGGAACGCCGGGGATGTCGGATGCTTGCCATGCAAACACGTCGACATTCACCCGCGGGAAGGCGGCGAGCACGCTTTCCTATTTGCTATCAAGGGTGGAGCTTATGGTAAAAGCTCTGCCTGTGCCATCCTCCTTGACGGATACCTTCTTGGTTTCCGGCAGGGCCGCTTTAGACTTCTTGCTCTTGCCGGTAGAGCTCTCTGGCACGTCCTTAGCGGGAACACAGCACTCCGAAGAGGTGTGTTTGCCGGAGTAATTGCAGGAACCCTTGCTGGAGCCAGGAGTCTTGCCGGCGGCCGAGGCCTTACTGGTCTTCTTCTCGGTGGCAGGAGCAGGTGCCTTGGCGGTAGACGCTGCAACCGCCTCTCGATAGAGCTGATCGGCGCAGATGAGCGCATCCTTCCTATCACAGCCGATGATGATGATGCTCATCGGGTCGGGCATCTTCAGCTTCTTATATGCATAGTGTGATGCTGCCATGAACTTGGACAGCGTTGGGCGGCCAAGGATCCCATTGTATCGAAACGGGATCTCAGCGACATCGAAAACGATCCTCTCTATCCTATAGTTGAGGTCACCACCAAATGTAACTGGTAGTGTGACCTTTCCCTTGGGCTGACTCCTCCCCAGATTGATCCCTTGGAATATGCCCGTCTCCTCGAGATCTTCATCGAGGATCTGCAGCCTCTTGACCACATTGGACGAGTTCAAGTTAAGGTCGGGCCCACCGTCAACTAACATCTTCGTCACCTTGAGATTGCGTATTGTTGGGGATACCAATAACGATAGGCGTGTGGGACCACCTCAACGGCTTCTAGGCGTCGACCATTGGTTTCGTTGCATTAATCTCACGCGCCCATTGTCTTAGTTGGTGGTGGGAATAATGCAACAAAGCACCTCCATAAACACACATGACTTTTGTCGCTTTCTGGAACTCATGCTCGGTGGGTTTGTTATCATCGTCTTGATCATCATCCTCCTCTTTTTTGTCACGGCCTCGGGCAGGCCTCTCTTGTTGCTTCTCCTTATTGCCGCATCCCCCTTGGCCGCCGCGCTTCTTGTCGGACCCTTCAGCGCCTCCTTGGCCCTTCTCCTTGTCTCGTCTCTCGTACTCAACCCTTTGCTTCTCCATCAGCAACTCCACTTGGCGGCAGTTCTGGAGGTCGTGGCCCTTGGTACGGTGAAACTTCCAGTACTGCTTGTCGGAGCCCTCTGACTTGCAGGCAGCCGGCAAGGCCCGGCAGGCGTTGCACCTGACAATCTCCTTGCCGGGGTCATCAACCTTGGCCTTCTTGGCGGTGTCGGGGTCGCCGGATTCCTCGATGGCAAGCACGGTCTTGCCCTTGTGCTTCCTGTTGCGTCGCCGGCCCTTCTTTGCCGGGGCGATGATGTCTTCATCTTCTGACTCACTTCCCGCGTCGGCATCCTCGCCGGGGTACTTCCTTCCTTCCTCAGCTCGGGCACATCTGCCAGCCAGGACGTACAACTCGGCAACATCTGCAACCATGTTCATGGCCAACTCTTCACGCATCTTGCGATTTGCGCATGTTCTGATGGAACGCGCCGATGACAGCCGCAGGATGAACATCGTGGGTGTTGTACTGCACACAGTTGAATCTTGGTATGTACTTGCGCGAGGATTCGCCGTTCCTCTGAGGGATCATGTGCAAATCACTTGCTTGTCCAGGAGCTACGTGGCCGCCCGTGAAGTCACCAACAAACTCGTGGCACAGATCAGACCAAGAGGAGATGGAGTCTATCGGCATGTGCATCAACCATGACCTGACATTGGGTTTGAGTGCCAATGCGAAATAGTTGGCGAGTACCTTCTCATCTCGTGCCCCGGTAGCTTGCATCGTGATGGTGTAAACGCTCAGGAACTCGGACAGATGAGTTTTGTTGTCATACTTCTCCGGGACCTCCAGTTTGAACATGCGGGTGTTGGGCCACCGGAGCTGCCGCATCTCATGGGTGAACGCTGCACAGGTTATTGCATAGGGCAAGTCGCTAGCGTCCCCTGGCGCAGGCTTGTACGCAGTAGGCCCAACACGCCTATCAGACTGGTGACATGCCTCCCGTCACCGCTCGATACTAGTCCGGGCATCCTTCTTGAGGCGCTCTCGAAGAACTTGACATAGGTCACGGTGCGTCCGTGGGTCTGACGACGCGCTCGCGACAGCGCTTCTGCTCATGTGGGTGGCAGCGACAAGTGCAAGGAATGGAAGGAACTCGGACTTCTAACTATGTTAGAAGGAGTCCAATCACAATTCCGCGGCCGCACACTCTTTTAGCCAGCATCATGGTGTGCATGTCGGCCTGCGTGTCTTGAGAGTGACGCTGAGGGCTTTTGCCGTGGTGACGCCCGGGGTCTTCAGCATCATGGCGCAGTTCCTCACGCACGAGCTAAGAGGACCGTGGTGCATGCGTTGGTGAGGTCGACCTCCTGTCCTTGGAGGTCCCCACACCACCCACAAGTAGCACAGCTCCATCCCTGGGCACGGCGGTGCGCCCACCACCGTTGCCGCTATGGAGGATGTCGGCTGTCTGGCTTCTTGTATTCGGATGGTTTGGACGATCTCGATCTCCTCCACCACTGGTGCCCGCCACGTCGGCCGTTTGTGCAGGTGCGAGCGGAGCGGCCCTGGACGGGCCGATCACAACGGTCGTCTTCTTCTTCGGTGCCATGGCGATGAAGGAACTACTATACTAACAACAGACCAGATTCCCACACCTAACACCCCCTACCTAGCGCGCCAAAGATGTCGGGGAAATCGATCACCTATGGGGTCACAAGGATCTCTTCTACGTTCGGGGGGAGGGGGTTAGTTGCACGAAGAGCAGGTCGAGCCGTTAGCACACATGGGATTTTTATCCAGGTTTGGGCCGCAAAGATGCGTAATACCCTAGTCATGCTTGTCTGGTTTATCTGTGTGTTCTTGAGCTCTTGAACTAGCTACGGTGCGAGCTTTGTTCAAAAGCCCGAATCCCCTCTCTGTATGCCTCGGGCCTCCTTTTATATGCAAATTGGTTACCACAGTGGCACACAGGAGGTGCGAAGCTACAGTTATATGAGCTTATAGCTCGATCAACATAGGACAAGCGCATTTAATGCGTTGCCTATGCGTCCTCTTGCTTTATTGGGGACAACAACAGAGGTCATCTCATCCTCCGCCGCTCCTCCTTACCTTGACACGCATCCAGGTCGACGAGGCATGCAGCGCCACTCTGGCCAACCAGTTGCTGTGTTGGCACAATGGTAAGCTTCCACGAAGATCTGCATGCCGCCACGCAGGCGCCTACTTAGTTGGCACGCCTATCATCGCACTGGAGTAGTGGTGAGGTGGCGAAACCTTGTCGGGCGCGGGTTTGGCCACGGCCCAGCGATCGTCCCCGGCAAGGCTTGCCAGGGGCCTTGGAGTCTTCCCCATTAAGGGTCTTGCCGGGGGTCTTCATCTTCTGGTCCCAGGAAGATCTGTGGGTCGTCAATCCTTATGAGGATTTGCATGCTATCGAGCATGCACTCTCCAGATCTTGGTCTTAACATTGTCGATGGTGTCGGAGCTCTCAGCCCCCAAGGGTGATGGACTTGTTGGTGTTTGTGTAGGTTGCCCCGGCAAGGTCCTTGTCGGGGGCGGTCCAGCTAGCCCCTCGCGCTTCGAGCGTCTGTCTTGGTGGCCTTCGGGCTTTTCCTTCCCGTGCCTCGCCAGGCCCTGCCGCGGGCGTGGCTGCGACTGCCCATGCACTAGTAAGGGGCACAGAAGTACCCATACTTTTGTACACCAACACTCCTCCTCCTCCCTCCTTTATATATGGGGGCAGGGGCACCCCTAAGCATAACAGAAGTTCTCTTAACCATGTGCGGTGCCCCGCTCCACAGTTGCAAACCTCGGTCATGTTGTCGTAGTGCTTAGGCGAAGCCCTGCACCGGTAACGTCATCAACACCGTCGCCATGCCGTCGTGCTAACAGAACTCTCCCTCGTCCTCAACTTGATCAAGAGCTCGAGGGACGTCATCAGGCTGAACGTGTGCTCAACGCAGAGCTGCCATATGTTCGGTGCTTGGATCGGTTGGATCGTGAAGACGTTCGACTACATCAACCGCATTAACTAAACACTTCCGCTTTCGGTCTACGAGGGTACGTGGACACACTCTCCCCTCTCGTTTCTATGCATCTCCTGGATAGCTCTTGCATGTTCATAGGATTTTTTTTTAAATTACCATGTTCCCCAACAGTGGCATCCGAGCCAGGTCTATGCGTAGATGTTATATGCACGAGTAGAACACAAAGAGTTGTGGGTGATAGTAGTCATACTGCTTACCACCAACGTCTTACTTTGATTTGGTGGTATTGTTGGATGAAGCAGCCCGGACTGACATTACATGACCGCGTTCATGAGACTAGTTCTACCGACGTGCTTTGCACATAGGTGGCTGGCGGGTGTCTGTTTCTCCAACTTTAGTTGAATCGAGTTTGACTACGGCCGGTCCTTATTGAAGGTTAAAACAGCACACTTGATGAAAAATCGTTGTGGTTTTGATGCGTAGGTAAGAATGGTTCTTGCTAGAAGCCCGTAGCAGCCACGTAAAACTTGCAACAACAAAGTAGAGGACGTCTAACTTGTTTTTGCAGGGCTTGCTGTGATGTGATATGGTCAAGACATGATGTGATATAAATTATTGTATGAGATGATCATGTTTTGTAACAGAGTTATCGGCAACTGGCAGGAGCCATATGGTTGTCGCTTTATTGTATGAAATGCAATCGCCATGTAATTGCTTTACTTTATCACTAAACGGTAGCGATATTCATAGTAGCAATAGTCGGCGAGACGACACCGATACTACGATAGATCAAGGTGTTAAGCCGGTGATGATGGAGATCATGACGATGCTTCGGTGATTGAGATCATGAGCACAAGATGATGATGGCCATATCATGTCACATATTTTGATTGCATGTGATGTTTATCTTTTATGCATCTTATTTTTCTTAGTATGGCGGTAGCATTATAAGATGATCCCTTACTAAATTTCATGGTATAAGTGTTCTCCCTGAGTATGCACCGTTGCTACAGTTTGTCGTGTCGAGACACCACGTGATGATCAGGTGTGATAAGCTCTACGTTCACATACAACGGGTGCAAGCCAGTTTTGCAAATGCAGAATACTAGGGTTAAATTTGACGAGCCTAGCATATGCAAATATGGCCTCGGAACACTGAGACCGAAAGGTCGAACGTGAATCATATAGTAGATATGATCAACATAGCGATGTTCACCATTGAAAACTACTCCATCTCATGTGATGATCAGATATGGTTTAGTTGATTTGGATCACATGATCATTTAGATGACTAGAGGGATGTCTATCTAAGTGGGAGTTCTTAAGTAATATGATTAATTGAACTTTAATTTATCATGAACTTAGTCCTGATAGTTTTTGCATGTCTATGTTGTTGTAGATCAATGGCCCATGCTACCATTCCCTTGAATTTTAGTGTGTTCCTAAAGAAAGCTAAGTTGAAAGATGATGGTAGCAATTACACGGACTTGGTCCGTAACTTGAGGATTATCCTCATTGCTGCATAGAAAAATTACGTCCTGGAAGCACCGTTAGATGTACCACCCGCGCCAGCAACTGCAGACATTGTGAATGCCTGGCAGATGCGTGTTGATGACTACTCGATAGTTCAGTGTGCCATGCTTTACGGCTTAGAATCGGGACTTCAAAGACGTTTTGAACGTCATGGAGCATATGAGATATTCTAAGAGTTGAAGTTAATATTTCAAGCAAATGCCCGAGTTGAGAGATATGAAGTCTCCAACGAGTTCTACAACTCCAAAATGGAGTTGAATAGTTCTGTCAGTGAACACATACTCAGAATGTCTGGGTACCATAACCACTTGACTCAGCTGGGAGTTAATCTTCCTGATGATAGTGTCATTGACAGAGTTCTTCAATCACTGCCCCCAAGCTATAAAGGCTTCGTGATGAACTATAATATGCAAGGGATGATGAAAACGATTCCCGACCTCTTTGCAATGATAAAGGATACGGAGGTAGAAATCAAGAAGGAGCATCAAGTGTTGATGGTCAACAAGACCACTAGTTTGAAGAAAAGGGCAAAGGGAAGAAGGGAAACTTCAAGAAGAATAGCAAGCAAGTTGCTACTTCCGGGAAGAAGCCCAAGTCTGGACCTAAGCGTGAAACTGAGTGCTTCTACTGCAAAGGGACTGGTCACTGGAAGCGGAACTTCCCCAATTATTTGGCGGATAAGAAGGATGGCAAAGTGAAAGGTATATTTGATATACATGTCATTGATGTGTACCTTAATAATGCTCGTAGTAGCACTTGGGTATTTGATACTAGTGTTGTTGCTCATATTTGCAACTCGAAATAGGGGCTACTGATTAAACGAAGATTGGCTAAGGATGAGGTGACAATGTGCGTCGGGAATGGTTCCAAGGTCGATGTGATCGTCGCCGGCATGCTACCTCTACATCTACCTTCAGGATTTGTTTTAGACCTGAATAATTGTTATTTGGTGCCAGTGTTGAGCATGAACATTATATCCGGATCTTGTTTGACGTGAGACGGTTATTCATTCAAATCAGAGAATAATGGTTGTTCTATTTACATGAGTAATATCTTTTATGGTCATGCACCCATACTGAGTGGTCTATTTTTGTTGAATCTCGATCATGGAGATACACATGTTCATAATATTGAAGCCAAAAGATGCAAAGTTGATAATGATAGTGCAACTTGTTTGTGGCACTGACATTTAGGTCATATTGGTGTAAAGTGCATGAAGAAACTCCATGCTGATGGGCTTTTGGAATCACTTGATTATTTAATCACTTGGTGCTTGCGAACCATGCCTCATGGGAAAGATGACTAAAACTCTGTTCTCCGAAACAACGGAACGAGCTACTGACTTATTGGAAATAATACATACTGATGTATGCGGTCCTATGAGTGTTGAGGCTCGTGGCAGGTATCGTTATTTTCTTACCTTCACAGATGATTTGAGAAGATATGCGTATATCTACTTAATGAAACATAAGTCTGAAACATTTGAAAAGTTCAGAGAATTTCAGAGTGAAGTGGAAAATCATCGTAACAAGAAAATAAAGTTTCTACGATCTGATCGTGGAGGAGAATATTTGAGTTACGAGTTTGGTCTTCATTTGAGACAATGTGGAATAGTTTCGCAACTCACGCCACCTGGAACACCACATCATAATGGTGTGTCCGAACGTCATAACCATACTTTATTGGATATGGTGCGATCTATGATGTCTCTTACTGATTTACCATATCGTTTTGGGGTTATGCTTTAGAAATGGTTGCATTCACTTTAAATAGGCCACCATCAAAATCCGTTGAGACGACGCCTTATGAATTGTGGTTTGGCAAGATACCAAAGTTGTCGTTTATTAAAGTTTGGGGTTGCAATGCTTATGTGAAAAAGCTTTAATCTGATAAGCTCAAACCCAAATTGGAGAAGTGCGTCTTCATAGGATACCCAAAGGAAACTGTTGGGTACACCTTCTATCACAGATCCGAAGGCAAGATATTTATTGCTAAGAATGAATCCTTTCTAGAGAAGGAGTTTCTCTCAAAATAAGTGAGTGGGAGGAAAGTAGAACTTGATGAGGTAATTGTACCTTCTCCCGAATTGGAAAGTAGTTCATCACAGAAATCAGTTCCAGTGATTCCTACACCAATTAGTGAGGAAGCTAATGATGATGATCATGAAACTTCAGATCAAGTTACCACCGAACCTCGTAGGTCTCCCAGAGTGCGATCTGCACCAGAATGGTACAGTAATCCTGTTCTGGAAGTCATGTTACTAGACCACGATGAACCTACGAACTATGAGGAAGCCATGATGAGCCCAGATTCCGCGAAATGGCATGAGGCCATGAAATCTGAGATGGGATCCATGTATGAGAACAAAGTGTGGACTTTGGTGGACTTGCCCGATGATCAGTAAGGCACAAAAAATAAATGGACCTTCAAGAAGAAGACTGACCCTAACGGTAATGTTACGGTCTACAAAGCTCGACTTGTTGCGAAATGTTTTCGACAAGTTCAAGGAGTTGACTACGATGAGACTTTCTCACCCGTAGCGTTGCTTAAGTCTGTCTGAATCATGTTAGCAATTGCTGCATTTTATGATTATGAAATTTGGCAGATGGATGTCAAAACTGCATTCCTTAATGGATTTCTGGAAGAAGAGTTGTATATGATGCAACCAGAAGGTTTTGTCGATCCAAAGGGTGATAACAAAGTGTGCAAGCTCTATCGATCCATTCATGGACTGGTGCAAGCATCTCGGAGTTGGAATAAACACTTTGATAGTGTGATCAAAGCATATGGTTTTATATAGACTTTTGGAGAAGCCTGTATTTACAAGAAAGTGAGTGGGAGCTCTGTAGCATTTCTAATATTATATGTGGATGACATATTGTTGATTGGAAATGATATAGAATTTCTCGACAACATAAAGGGATACTTGAATAAGAGTTTTCAATGAAAGACCTCGGTGAAGCTGCTTACATATTGGCATCAAGATCTATAGAGATAGATCAAGACGCATAATTGGACTTTCACAAAACACATACCTTGATAAAGTTTTGAAGAAGTTCAAAATGGATCAGTCAAAGAAAGGGTTCTTTCCTGTGTTACAAGGTGTGAAGTTGAGTCAGACTCAATGTCTGACCACTACAGAAGATACAGAGAAAATGAAAGTCATTCCCTATGCTTCAGCCATAGGTTCTATCATGTATGCAATGCTGTGTACCAGACCTGATGTGTGCCTTGCTATTAGTATAGCAGGGAGGTACCAAAGTAATCCAGGAGTGGAGCACTGGACAATGGTCAAGAACATCCTGAAATACCTCAAAAGGACTAAGGATATGTTTCTCGTTTATGGAGGTGACAAAGAGCTCGTCGTAAATGGTTACGTCGATGCAAGCTTTGACACTGATCCGGATGACTCTAAGTCACAATCCGGATACGTATTTGTATTGAATGGTGGAGCTGTCAGTTGGTGCAGTTCCAAGCAAAGCGTCGTGGCGGGATCTACGTGTGAAGCGGAGTACATAGATGCTTCTGAAGCATCAAATGAACGAGTCTGGACAAAGGAGTTCATATCCGATCTAGGTGTCATACCTAGTGCATCAGGTACAATGAAAATAATTTGTGACAATACTGGTGCAATTGCCTTGGCAAAGGAATCCATATTTCACAAGAGAACCAAGCACAACACTATAAGCCTTGCAAGCAATGTGACTAATGAGTTAGTTGCGGGATGAAGTATTACGGAACGAGTAAAGAGACTTGCCGGTAACGAGATTGAAAGACTTTTCTTTTAACTTAGCTAACAGTTTTTTAAGATCATATCTATCATTGCAAGCAAGGAAGTCCCTAGAAGTTTCTTCATCCATAACATAACCATCAGGAACAACAGGTAACACATATCTAGGAGGAGAATCTTCATCATCACTTTCATTAATATCATCAGTTTCAATAATTTCATTCTCTCCAACCCTAGCAAGTTGTTCATCAAGAAATTCACCTAGTGGCACATTATTATCAAGCAAAGAAGTAGTATCATCATAAGCATCATGCATAGCAGAAGTGGCATCATCAATAACATGCGACATATCGGAATAAATAGCAGGTGTAGGTGTTGCAAGTTTACTCAAAACAGAAGGTGAATCAAGTGCAGAGCTAGATGGCAGTTCCTTACCTCCCCTCATAGTTGAGGGGAAAATGTTGGTTCTTTGATCTTTTAGCTTCCTCATAGTGATCAACAGATATAAATCCCAAGTGACTCAGTGAATAGAGCTATGCTCCCCGGCAACAGTGCCAAAAAATAGTCTTGATAACCCACAAGTATAGGGGATCGCAATAGTTTTCGAGGGTAGAGTATTCAACCCAAATTTATTGATTCGACACAAGGGGAGCCAAAGAATATTCTCAAGTATTAGCAGCTGAGTGGTCAATTCAACCACACCTGATAGACATAATATCTACAGCAAAGTATTTAGTAGCAAAGTAGTATGTAAGTAACGGTAATGGTGGCAAAAGTAACAGTAGCAGTTTTGTAGCAATCGTAACAGTAGCAACGGTAAAGTAACTTAGCAAGGATAATTATGAAACGAGCTCATAGGTAATGGATCAATGATGGATAATTATGTCAGATGTAATTCATCATGCAAGAGTTATAACATAGGGTGACACAGAACTAGCTCCAGTTCATCAATATAATGTAGGCATGTATATCGAATATAGTCATACATGCTTATGGAAAAGAACTTGCATGACATCTTTTGTCCTACCCTCCCATGGCAGCGGGGTCCTATTGGAAACTGAGGGATATTAAGGCCTCTAAGGGAATCCTAGGTTAGGGGGTATCCGGACAGCCTGACTGTATACATCGTCCAGACTATCGAAGCGTGAAGATGCAAGACTCAAGACTTCGGCCCGTGTCCGGATGGGACTCTCCTTTGCGTGGAAGGCAAGCTTGGCGATTGGGATATTGTGTTTCCTTCCTTGTAACCGACTCCATGTAAACCCTGGCCCTCTCCGATGTCTATATAAACCGGAGAGGTTGGTCCTTAGAAGACCGATCACAATTACAATCATACCATCATAGGCTTGCTCTTAGGGTTTAGCCTCTATGATCTCGTGGTAGATCTACTCTTGTACTACTCATATCTTCAATATTAATCAAGCAGGAAGTAGGGTTTTACCTCCATCGAGAGGGCCCGAACCTGGGTAAACATCGTGTCCCTTGCTTCTTGTTACCATCAGCCTAGACACACAGATCGGGACCCCCTACCCGAGATCTGTCGGTTTTGACACCGACATTGGTGCTTTCATTGAGAGTTCCTCTGTGTCGTCGCTGCAAGGCTTGATGGCGCCTTCGATCATCAACAACACGGTCCAGGGGGAGACTTTTCTCCCCGGACAGATCTTCGTGTTCGGCGGCTTCGCACTGCGGGCCAATTCGCTTGGCCATCTGGAGCAGATCGACAGCTATGCCCCTAGCCACCAGGTCAGGTTCGGAAACTTAAAATACATGGCGGATATTCGCGGAGACTTGATCTTCGACGGATTTGGGCCTGCGCCAGGAGCACCGAACAGTCACGATGAGCACGGCTTAGACCTGCCGTCGGACGATGCTCGGGATATCACCCCTTCACTAAAAGCCTTGGATCTAAATCCGGAGCAGGTTGCGTTGCCTAAGGCCGGAGGGGTGGACCCCGCCCCGCAGGCCGCACACTCATCGGCGGTGGAGCCGAATACAGGTCTCACCTCTGTGGAAGCCTGTAACCCCGGGCCCCCGGACTCGTATCCGGTTGTTGGTTCCGGTGCGCACACCCTCGAGCCAGCCGAGCAAGTTTGGGCTATGGTAATGGAGTTTACCGTTGCGGATATCTTCCAGCACTTGCCCTTTGGCGACATGCTGAACTCATTAAAGTCTCTCTCGTTGTCAGGAGGCTCTGGGCCGAACTATGTCCGGCTTGAGTGGGAAGCAGGTGATGAAGGAATTCGCTGCCCACCCACCACCCACTTCATTGCCACGGTCGACGATTTAACTGACGTGCTTGACTTCGACTCCGAAGACATCGACGGTATGGACGATGGTGCAGGAGAAGTACAGGAGCCACCGCCCACAGGGCAGTGGACAGCCACCTACTCATACGATATATACATGGTGGACACTCCGAAGGAAACAAATGGCGACGAGGCAACGGAGGATAACCCCTCAGGGAGAAAAACAAAGCATGGGCGTCGTCGGCGCCGCTCCAAGCCCCGCCACAGCAATACCGGCCCCGGAGATGAAAGCAATCCGGATGGTGCCAAAGAGGAATACAACCCTGACCAGCCCGCCTTCGACCACGCCGAACAGGAAGATGAGCAGGTCAGCCCAGACGAACAGGCGACTGACGGATATCCGGAGGAGGACAACTATATGCCCCCCTCCGAAGATGAGATTAACCTCGGCGACGACGAGTTCGGCGTGCCCGAGGATCCCGTGGAGCCTGAAGAAGAAGCAGCAGAAACTCCAGGCTGATCAAGACCTGCTCGCAGATAGATGGACTGAAGTCCTGGCAGCCGAGGAATATGGACTCGAGCGCCAAACGACTGACCGGCCACCCTGTGGCCGGGATAAAATGGGATATCAGCCAGAATACCAGCCTGCACCCCCACGCCAATACACTACGGCCCGGGTCAACAGGCAAGACCTACAAGATATACTGGAAAACAAAGCAGGACAACCAAGATCGATCTACGGATCACGGGGGCGCGCCCTAGCGCGCGACGATGACTGTCACACCGGATACACTATCAACAAGTCCGGCCGGGCCGAACACAGCAACCCAGACCAATTCGAACTTCGTAGACACATAGCCCGGCACAGAGGCGCCGCACACCCCCTCTGCTTCACTGACGAAGTGATGGATCATGAATTCCCAAAGGGGTTCAAACCCGGAAACATCGAATCATATGATGGCACAACAGACCCCGCAGTGTGGATCGAAGATTTCCTTCTCCACATTCACATGGCCCGCGGAGACGATCTACACGCCATCAAGTATCTTCCCCTTAAGCTCAAAGGACCAGCCCGACACTGGCTAAACAGCCTACCAGCAAATTCCATTGGCAGTTGGGAAAACCTGGGAGACGCATTCCTTGACAACTTCCAGGGCACATATGTGCGACCACCTGACGCCGATGACTTGAGCCATATTACTCAACAGCCGAGAGAGTCAGCCAGGAAATTCTGGACCCGGTTCCTAACTAAAAAGAACCAAATAGTCGATTGTCCGAACGCCGAAGCCCTGGCGGCTTTTAAGCATAATATCCATGACGAGTGGCTCGCTCGACACCTCCGCCAGGAAAAACCTAAGTCCATGGCAGCTCTCACAACATTAATGACCCGCTTTTGCGCGGGCGAGGACAGCTGGTTGGCTCGCAGCGGCACCACGCCACATTCCGGCACTTCGGATGTCCGCGACAGTAACGACAAGCCATGACGCAACAGACATAAGCGACGGAACAACAGTGACAACACTGAAGACACGGCAATAAACGCCGGATTCAACGGATCCAAGTCCGGTCAGCGGAAGAAGCCGTTCAAAAGAAACAATCAGGGACTGTCCAGTCTGGACCGTATACTGGAGCGCTCGTGCCAAATTCATGGCACCCCGGACAAGCCAGCTAACCACACCAACAGAGACTACTGGATATTCAAACAGGCCGGCAAAATAAATGTCGAAAACAAGGACAAGGGGCTACACAGCAACGATGACGAGGAGCCCCTCGTCCGAACACGGGGGGACAAAAGAAATTCCCCCCCAGGTGAAAATGGTCAACATGATCTACGCCACTCACATCCCCAAGCGGGAACGGAAGCGAGCACTACGAGACGTCTACGCGATGGAGCCAGTCGCCCCCAAGTTCAACCCATGGTCAGCTTGTCCGATCACCTTTGATCGTAGGGATCATCCTACTAGCATCCGTCACGGCGGCTCAGCCACATTGGTCTTAGACCCAATCATCGACGGATTCCACCTCACGCGAGTCCTTATGGACGGCGACAGCAGCCTGAACCTGCTTTATCAGGACACAGTGCACAAAATGGGCATCGACCCCTCAAGGATCAAGCCCACCAAAACCACCTTTAAAGGTGTAATTCCTGGAGTAGAGGCCCATTGTACGGGCTCTATAACATTGGAAGTGGTCTTCGGATCTCCGGACAACTTCTGAAGCGAAGAGTTAATCTTCGATATCGTCCCTTTCCATAGTGGTTACCACGCACTGCTCGGACAAACCGCATTCGCTAGATTAAATGCGGTACCACACTATGCATACCTCAAGCTCAAGATGCCAGGCCCGCGCGGGGTCATAACAGTCAACAGAAACATGGACCGCTCACTCCATACAGAAGAGCATACTGCAGCCCTCGCGGCAGAGGTACAATGCGGCCTCCTCCGGCAAACCACCAATTCAGCGACGACAACCTCAAGCACCATCAAGCGAGTTCGGAGCACCTGCAACAGGATCATCAGGCACGCCAAGAGCGCGATTAGCAGTCCGGCCTCCGCTTACACCCCATTAAAGCAGCATTCGTGCCACGCGTACAATTATGCACTCAAAATACCATGGGCACAGGCAGAGGCGTAGCAGTGACTCAGTCAACAGTGCGGTATCACCGCAACATACCTCCATAATCTTTCGCTTTTACCTTTCAGGACATTGCTTTAGTGCAGCCTCTTCAGAAGAGCTGGATTGCCGGACTTACATAGGAGAGAAAACCAAGGAGGCAACAGGCTTTGCGCACAGAAGGAAACACCCAGGTGGAATCTATTTACGATCGTTATACCTGTTTTATCTATCTGTACATGACCTGCCCCTGGATAGGACATGTCAAATAGTCCTATTTATCTCCGCTTAATGCATTCATTGTAAACATATGCTTAAACGTATTATTCATCAGTGGGAGATCACATATAGTGTCAGCTTATCAGTCTTATTTGAGCATTTTTTCTCGCAAATGTTTATTTGACATTGCATCCGTACACCTTGGTACGTTCAGTTTGCCAGGGGCTTCTGATGGTGCCCCATAATATGGCAAGACAAGTCCGAACACTTTCAATAGTGCGGCACCCCGAACTTATAGCACTATATGCATCAGCTCTGAATCATGTCTTGGGTCTACAATTGGGATAGCCCGGCTCCCTTGTTTTGGTACCTTACGTTCCATTATATCAGCTAAGGTAGCACAGGGAGAACTACTACGATTGTGTCCCGGTTCTTCCGGACGAGCACCTCAGTAGAGAAAGCCGGAAATTGACTGGCATGATGTGGCAAGAGCTGGTCACTGTTCGAGAGGTCTTAAAATCCTTAAAGAATTTTCTGCTTTAGGCGATAAATCGGCTTCGTCTGATCTAGGCGTATATAGCGCCCCAATTCGGCCTTCCGAATTCTAGGGGCTTCCCCGAAATTTAAAATTGTAGACTTCTATGGCTAAGTGAAAGTTATAAAGACACATAGTCTGATTGCCTTGTTCGCTGCGCCGGACACCTCCTTAAGGGACCAAACATTTGGATAAAGTGTGTCTGGGTTTCCACAAACACCCCAGTACTAGTTACGTGGGGGCGGAAGCCGACGACTGGACTACTTTCAGAATTTTATAAACAGACGCACAAAAGGTAATATTTTAAATAACAAAATCGCTACATAGCGCAAGTAACTTTGTCCTTAAATTACAAACATGACAGAAGTGAATTCATTCTAAAATTGTGTCCTTGGTACATTCATCAGCCATGAGACGAGCGCCCTTCATAACGCCATCGTAATACTTCTCCGGATAGCGATGCGCCTTGCCCTCCGGCGGACCGTCCTTCACCAGCTTCTCCGCATCCAGCTTGCCCCAATGCACTTTTGCGCGGGCAAAGGCCCGACGAGCACCCTCAATGCAAATAGATCGCTTGATGACTTCGAGCCGCGGACAGGCATTCACCATCCGCTTGATCAGGCTGAAGTAGCTAGCCGGTAGGGGCTCACCAGGCCACATCTGGACTATGAAATCTTTCATAGCCGTTTCGGCCGCCCTGTGGAGTTCGACCAACTGCTTCAGTTGGTCACTCAGAGGCATTGGATGTTCGGCCCCAGCATACTGGGACCAGAACAGCTTCTCCGTTGAGGTCCCCTCCTGGGCATGGTAGAACTCCGCGGCATCTGATACGCTGCGTGGCAGATCTATGAATGCCCCTGGAGAGCTCCGAACTCGGGTAAGTAAAAGAAACGCTTCCTCCACATGTTTGCTTTGCATAAAGAATTTCTTACCCGCCGCTATCTTTTTGGCCTCCTGGACTTCCTGTCGTGCCTTCTCGGCTTCAGCCTTGGCATCTTTTATACTAGCAAGGGCCTTCGCAAGCTCGGCCTCTTTCGCCTTAAGTTCATGCTCCACGGACTCGAACTTTTTGCCGAGCTCCTGGAGCTCTTGTTGTACCTCGCTCACTCTGGCATCTTGCTTCTGGCGCTCTATGCGCTCCAAGGCCGCCTTGTCTGCGGCCTCGGACAACGCTTTCTTCAGAGAGGCCACTTCGGTGGTGGCCCCTGTTACAAAATAATGACGCTTCATCGTTATAATAACTAATTTTATATACCCTTCATTAAGTGAGAGCGGGGAATTACTCACCTTTGCTCTCTTCAAGCTACCTCTTCGTGAGGTCAAGCTCTCCCTGCGCCTGCTCATGATCCCATTTTAGTCCGGCAATCTCGGCTGTGCGGACAGCAGCGGCAAGCAGCACAACCTGCTTATTCACATTAAAACTTATTATTAGACCCCTGCGGATTATAATTGACCCTCCGTTTGGTTTTTCTTTCCGAACACCAAACAGAGTATCAGGAGCTACTACCTATCGGGTGGTAATTTCACATATTTTTTACTTACCTCAAAGCCTGTCAGGAGGCAGGTGCAAGCTTCGGTTAGCCCGCTCTTGGCGGACGAAACCTTCTGAGTCACCGCACTCATAAGAGTACGGTGCTCTTCATCTATGGAAGCGTCGCGAAGCGCTTCCAACTGACAATCCAATGCCTCGGGCGCAACGGAATTCCTCGACATAGACGGCTCACCCTCCCTAACGAGGGGCTGCCCGCCTGAGTCCGGAACCACTAAAGGCTCCGGAACAGTGTTCGGCTGAGAGCCCGGCCTACTGTGGCTCTCACCGACACGATCCGCGGGGATCTTGAACCCCGCGTGTCCGACATCTGGAATTCCGCCTTGGGGCGTCTCCAGAATCACCTCCCCCCACTCTGGGAGCCTTCGGGACAACACCTCCGTGTCATCCGCGGATTGAGAAGTGGTGGCCGTCGGGAGCGAGTTCATCTCCGAATTGCTCAGGGATCCATCCGAAGAAGATACCTCGGGATGAACCCTGGCCGGACTGCATATACGTTCGGCGTTATAAAAAGACTGCGAAGTAAAGTCATTACAGGGTGCGGATACTTACGATCGCGCTAGGGGCTTCCCCCTGGGCAGCCACCCCTCCTTGCTATGGGCGGCCGTGGCGGAGTAGTCCGGAAGGGACACCTTTCCCTTCTTGGACGACCCGGCCTCCCCCTCTGGGGCGGCTTTCCTCTTTTTCTCCTCCCCAGTGCGGGGAGGTAGAGTTTCTTCTTGCTTCCCCCCGCCTCCGCGGGAGGAATCTGTCTCGTCGTCATCAGACGACGTGGGTATGACGGCCTTGCGCCGAGGGCCTTTTCCGGCCCCCTGGTCCGCCTTCTCGGGCCCCTCACCCTCTCTAGGTGGGGCGGTCCCTTCTTCTTCTTCCTCCCCTTCAGGGGAGGAGTGTGCCTCGTCGTCTTCGAACGAGGCTTCTGGTGCAACCTTACGTCGGAGACCCTTTCGGATCCCCGGGGCCTTCTTATCGGCCTTCTTCTCCGGCACCTTGTAGGGCGCCGGGACCAGCATCTCCGTGAGGAGAGCATTAGCTAGGCTTTCTGGCAGCGGAGCCGGACAGTCAATCTGCTCCGTTGTCTCCACATAATCCTGAACAAATATGCACAATTACTTAAGGCTCCCCCATGAATATATTGGGAAGAACCGAATCCGGTGATAGCCTGAGAACTCACCTGACTAGGAGGCCGTGCAGCATGGAGCCCATGATCCTCGGATGTGGGAGGAGGTACTTCGGAGGCCTTGAACAACGCCTTCCACGCGATTTTGTGCTTCATGCCGTAGAGCCTCTGAAGTGTCTGGTGTTCGGCCGGGACAAACTCCCACAGATTGAATTCCCGCCTTTGGCATGGCATTATCCGGCGAACGAGCATGACTTGAATCACGTTGACAAGCTTGATGTTATTGTCCTTCATGCTCTTGATGCAGTTTTGGAGTCCGGTCAGCTCTGTAGATTCGCCTCAGGACAGGCCCTTCTTTTCCCAGGAGGTGAGCCGCATGGGGGTTCCGGATCGGAACTCGGGGGCCGCCGCCCAGTTGGCGTCGCGCGGCTCGGTGATGTAGAACCACCCCGACTGCCACCCCTTCACGGTTTCCGCAAAGGAGTCGTCAAGCCAGGTGACGTTAGGCATCTTGCCCACCATGACTCCTCCGCACTCCGCTTGCTGGCCGCTCACAATCTTTGACTTCACGCAGAATATTTGCAGCCACAAGCCGAAATGAGGCTTGATGCGGAGGAAGGCCTCGCATACAACGATGAACGCCGAGATGTTGAGGACGAAGTTCGGGGCTAGATCATGGAAATCTAGCCCGTAGTAGAACATGAGCCCGCGGACGAAGGGGTGAAGTGGAAACCCCAGTCCACTGACGAAGTGGGCGAGAAACACGACCCTCTCGTGGGGTCCTGGGGTTGGAATGACCTGCCCGTCGTCTGGTAGCCGGTGCACTATGTCTGCGGCCAAGTATCCAGCCGCCCTAAGATTCGCGATATCCTTCTCCTTCACGGTGGAAGCCACCCACTTGCCTCCTGCTCCGGACATGTTTAGCTGTGCGGAGAAGACTTGGACTAGGGCGCTGGAGCTCGAGGGGGCAAGAGTGGGCAAAGGAGGAAGAAGGCGTGGGTAAAAATGGGGGACTCTTATCCCTTTATAGAGGCGGCGGAAGCGGTGCGCCTCCCCACTTGCCTGTTGGGAATCGCTCACCTCCCAAGCGCCACGATTGATGACATGGTGGGATTACCCATACCCGTATTGATGAAAATCCCGTGATAAGGGGACATGATCTCTGCTTTGACAAGACGTGTCAAGGAAACCGCCTCGCAATATGAGCTATGGCTGGTTGTAGGAAAACGGTTCGGATAATGACCCGACCTTGATGACATGTCATGCTGTCTATAAAGTTGCTAGCAGATTGCATTTGTGGAATATCATTCTCTCTACGACAATATGTGAGGATCATTTTGCGGATCCGGACACAGTTGAAGTGTTCGATAATTACCTTGGAGTATTCGGAGAAGGAACCTGCCTTGCAATGCCGAAGACAAGACTGCGTGCCGGACTCATCGTCATTGAAGCCTGGTTCAGGGGCTACTGAGGGAGTCCTGGATTTGGGGGTATCCGGACAGCTGGACTGTATACATTGTCCGGACTATCGAAGCGTGAAGATGCAAGACTCAAGACTTCGGCCCGTGTCCGGATGGAACTCTCCTTTGCGTGGAAGGCAAGCTTGGCGATCCGGATATTGTGTTTTCTTCCTTGTAACCGACTCCATGTAAACCCTAGCCCTCTCCGGTGTCTATATAAACTGGAGAGGTTGGTCCTTAGAAGACCGATCACAATTACAATCATACCATCATAGGCTAGCTCTTTGGGTGTAGCCTCTACGATCTCGTGGTAGATCTACTCTTGTACTACTCATATCTTCAATATTAATCAAGCAGGAAGTAGGGTTTTACCTCCATCGAGAGGGCCCGAACCTGGGTAAACATCATGTCCCTTGCTTCCTGTTACCATCAGCCTAGACACATAGATCGGTACCCCCTACCCGAGATCCGCCGGTTTTGACACCGACAACCTCCTTTTAATAGAGCAACGGACCAAAGCATTAACACTTAGTGAATACATGAACTCCTCAAACTACGGTCATCATCGGGAAGTGTCCCGACTATTGTCACTCCGGGGTTTGCCGGATCATAACACGTAGTAAGTGACTATAATTTGCAAGATAGGATCAAGAACGCTCATATATTCATGAAGACATAATAGGTTAAGATCTGAAATCATGGCACTCAGGCCCTAGTGACAAGCATTATGAAGGATATATTCCCTAGAGGCAATAATAAAGTTGTTATTTATATTTCCTTATATCATGATAAATGTTTATTATTCATGCTAGAATTGTATTAACAGGAAACCTAGACAAAACATAGTGTCCCTAGTATGCCTCTACTTGACTAGCTCGTTAATCAAAGATGGTTATGTTTCCTAACCATAGACATGTGTTGTCATTTGATGAACGGGATCACATCATTAGGAGAATGATGTGATGGACAAGAACCATCCATTAGCTTAGCATTATGATTGTTACAGTTTCATTGCTATTGCTTTCTTCATGACTTATACATGTTCCTCGGACTATGACATTATGCAACTCCCGAATACCAGAGGAACACCTTGTGTGCTATCAAACGTCCCAACATAACTGGGTGATTATAAAGATGCTCTACAGGTGTCTCCGAAGGTGTTTGTTGGGTTGGCATAAATCGAGATTAGGATTTTTCACTCCGAGTTTCGGAGAGGTATCTCTGGGCCCTCTCGGTAATTCTCATTGAGGGAGTCCTGGATTAGGGGGTGTCCGGATAGCCGGACTACCATCATCAGCCGAACTATCATCGGCCGGACTATCATCATCGACCGGACTCCAAGAATATGAAGATACAAGATTGAAGACTTCGTCCCGTGTCCGGATGGGACTTTCCTTGGCGTGGAAGGCAAGCTTGGCGATACGGATACGTAGATCTCCTACCATTGTAACCGACTCTATGTAACCCTAGCCCTCTCCGGTGTCTATATAAACCGGATGGCTCTAGTCCGTAGGACAACAACAACAACCATTACAATCATACCATAGGCTAGCTTCTAGGGTTTAGCCTCCTTGATCTCGTGGTAGATCCACTCTTGTAAACATCCACAATATCAATATCAATCAAGCAGGACGTAGGGTTTTACCTCCATCAAGAGGGCCCGAACCTGGGTAAAACATCGTGTCCCTTGTCTCCTATTACCATCCGCCTAGACGCACAGTTCGGGACCCCCTACCCGAGATCCGCCGGTTTTGACACTGACATTGGTGCTTTCATTGAGAGTTCCTCTGTGTCGTCGCCGATAGGCTTGATGGCCTCTTCAATAGACAACAACGCAGTCCTGGATGAGACTTTTCTCCCCGGACAGATCTTCGTATTCGGCGGCTTCGCACTGCGGGCCAACTCACTTGGCCATCTGGAGCAGATCGAAAGCTACGCCCCTGGCCGTCAGGTCAGGTTTGGAAGCCTAAACTTAACGGCCGATATCCACGGGGACTTGATCTTCGATGGATCTGAGCCACAGCCGAGCGTGCCGCACTGTCACGATGGGCATGACCTAACTCTGCCGCCGAACAGCACCTTGGAGGCCGCACATGAATCCGCTCCGACCCATAGTCCGGAGCCGATCGCTCAGATCGAGGACGGATGGCTGGACACCGCCTCGGGAGCTACAACTTCTACGGCGATGGAGCCGAACACGTACCTTGTCCTGCATAAATCTCATGACTCCGAGGTGCCGGACTCTCTGCCGGACTCCGAACCTCCTGCGCCCCTGCCAGTCGAATCCGATTGGGCGCCGATCATGGAATTCACCGCTGCGGACATCTTTCAGCACTCACCCTTTAGCGATATCTTAAATTCGCTGAAGCATCTCTCGCTATCCGGAGAGCCCTGGCCGAACTATGGCCAGGATGGTTGGGACACGGACGACGAAGAAATTCAGAGCCCACCCACCACCCACTTCGTAGCCACCATCGACGATCTAACTAACGTACTCGACTACGACTCCGAAGACATCGACGGTATGGACGATGATGCCGGAGACTATCAAGAACCAGTGCCTACAGGACACTGGAAGACCACCTCGTCATACGACATATACATGGTGGACACCCCAAAAGATGGGGACGGCGAAGAAGCAACGGAGGCCGATTCCTTAAAGAAACAACCCAAGCGCTGACGTCAGCGGCGCCGATCTAAATCCCGCCATAGCAAGAATGGAGATTCCGGCACAGGAGATAATAACACCCCAGAAAGTGCCAAAGACAACCCCCTCCAGCATGATCCAGCGCAGGAGGAGGCAGAAGCAAGCCCTCACGAGAGGGCGGCAGACGAAGAGGTCGAGGATGATAATTACTTACCTCCCTCCGGAGACGAGGCAAGCCTCGACGACGACGAATTCGTCATGCTTGAGGATCCCATTGAACAAGAGCATTTCAGACGCAGGCTAATGGCCACGGCAAACAACCTAAAGAAAAAGCAGCAACATCTTCAAGCTGATCAAGACCTACTGGCCGACAGATGGACCGAGGTCCTCGCGGCCGAAGAGTATGAACTCGAACGCCCCTCCAATAGTTACCCAAAACGCAAGTTGCTCCCCCGACTAGAGGAGGAAGCATATAAACCTGCATCACCAGCGCACAATACGGCAGACCGACCACCTCGTGGCCGCGACAGAGAGGCGTGCAAGCCCTCCACCAAAACCGTACCCCGGCATCGCTCAAAAAGCATGAAGCCACGGGGGAACGCGCCGGACTTGCGGGATATATTGGAGGACAAGGCAAGACAATCCAGATCTATCTATGGATCACGTGGGCGCCCCAAGACCCACGACGAGTACCGTCGCGCCGGATACAACTACTCCGGCCGGGCCGAACATAGCAGACAACGCCCTCTCGAGCTACGTCGCGATATTGCTAAATACAGAGGCGCCGCGCACCCACTATGCTTCACTGACGAAGTAATGGATCATCAAATCCCTGAAGGGTTTAAACCCGTTAATATCGAATCCTACGATGGCACAACAGACCCCGCGGTTTGGATTGAGGATTATCTCCTCCATATACATATGGCCTGCGGCGACGATCTTCACGCCATCAAATATCTCCCGCTCAAGCTTAAAGGACCAGCTTGGCATTGGCTTAACAGCCTGCCCGCAGAGTCAATTGGATGCTGGGAAGACTTGGAAGCCGCATTCCTCGACAACTTCCAGGGCACGTATGTGTGACCACCGGACGCAGATGACCTAAGCCACATAATCCAGCAGCCAGACGAATCGGCCAGGCAATTCTGGACACGGTTCTTAACAAAGAAAAATCAAATCATTGACTGTCCGGATGCAGAGGCCCTCGCTGCCTTCAAACATAACATCCGCGACGAGTGGCTGGCCCGGCACCTAGGACAGGAAAAGCCGAAATCCATGGCAGCCCTCACATCACTCATGACCCGCTTCTGCGCGGGAGAGGATAGCTGGCTAGCTCGCAGCAACAACCTCAGCAAAAACGCTGGCAGCCCGGATACCAAGGACCGCAATGGCAGGTCGCGTCAAAACAAAAACAAACGCCGCATTAACAGCGACAACAATGAGGATACGACAGTCAACGCCGGATTCCGAGGCTCCAAGCCCGGTCAACGGAAGAAGCCATTCAAAAGAACCACTCCGGGCCCGTCCAATTTGGACCGAATACTCGACTGCTCCTGTCAAATACATGGAACCCCCGAAAAGCCAGCTAACCACACCAACAGAGATTGTTGGGTATTCAAGCAGGCAGGCAAATTAATCGCCGAAAACAATAACAAGGGGCTACACAGCGATGACGAGGAAGAGACCCGGCCGCCGAATAACAGAGGACAAAAGGGATTCCCCCCTCAAGTTCGAACGGTAAACATGATATACGCAACGCATATTCCCAAGAGGGAGCGGAAGCGTGCACTAAGGGACGTATACGCGATGGAGCCAGTCGCCCCAAAATTCAACCCATGGTCCTCTTGCCCGATCACTTTCGATCGAAGAGACCATCCGACCAGTATCCGCCATGGCGGATTCACCGCATTGGTTTTAGACCCAATCGTCGATGGATTTCACCTCACGAGAGTCCTGATGGACGGCGGCAGTAGCCTGAACCTGCTTTATTAGGATACAGTGCGCAAGATGGGCATAGACCCTTCAAGGATTAAACCTACAAAGACAACCTTCAAAGGCGTCATACCAGGTGTCGAGGCCAGTTGTACAGGCTCAGTTACACTGGAAGTGGTCTTCGGATCCCCGGATAATTTCCGAAGCGAGGAGTTAATCTTCGACATAGTCCCATTCCGCAGTGGCTATCACGCTCTGCTCGGACGAACCGCGTTCGCAAAATTCAACGCAGTGCCGCATTATGCATACCTTAAGCTCAAGATGCCAGGCCCTCGTGGACTCATCACGGTCAATGGAAACACGGAACACTCCCTCCGAACGGAGGAACATACAGTGACTCTCGCGGCAGAAGTACAGAGCAGCCTTTTAAGGCAATTTTCGAGTCCGGCCGTTAAACGACCGGACACGGCCAAACGCGCCCGGAGCAACATCAACCAAGACCACCTGGCACGTTCCGAGCACGCGTAGCAATGCGGCCTCAACCCCAGCCCTCGCAAAATTGTAAGACAAACTCTCCGCGTACATAATTACGCCCTAGAGATACCATGGGCATAGGGGGAGAGGCACAACCACAACAGACCCAGAGTGCGGTTCGACCACACCAGGGGCTCCCAAGTGTGTCGCTCTTTGTCACATCCTAGTTAGCCATGCATTAGAGTGTTGCATCATGTTTACTCTTTCATCAGAAACCTGAAATGGGGATGACAGAACCCCCAGTCCCCTCTGAAACCAATTAGGGTTTACTAAAAACTTTTTCAATGAACCTGAAATGCCCTTCTAAAATGCCCATCATTTTTGTCTTGGTTCAGAACCTCTGCCAAAAGTGATGCACATTTCCTAGGCCATCTTAGGGTTTTTGAATTAAATCATAAATATTTGAATTTGGGCATTTAAAATTATATAAAGTATTTAAATGCTCAAATATCTCCAAACTAAAATGTTTCATGTTGGAAATAATCCAACTATGGACCAGGAGTAGTTTGGTGATTTTAGGAGTTGCCTAAGTATTTTATTTAGTTCAACAAAGTTGCAGAAGTATTAAAAAAACAGAAAACAGAAAGAAATGGAAAAACTTACCTGACGCCTGCTCCCGGCCCACCTGCCGGCCCAGCCCAGCGCCGCTCCAGCGAGCTGCTTGCCGGCCAGGCAGGCAGGCAGGTGCCCGACGGCGACCGCAGCGCGCGCCACGCACCTGCTCGCCGCCTCGCCGCTCCCCGCGCCCGGTGACGTCGTGGATCAGCCTCCCTCGCTCCCCCGAACTCCCCAGACACCCCCTCCTCTCTCCAGCTCCTCCCCCTCGCGCTCCCCCGCCATGACCGACGCCACCATCGCCGTGCCTTCGTCGTA
>NC_041391.1:473295083-473304829 GCF_002162155.2 Triticum dicoccoides | reverse complement strand
CCGTCGTCGCTCCGGTCCATCTCCGGCCGCACCAAGGGCTTCGTCGCACTCACTGTGAGCTTAGCCATCTTTCCCCCCTTCCTTTGCTTGCTCCCGAGCCGTGTAGCGACCTCCCGGAGCTCAACCGCACCCACCGCCGTGGAGCTCGTCGCCGACGTGCTCCCGGTCACCCTCCGACCACTCCACGGTGTCCATCATACTCACCGTGTCACGTAGCACCTAGCTAGCTACTCCCCGCGCCTCACTGACCCCTCTAGCGTCAAGTTCGTCTTCGGCCGAACCCCGGTGGCCACCAAAGTCGTCGCCGGCGCCAACTCCGGCCACCCCGACCCCAACGGACTCCACCAAGAGCTGCGGCTCGTCCTCAGCTCCACTCCGGTGGTCTCCGCGACCCATTTGGTGGCCGAAACAGCCAAAACCACTTCCGCCACCGCGTCGGGCTCGCCGGCGGCTAAACGCCGGTGCAGCCGACCCGGGTTTGACCACGGGTGGGCCCTGGTTGACTCCCCTGAGTCAATGACAGGTGGGGCCCAGCCCTGTTAATTAAACAGGTTTAGTTTTATTTAAACTTTAGTTAAATTAATCACCCTGACACGCGGGACCCACTGTCAGGTTTGACCTGGACATGTTCCGTTGACCTGCTGACGTCACACTGACGTTAGGCTGACGCAATAATTGATTTTCTGGAATTAATCTAATATAGGAAATTCCAGAATATAGTTTAAACTTTAAAAATTCATAACTTTTATTCTGTAACTCCAAATCAGACAAATTATATATGAAAAATGATCAGAAAAATCCAATCTATCCATCTGTACTATTTTCATGCATGATTAAGCAAGTTAACTTGATGTTTAATGCAGAACAAGGAAAAACACTTTAAAGGGCCATGTTTGAGTTTGAAATTTGAATCTTTGATTCAAATTGGTTCAAACCCTTCTGGTCTTAGCTGCATTAGCCCAACACACTCATATTGCTATGTTTCATGCATACATCATATTGTTGCACATTGTTTGGTGATGGTTGTGTATCGGTGTTCTTTGCGGCAGGATCTGCCTCCGAGGAGTATCGTGATTACCCTAACGAAGAACCGTATCAGTGCATCGAACCATCAGGCAAGCAACCAACCATTTGATCATATCGATACAATCCCATGTTCTCGCTCCTGCTCTCTTTTACTGCATTAAGACAATGCGTTTCAAACTGCTGTGTGCTACGGTAGTTGAACCCACTTCCTCTACATGACCTGTCATTGCCACAGTAACTAGATGAAACCCACTAGCATGTGTAGGAGTTGATTGAGCCATATGTATGTGTTGTTCCTACCTTGCTATGCCTGCTATGCTTAGAGTCGTGTCAGGTCTGGTTCATCTGGGTGATGGGCTAGAGTGAAATGATTATGTCGGTAATGAGAGTGGTGTGGTGAACACGATTTGGTAAAGGCATCGATGAGAGGCCATGTAGGAGTACATGGTGGGTTGTTTCATTGAAGCCGACCTTAAGCACTGAGATCTGTATGTGTGATTTAAGAATCAGCTACTACCATGCATTGGGCCCGAAACCAATGGACCCTCTCGGCTTCTTATTCACCCTAGTTCTCCGTCCAGGAGTTGCAAGTAGTTTCTGGTGTTTGTAGCCTACTGGAGGCCGTGGACAGCGCTGACCGTAGGGGTGGGCTGTGATGCGGTAGGTACGTGGCCGGGTGTACCGAATACCCGTTAGGTATCTCGGGAACCCTGTTCACATCGTTTGGGGCCGTATGGGAAACCTCGGCCGGACTCCCTGCGGATGGAACCTGGATATGCGATAAACCTGGACTGGAGGTTTAGGTGATTAGGTAGGTCATGGCCGACACCCACGTTGGGCTTCCGCTTGAAGGTTGCCGAGTACATGTCGTGTAAACGACGGTAAGTGGTGAGAGCGTGTATGAAGAAGTACACCCCTGCAGGGTTATCATGATCTATTCGAATAGCCGCGTCCGCGGTAAAGGACTACTTGGTTGCCTATACAGTTCATAGACAAGTAAATGGAAACTACTAAAAGCCTCAAGATAAGTGTGAGTGCCGAGGATGGCTCTTCCGTAGGAAGACGGAGGTGGATCCTCGGTAGTGTATTGAATTGGTGAGCAGTGGACTCGTGTACGCAAAACCATTTCAAGTTGGAGTCTCGTAGGTTAGCCTAGCCAAGAGTCAGAGCTGGCTTGCTGCAACAACTCCACCAACCCTTCTTGATAATATGCATGTATGTAGGATCTGATGTAAGTCTTGCTGAGTACCTTTGTACTCATGTTGCTATAATTTACATTTTTACAGAAGACGCTGCAACCCCTTCTGATGGGTTCTACGTAGACGTTGACATCAATGAGTAGGCTAAGGCCCAGGTGGTGATCCTGAGCTTGTGAAGGACCTCGTAGTATAGCTAGGCTTTCCAAGCCTCTTCTATTTTTCTAGTTGTCTGTACTCAGACAAGTTACTTCCGCTGCTAGTTTGTATGACTGTATGACTTGAATGCTGGGTCGTGTGACCCGTACCTTTGTGTATGATATGTATGGCTCTCTGAGCCTTAAATAAAGTACTTGTGTCGTAGAGTCATGTTGTGATGCCTTGTTGTATTTGCACATATCGAGCATATTGTGTGTATGATTGAAATGCTTGGTATGTGTGGGATCTGACTATCTAGTTGTTTATCTTTAGTAGCCTCTCTTACCGGGAAATGTCTCCTAGTGTTACCGCTGAGCCATGGTAGCTTGCTACTGCTCTGGAACACTTAGGCTGGCCGGCATGTGTCCTTCTTCGTTCCGGTGTCTGTCCCTTCGAGGAAATGTCACGCATTGAGTACCGGAGTCCTGTTAGCCCGCTACAGCCCGGTTTACCGGAGTCCTGCTAGCCCAGTGCTACAGCCCGGACCCACTTGCTGATGACCGACACGTTTGAAGCTGGGTCATGGATGCCTGTCCCTGTAAGTCTGTGCCACTTTGGGTTTACGACTAGTCATGTCAGCCCGGGCTCCTTATCATATGGATGCTAGCGACACTATCATATACGTGAGCCAAAAGGCGCAAACGGTCCCGGGCAAAGGTAAGGCGACACCCGTGGGGATACCGTGCGTGAGGCCGCAAAGTGATATGAGGTGTTACCGGCTAGATCGATGTGACATCGAGTCGGGGTCCTGACAGCGTTGGTATCAGAGCCGGACTGCCTGTAGGTTCTCCAAGCCAAACTGGTCGATGTTGAGTCTAGAAATTCTTTAGTTATATGTAGGGGAATTGTTTGTGGGTGGAACGTAAGGCTCTTTTTACTCCTTTATCTTATGACATTCTGATCTGAGTCAGTCTATTCTTCCACCGGGGGTTAAGGAATTAGGATCTATTCTCTCTATCAGGATCACGTGTTACTAATCAGTAGTACCTTATAGGGTTGATGGATACAAGCCTAGTTCAGTTCTACTACCACGTTATGTTGTTAGGATGGATTCAGAACTTTGATATGATGATGTTGAGTGTGTATGAAATCCTTTGTCAAATGTCTCAAAATCCTTCTTGAGCATTTACAGCTGTTATGCTGCCGAAATTTTGCTAGAAATTCTAATGCCTTTGCATTATGATTGTGCTTTCAGATGGCCACTCGCGACCTCAATCAAGTGGTTCGCCTGACTCGATGCCTAGATGTACCCGGCCATACTGCCATGTTGGTCAGGCTAATGACTGAGGCTGGATACCGTTGGTATCCTGAGTACACGGTCGAAGAGCAATTCCGAGACTTTAATCAAAGCCAGTATCTCTGCACTGTCAGGATATTTCCATCTTATCCTGGGTCCACCGAGCCCCTTCACTGCTCCTATGGACTCGGGGTTACTATTGAGATGGCTGTGCAGGACGCCGCCTACTCTATGATGACCATCATGCGAGGCAGGTCTGGCCTATTTCGGGACTCTGATTTGCGGTATATGCCAGGATCACTTCCGGGAGCACAAGGGTATCTCCAGGCTATCTATGCTGACCCCACCCAGGAGGATTCACGGACTCGCACCACTGCTGAGATGCTCGAGGATAAGGACCGTGAAAATCGGGCCTTGAGGTTAGAGCTCTTCAATACCCGTGCTGACCACTGGGCCACATTGACTCGGTTTGCACCGGCGGTGCAAGCTGGATATTCGGATATGCGCGATCTCTATCCTGTGAGATCTGCTCTGCCAGACGTGATGGGTTGGCGTGATGTAGGAGGCATCACCCCACCTCGCGGTCCCCGCAGGCCACCATCTGTTGGTCCAAGACCTCATCCTAGCCCCTATGGTCCACAAGCTCCGCGAGATCGTCTGTTTCCGGATGATCATGTTGAGCTTCCAGGCTATGGAGGTGACTTCTACGAGGACTACTACGGATCGGTCTGAGTTAGTGGTAGTATCACTAGTTCGTGTTAGCTGTGTCGTTTATCGTCCTGCGTGACTCGTGGGATATGACCTAGCTGTATCGCCTTCCGGAGGTGTAGAAAAATAATGTATAGGAGCTGGGAATGCCTCCGATGAGATGTAATCCTCTTTTCACCGTAATAGTACCTTGTTTGGTCTTGTACTAAACCCTGTATGGTGTGTATGACGATGGAATAAAGAAGCAGTTTCTGTATCTACCATGTCATACGGATGATCATCTTGCATTCCGAGTTATTCCCTACATTCTGTATCCTATATCGGAATTTTATCATCCTGACTAAATCATTGTCTTGTTTACCTAGGATGGTCAACACGCGCACTAACCCTGCTCCTCAAGAGCAGGCCGAAGGCAGTGAAGTCAGGAATGCAAATCTGCCTCATCCTCCTTCCCTAGCCGAGGTTATGATGGAAGCCGAAAGAAACAAGCGGGAGACCAACCGTTTGTTGGAGCGTATTAAACAGAACACAGCACACCATCAGAGGACTAACATGGTGTCACTCAGTGATTTTATCAAGTTACATCCACCCACGTTCCACCACTCCGTCGAGCCTCTCGACGCTGATGACTGGCTTCGCAATATCTCCCACAAGCTGCATTCCGCGCTGGTAGCTGAGGCTGACAAGGTCACCTTTGCTGCATATCATCTTGAAGGCCCCGCCAGTCTATGGTGGGAGAATTATGGAGCTATGCGCCCAGCGGGCCATGTCACTACTTGGGCTGAATTCAGCGAGGCTTTCCGTGAACATCACATTCCGGAGGGTCTCATGGACCGTAAACGTGAGGAATTTTGCAGTTTCACTCAGGGCCGACTCTCTGTGGATGCTTACAGCAGGGAGTTCGGTAACCTCGCACGATATGCAACTGAGGAAGTTTCTACTGATGCCAAGAAGCAAGCAAGGTTCCGTAAGGGACTTAGTCCTGAGCTTCGCCGCGACCTCCGTCTGCATGAGTGCACATCTTTTCAGAAACTTGTTAACAAGGCCATTAGTGCTGAGACTGGTCAGACTGACAATGACGCAACACGCAAGCATGGCCGTGACATGGGTTCCTCATCCGGTGCGGGTCCTCAGAAGCGCCGCGTGTGGGTGCCCAACACTGCCCTGCCACCTAGGTTCACACCGAGGCCATCCTTCCAGGCGCCTCGCCCCGTTCAACAGTCTGCACCAGCCAAGCCCTATGGGGGTCCAACCAACAATGCTCCTCCACGTACCAGTTCCGTGACTTGTTTCAAGTGTGGGGAATCTGGCCACTATATGCGTGAGTGTCCCCAGACCAACCCCAACCAATCTGCTAAAGCTGTTGGCCGTGGCAAGCCGAACGGGAAAGTGTTCCACGCCAAGCCGGCCACCGCTACACGTGGCCATGTCAACTGTATCTCTGCCGAAGAAGCTCAAGAGGATCCCAACGTTGTTCTCGGTACGCTCCTTGTTAATTGCCACCCGGCATCTGTTCTTTTTGATACAGGAGCCTCTCATTCATTTATATCCGAGAACTATGCTCGTTTGCATAACACCGCATTCTGTGACATGCCATCCACTATGGAAATTTCTACTCCTGGTTCTAGATGGCAGACCTCCAGGGTAAGTTATGAAAATGAAATCCAAGTCGACAGACTTGTTTTCCTTGCATCTTTGATAGCTCTCAAATTTTCAGATATTAATATCATTTTGGGTATGGACTGGATGTCAGCTCATCATGCCAAAATTGATTGCTTCTCTAGGACTGTTCAACTCACTCATCCTTCAGGGAAGATAGTCAATGTCTTGACCCGATTAGCCAAGCGACAATTATATTCTCTTAACGCCAGCCCTTTGCCAGACCTTGAGGACGTTCCGGTAGTCCGTGACTTCCCGGATGTCTTCCCAGAGGAATTGCCAGGTGTTCCACCTGACAGGGATGTTGAGTTCGTAATAGACCTCATCCCAGGAACCGTTCTGATTGCTAGAAGACCCTATAAGATGGCACCACTAGAACTAGCCGAGCTTAAGAAACAACTCGATGAGTCCTTGAAAAAGGGTTTCATCCGACCTAGTTCATCTCCGTGGGCTTGCCCCGTCCTATTCGTCAAGAAGAAGGATGGTACGGACCGGATGGTTGTAGATTATCGACCTGTCAATTTGGTCACAATCAAGAAAAAATATCCGCTCCCCAGGATCAACGACCTGTATGATAAGCTCGCTGGATCCTCAGTCTTCTCCAAGATGGATTTGAGGTTGGGCTACCATCAAATCAAAATCAGAAACGGGGACATTCCTAAAACGGCCTTTGTTACTCGTTATGGCCAATACGAGTACACCGTCATGTCCTTCGGTTTAACCAACGCTCCAGCCACCTTTTCTCGGTTAATGAACTCAATCTTCATGGAGTATTTGGATAAATTCGTCGTAGTTTATCTCGATGATATACTCATCTACTCCAAGAACGAGGAGGAACATGCCGAACATCTAAGGCTAGTGTTGAAGAAACTTCGAGAGCATCGCCTTTATGCCAAATTTTCTAAATGTGAATTCTGGTTGTCGGAAGTGACCTATCTGGGTCATGTAATATCTGGTAAAGGTATTGCTGTTAACCCTGAGCGAGTTCAAGCCGTCCTTAATTGGACTCCACCTGAATCGGTCAAGCAAGTTCGGAGTTTTCTGGGCTTAGCGAGCTATTGTCGTCGCTTTGTCGAGAACTTCTCCAAAGTTGCTAAACCTCTAACCGAACTCCTCAAGAAAGATAAAAAGTTCGAATGGACTCCACAATGTGAGCACAGCTTTCAGGAACTGAAAAGACGCCTGACTTCTGCTCCCGTACTGGTACCGCCAGACTTCTCCAAGGACTTTGTTATCTACTGCGATGCCTCGCGACAAGGACTAGGTTGCATTCTCATGCAAGATCGACATGTAATTGCTTACGCTTCACGGCAATTGCATCCACATGAGGAGAATTATCCTACTCATGATCTAGAGCTTGCAGCCGTAGTCTATGCACTTAAGACCTGGCGACATTACCTCCTCGGTAACCGTTGCGAAATATTCACTGATTACCAAAGTCTGAAGTACATTTTCACCCAACCGGATTTGAATCTCAGGCGAAGACGTTGGGTTGAGTTGATCACAGATTTCGACTTAGGAATAACTTACACCCCAGGGAAAGCCAACGTCATGGCTGATGCGCTAAGTCGTAAATCTTATTGTAACAACCTAATGTTACAACAAAGTCAACCGCTTCTCCATGAGGAATTTCGGAAGCTTAACCTTCACATTGTTCCTCAAGGTTTTCTTTCCACCTTGGTGGCGAAACCTACCCTTACGGACCAGATCGTCAAGGCACAGAAGGTAGATCCGGGAATCTCCCGCATCAAGAGAAACATCAAGAAAGGAATTGCGAATTGTTTCTCCATTAATGATCAAAGGGTCGTATACTTCGGGAATCAACTAGTGGTTCCCAAAGTGCGAAACCTGAGGCGATTGATCCTTAAGGAGGCTCATGAATCTCCTCTCACCATTCATCCCGGTAGTACTAAGATGTATCAGGACCTACGCCAGAGGTTCTGGTGGACTAGGATGAAGAGAGAAATTGCTCAGTATATTGCTAATTGCGACGTCTGTTGTCGTGTAAAAGCAGAGCATCAACGGCCTGCTGGCACCCTTCAACCCTTAGCTATTCCTGAATGGAAATGGGATAAAATTGGTATGGATTTCATTACCGGTTTTTCCAGGACCAAGAGAGGGAATAATGCTATCTTCGTCATTGTCGATCGTCTTTCCAAAGTAGCCCATTTCCTACCTGTTCGTGAGAGTATAACCGCTAGTCAATTGGAAGACTTATACATCTCCCGGATAGTGTCTCTCCATGGTGTTCCTTTGGAAATTAACTCGGATCGAGGAAGTATTTTCACCTCTCGATTTTGGGAAAGTTTCCAAAATGCTATGGGAACCCGTCTCTCCTTTAGCACCGCTTTCCACCCTCAGTCGAGTGGTCAAGTGGAACGCGTCAACCAGATTCTAGAAGACATGCTTCGAGCCTCTGTTATCTCATTCGGAATGGATTGGGAGAAGTGCCTTCCATTTGCCGAATTCGCTTACAACAACAGCTATCAATCTAGCTTGGGTAAAGCCCCTTTTGAAGTTCTCTATGGACGACGGTGTCGAACACCCCTTAACTGGTCAGAGACCGGGGAAAGACAATTCTTTGGCCCAGATATGATTCAGGAAGCAGAAGAGCAAGTTCGCATCGTTCGTGAAAAGTTGAAAACAGCCCAATCTCGTCAAAAGAGTCAATATGACCGAAAACATAGGGCTATGACTTTCGAGGTTGACGAGAAGGCTTATCTTCGGGTTACCCCTCTGAAGGGAACCCATCGTTTCGGTATCAAAGGCAAATTGGCTCCTCGTTACATTGGACCTTTTCGCATTCTCGCTAAACGAGGAGAAGTTGCCTACCAGTTGGAACTACCTCCGCACCTCTCCAGAGTCCACGATGTCTTCCACGTTTCTCAACTCAGGCGTTGCTTCTCGGATCCTATCCGTGGAGTGGACCATGAAACGCTTGATCTCCAAGATAATCTTACATATCGAGAGTACCCCATTCGTATCCTCGATCAGGCCGAGCGTACCACTCGACGTCATAATATCAAGTTTCTCAAAGTACAATGGTCGCACCATTCTGAGGATGAAGCAACTTGGGAAAGGGAGGATCGTCTTCGACTTGAGTATCCCGCCTTCTTTCCGGAGGAACCCAAATCTCGGGACGAGATTCTTTTGAGTGGGGGTGAGTTGTCACATCCTAGTTAGCCATGCATTAGAGTGTTGCATCATGTTTACTCTTTCATCAGAAACCTGAAATGGGGATGACAGAACCCCCAGTCCCCTCTGAAACCAATTAGAGTTTACTAAAAACTTTTTCAATGAACCTGAAATGCCCTTCTAAAATGCCCATCATTTTTGTCTTGGTTCAGAACCTCTGCCAAAAGTGATGCATATTTTCCTAGGCCATCTTAGGGTTTTTGAATTAAATCATAAATATTTGAATTTGGGCATTTAAAATTATATAAAATATTTAAATGCTCAAATATCTCCAAACTAAAATGTTTCATGTTGGAAATAATCCAACTATGGACCAGGAGTAGTTTGGTGATTTTAGGAGTTGCCTAAGTATTTTATTTAATTCAACAAAGTTGCAGAAGTATTAAAAAAAACAGAAAACAGAAAGAAATGGAAAAACTTACCTGACGCCTGCTCCCGGCCCACCTGCCGGCCCAGCCCAGCGCCGCTCCAGCGAGCTGCTTGCCGGCCAGGCAGGCAGGCAGGTGCCCGACGGCGACCGCAGCGCG